>NC_037345.1:61731599-62036183 GCF_002263795.3 Bos taurus | reverse complement strand
TTCCCCAGCATCAGGGTCTTTTCAGGTGAGTCAGTTCTTTACATCAGGTGGCAGAGTATTGGAGCTTCAGCTTCAGCATCAGTCCTTCCAATGAATACTGAAAGTTGATTTCCTTTAGAATGGACTGGTTGGATCTCCTTGCAGTCCAAGGGACTCTCAAGAGTCTTCTCCAACACCAGTTTGAAAGCACCAATTCTTTGGCACTCAGCCTTCTTTATGGCCCAACTCTCATATGACCACTGGAAAAACCATAGCTTTGACTAGACGGATGTTTGTCAGCAAAGTGATGTCTCTCCGCTTTTTCATATGCTGTCTAGGTTGGTCTTTTCTTCCAAAGAGCATCTTTTCATTTAATTGCTGCAGTGACCATCTGCAGTGATTTTGGAGCCCAAGAAAATAAAGTCTGTCACTGTTTCCATTGTTTCCCCATCTATTTGCCATGAAGTGATGGGACTGGATGCCATGATCTTAGTTTTTTGAATGCTGAATTTTAAGCCAACTTTTCCACTCTCCTCTTTCACCTTCATCAAGAGGCTCTTTAGTTTCTCTTCACTTTCTGCCATTAGGGTGGTGTCATCGGCATATCAGGAAAGCCATGGTATTGTCCAAAGGCCTGAGAACCAAAGAGCTGATGTTGCAGGCTCCAGCCTGGGTCTGAAGACACGAGAACCAGGAGTGGTGAGTGCAGGCAGAGAGCAGTGTCCCAGCTCAGACCGTCAGGCAGAGAGTGAAGTCCACCTCCTTCCACCTTTTGGTTCTGTTCAGGCCCTCAGTGGATCAGATGGCATCCACCCACACGCGGGTGGGCCCCCAGCTCCGCTCAGTCTACTGATCCAAATGCAAACTCTTCCAGAAACACCCTCACAGACACATCCAGAAATCATGTTTAACTGCTGGGCAGCCTGTGGTCCAATCAAGGTTACTCATGAAATGAACTCTCACGTTTCCTATAGATTAACTCAAAGTCAGCTGATGAGGACCCTGATTGCACATGCTGAGAACGGGTCACAGGAGTGAGGGACACCCCCGCCGCATGCAGGGCCTTTGGGGCAGAAGTGATCCCTGTGCTCCCCAGGTCCTGGCCACCTTCAAAGACTGCGGGCCTCCCTCAGCCCTGTCCCCCTGGGAAGAACCGTCCACCTGACTGGCCAGGCGGGGGGCTCGAGGCACTGGGGCTGGATGGGACCCCTGATCTCCTTGGGCGGGGTCCCTCCCCCTGTAAAGCACTGGGGCAGGGTGTCCTTGGCCAGGAAGAAGAATGCCTTGGGGGACTTCCCTGCCCGCCCAGTGGTTAAGACTCCATGCTTTCACTGCAGGGGGTGCAAGTTCCATCCCTGGTGTTCAGCCCCTGGTTGGGAACCAAGATCCCACCTGAGGACTGGAGAGGCAGATGTCCAGACGCTGGCTTGGTCCTCCGTGGAGCCTTCACCACCTGCCCCTAGCCCTGGACACATGCCCTTGCCCATCTCTCCTGCTGTTTTCTCCCCTGAGATGCTTAGCAGCACACAGCCATAGGATATGCGTTATTTATTATGTCCTGTTTATTGCCACCCCTCGTCTCCTGTAGAGGCTCAGATGGTGAAGAGTTTCAATGCAGGAGACTGGGGTTAGACCCCTGAGTCGGGAAGATCCCCTGGAGAAGGAAATGGCAACCCACTCCAATACTCTTGCCTGGAGAATCTCATGGACAGAGGATTCTGGGGGCTACAGTCCATGGGGTCACAAAGAGTCTGACACCACTGAAGCGACTAACACTTTGTAAACTCACTGGGGCCCAACTTTTGCTGCACCCCACGCCCCCGCCCCCCGCCCCGCGTGACTATGTCCCAGCTCTTCGAGCGAGGCCGGGGGAGGGTCGTGGGTCGCGACTGAGGGTCTGGAGGCTCCGGAGCCTGGACCGGGTGCCTCTGATGACCTCCTGTGATGTCTGTGTCAGCTGGCCCCTCTGAGTCAGGACCCGTGACGTCTGGCGCAGGGTTGTGCTGAGGGGTCCACAGTCAAGGCTCCGTGAGGGCTCCAGCGCAGGCATGGCTGGTGCGGGGCACGGCTCCTCCCGCGCGTGTCCTCGGGGAGCCAGACACGGTGCCGGCGTTCCGTCAGGCGCCCCACAGGGCTGTTACTGCTGCTTTGAAAATGAGCCTGCCAGATCTGCAGATTTTGTTTTCCCTTCCCCAAGGAAGCCCCAGGCCCCCAGAGTACGGGATCCTGTTGCTCCCGGGGGCTCCTCCCTCCTTTCCCAAGCCCAGGTCAGGGGGCGGGGCCTGGCGTGCGGAAGAGCCGGGGATACAGAACCCGGGGGCGCGGCCTGCAGCTTTCGATTCTCCCTAGCCTTCCCCTCGTCCTCCTGGACAGTTCAGTGCTCTGCTCAGGTGTCCCTCCAGGGCCTCTTTTCTGGCAGGGGAGGTAAAGAAAAGCTAAAGGGAGAGCAATGTTTAGGTGGGGATTTCATAAAGACCCTGCTGGGCAGGGTAGGTCTGACCACTTAGATAACCCAAGTCCCAGCCTGCCTGGGGGCCTTGGGGAACTGTCTTTTGTTGTTCAGTCACTAAGTCGAATCAGACTCTTTGCGACCCGAGAACTGCATGCAGCACGCCAGGCTTCTCTGTCCTTCACCGTCTCCCGGAGTTTGCTCAAACTCATGTCCATTGAGTTGGTGATGCCATCCAACCATCTCATCCTCTGTCGCCCGCTTCTCCTCCTGCCCTCAGTCTTTTCCAGCATCAGGCTCTTCAAATCAGGTAGCTGAGGTATTGGAGTTTCAGCATCAGTCCTTTCAATGGATATTCAGGGTTGATTTCCTTTAGGATGGACTGATTGGATCTCCTAGCAGTCCAAGGGACTCTCAAGGGTCTTCTCCAACACCACAATTCCAAAGCATCAATTCTGAGATGCTCAGCCTTTTTTATGGTCCAACCATCTGGGAGGCTGTAGAACTTCACTTATTCAAGAGTGCTGCCTGCTCCTGACAGGGCCCCTCGTTAGTTGTTGGGGACACCTGGGGGCAAAGGCAGACCCCACCCCTCTGACATGGAGCAGAGATGAGCAGGTAATGGGACCCCCACCTAGCAAAGGCGAGACCATTCACCTCCACTTGGGACTAGAGCCCGGCCCAAACCCACAGTCTTCCGACTAAGATCACACAGCTGGTCTCACGACTTAATGAAACTCAGATTCTTGAGGTCTCATCATAGAAAGAATTCAGTGAGAGACAAAGTGATAGGAAGAAGTAGAGTTAGTAATATAGGATGCTTGTAAGAGGTGAAAACGGGCAGGTGAGAGAGCTCTGCCCCAAGGATTAAAAAAAAAGTTGCTCAGTTGTGAGGGACTCTTTGCAACCCCAGGGAGTGAAGACCCACCAGCCTCCTGTGTCCATGGCATTCTCCAGGTAAGAATACTGGAGCGGGTTGCCATTTCCTTCTCAGGGGATCTTCCCAAACCCAGGGATCAAACCCGGGTCTCCTGCATTGCAGGTGGATTCTTTACCATCTGAGCCACCAGGGACGCCCCTCCCTGCCACCAAGGATTAGGTGGGCTACAATCTTACAGGTAAAGGAACACGGGGGAGGGAACACGGTCCAGTAACTTTCTTAAGTGATCATCAACTTACAGTGGCCTCCCAAAGTTTCCTAGGTTTCCCTATCTGCAGCTACCTGAATGACTACCCGATTCTATCCCTAACACAGCGACTTTCCAGTAGGAATTGAGAAGGGATGGGGTATGGGGTGGCATGAGGCATGTCCATCAGGCCGAGGGGAGTTGCCTTGGGACAGTGGTTCTCAACCAGGGGACTGTGGCCAGGTCTGGAGGGGGCCGTCTTAAGGTGTGGTAGAGGGAGCCCTATTGGCCTCTGGTGGGTGGGGGCCAGGCTGAACCAGCTTGCAAGGTACAAGTCAGCCCCCACAGCAAGGAGAGGTCAGCCCAGATGTCAGTAGTGCCCTGGCTGAGAACCTGGGCTGGAGGGCCCGCAGAAAAGCCGGTGTGGCTTGGAGGCTGGTGAACATGGTAAGGGCAGACACGGGGTTCAGAACGCTCCCGGCGGTCCCAAGGCCCCCAGGAGTCCCTAGTGCCCTGGGCGAGCCCCCTGCAAAGCCAAGCCCAGGTTGCCCGACAGCCGCACTCGCGAGCAGGCGACAGACGCCCGCAACTGCCAGCACTGCGGGCCTCGGTTTCCCTCATGGGAGTAACGGGAACCCCGAGGGCCTGGGCGTGGGCCAGGAGTGACAGGGCGACGCCTGCTCGGGATTCTATCACAGGCAAGAGGGAGTCGATGCTAGTAAAGGGACACGTCCGACCCCGCGCCCCGACCCGACTTTGCCGGGCCTTGGTCCCATCCCAGCGACCGCCTAGTGGATCCGACCGGTGGTCGGGCTTCCGGGAGAACTACAACTCCCAGGATGCTACGCGCCGTAAGAGCCCGAAAGCGCCGCGGCCGCCGGCGGCCAATGGGGTGGAGGGGCGGGGCCTCGGCGCACGTGGCGTCCTGACGCACCGGCGGCGACGTCGGGGTTTGTGTGCGCGAGAGGCCGCCGATAAAGGTTGGGTGCCTCGCGCCGGGGGCCGTTGGGAGGGAGCGCGCCCCCGCCCCCTCCCCGGCCCCCGCTCCCGCCCCGCCGCCGCCGGGGCCCTGCCTTCCCGTCGACCCCTGCGGGAGGGCCCTGGGCCGCCTCCGCTCGTTCCCCGGTCGGGGCCGCAGGTGAGAGACCGGAGGGGCGGGGGTGGGGGAGGGACCGGAGGGCGGAGACGTTGGGGAAACGGCGAACGTGAAACCGGAAGGGGTGCCTTAAAGGGAAGGGCGCTGCCTCACCTCCGACTTTTGTCCGCCGGGCTGGCCCCCGCCCTCTTAAAGGGCAAGGGACCTCTCTTTAAAGGGTCGGGGCAGGTAGTGCAGTTTGTAAGCTCTCCCCTCTCCCATCGCCCCTCTGCCCCACCCCGCACCCCCAGAAAGAATTCGCCTCTTAAAGGCCGCTGACAGTGTCCCACACGCTGAAGGAAAAAGCTTCTGAATCCTAGTGGCTTCAAAGCAAGTCCCTAGTTTAGCTCAGCAAGATAGGTGGGTACGCGGGCGCAGAACCCTCTTAAAGGGGAAGTCGGGCCTGATGGAAGGGTGTGGCCTGGCCTCTTGACGGGTTGCTGTTGACCGGATCAGCAGGGTCCGGTCCCTTCCAGAGCACGGCTGTCTTCTTAAGGCATGCTGCCTTCTGAAAGACACGTGCAGCTTCCTGGGGTAGTCTCTTAAAAGGAGGTGCTTCCATTTCAAAGGGGTTGCTCATGTTTTCTCAAAGGGGATCTTTATGGCCTGTGCAGAGAGGATGCCCCGCTTTGTTTCACTCAAGATGTGTTCACCGAGCACTCACTCTGTGGCAGATGCATTCCAGACTCTAGGCGCCGGGAAGCAACAGTGAACAAGATGCCATTAGCATCCAGTGGGCAGAGACCAGGGGCTGACCAACTTGCAGTGCAGGGAACAGACCCCTGGACCCCCGACCAGCCCCAGATGTCAACAGCGCTGATGCTAGGAAACTCTGATTATGAAGTAGGTTAGAAAGTGATAGCAGTCTCCCTGGTGGCTCAGATGGTAAAGCGTCTGCCTGCAATGCCGGAGACCGGGGTTCGATCCCTGGGTTGGGAAGATCTCCTGGAGAAGGAAACGGCAACCCACTCCAGTACTCTTGCCTGGAGAATCCTATGGACGGAGGAGCCTGGTAGGCTACAGTCCATGGGGTCGCAAAGAGTCGGACAGAAAGTGATAAGCCCCATGGTGGGGGGATAACAAGGCAGAGAAAGAGATTGCAGCGTGTTGGCAGGGACTGCAGAGTTTAGTAGGGTGATCAGGGAATACCTCCCGGAGATGATGTTTCCACAAAGCCTTGGAGGTGAGGGAGGGAAGGGGCTTCTAGGCAGGGGCCTGTGTGAGGGCCCCAGGTGGGAGCGGGCATGCCTGCCGCCACCCCGTGAGCAGGGAGCTGTGAGGGTTGGAGAGGCCAGCAGGCAGAGAGTCAGGGAGGGGAGGAGGCCACAGGCCGTGGGAAGTCTGTAGGTTTTGGGGAGGGATCTCTCTTCTGCTGTCAGATGGGAGCTGTGGAAGCCTTTAGCACAGAGCAATGAGATGGTCTGTGTCAGCAGTTTCCATTCAGCCTCTGTGTTGGGAACAGGCTGGGGGTGGGAAGAGTAAGGATGGGAACTAGGAGAACTGTCAGATTCCAGCGATGCTCCTGCCAGAATAGGGGAGTCAGCTAATGGACTGGTCAGAGAGAGCGAGAGAGAGAGGAGTCGAGGGTGCCCGGGGACTTTTGGCCTGAGGAAAAACAAAGCTGTTTTCAGAGATGGAGAAAACTGGGGTGAGAGAGAGATTTGCAGCGGGCCAGGACACAGAGGGGAGACAGCAGGAACAGAAATTGGAGCTGGAGCTGGGTGTGGGGCCTAAGTGTGAGGTGTCTCTTAGGCGCCCAGCAGGGGTGTAGGTATCCAAGGTCAGGTGTCAAGTGGAGAGGAGTTTTGGAATGGTTCCGTTTGTAGATTGTGGAGTCCCAGGAGTGGTGGGGCCCCCAGGGAGAGGGTGGGTGCAGAAGAGGAGGGCTGGCAGAGCTCTGGACCCTCCAGTGTTCACAAGTAGGACTGCCACTCGAAACAGAGAAGGCCTGGCAGGTGAGGAGAGCGGGGAGCCCAGAAGCCAGGGCAGTGGGTCAAGGAGAGAGAACCACAGTGTCTGCTGACCACTGAGCAGAGACCACTGGCTTTAGCACCATGGAGGCCATGAGAGTGGGGCAGGGTCTGGTTGGCAGGGTTTGAGATGGGAGGAAGGGTGTACTGATGGCATGTTGGGGTGGCTTTGCACAGAGACAGAAAGGAGGCCACAGCTGGAGGAGGAAGTGGGGTGAAGGGTCTTTGTTCTTTTTAAAGATGGGAGACTTAGCCCTTGGGTGAAGTGATGGGGACGGTCCAGGAGGTGAGGAAAGTCCGAGTCTTTGGCCCAGAGGCAGGAGGCAGATGGCAGGGGTGGGGGGCAGTTCCGGGTTTCTCAGCCTTAGCACCCCTTGCATTTTGAACCTATGGCTCTTTGCTGTTTAGGGGTGAGTGGTTCTGTCCCGTGCATTTAGGACGTGGAGCAGAGTCTCTGGCCGCTGCCCACTAGATGACATTGGCCCCTGCCCCTCCAGTTGACACAGCCAACCCAGTCTGCAAGCATGGCCAGATGTCCCCTGGGGTGGGGGCGTAGTGGGGGGCGTGCAGATCACATGGCCTCGTTGAGAACCACGGGTGTAATTGCTGCATTGTGGGAACATTCTGTTCTGGTTGCTTTTATTTTCTCAGACACAGGGTCAGTGGCAAGCTCCACCTGCTAAGAGCAAGAGGGGACAGGAGAGAGGAGAGGAGAGAAGACGCGCCAGGTGTCACCTGGTGGGCAGTGCAGGGCGATGGGGAGGGAGCTTTGAGATCCTTGGGCTTGGATGCGCAGGGAGACGAGGCCAGGTGGCTTCGGGTCACCAGCAGCACCGTATACTGGGTAAGGGGGTGGCGAGGGTCTGGATGGGGGCTAGGGTGCGGGCTGCAGCGTCCGTGGTCGGTTTGGGGTTCAGCCGCCAGAAGGGGGCGCTGGAGCAGAATGCGTAGCGGTGGAGAGTAGGTGTCGGAGGGCTTCGGCAGTGGGAGCAGGTACTAAGCAGGATGGAGGAGGAGGTCTTTAGAGGGAGCTGACCGAAGGATCTGGAGCCAGGGCACTAGAGACCCGGCGTCCTTTAAGGACACGCCTGTCTTTAGGGGGACGGGGCAGAGAGCCCTCCAGCCTCTTGGAGGGGATGCCCCGTATCAGGGAGTGACCAGCTCCTCCCAGTGTGCCCGAAGTTTCCCCTTGAGCACCCAAGGCCTCTATCGCGGGCAGCCTCCATCGTGGGCAGCAGCCTCCTTGTCCGAAGGGAGGTGCTCCCTGCCTCTGAAAGGGCCGGCCTGTGGGTGTGGGGCTGCGATGGTCCGGTGTGTGAGTGGAGGTGCGGGGAGCCCCCGGCCTGCCTTGACCCCGCGTCCCTCCCCAGGTGTGATGGTCGGCTCCCACGTGGACATGGCGCCGGCCTCGACCGCCGAGGGGGCCAGTGAGAAGCCCGGGCCCGTGGCCCCCGCCCCGCCGGCGCAGTATGAGTGTGGGGAGTGCGGCAAGTCCTTCCGCTGGTCATCCCGCCTGCTGCACCACCAGCGCACGCACACAGGCGAGCGGCCCTATAAGTGCCCCGACTGCCCCAAGGCCTTCAAGGGCTCATCGGCGCTGCTCTACCACCAGCGGGGCCACACGGGTGAGCGGCCATACCAGTGCCCCGACTGCCCCAAGGCCTTCAAGCGCTCGTCGCTGCTGCAGATCCACCGCAGCGTGCACACGGGCCTGCGCGCCTTCACCTGCGGCCAGTGCGGCCTGGCCTTCAAGTGGTCCTCGCACTACCAGTACCACCTGCGCCAGCACACGGGCGAGCGGCCCTACCCTTGCCCGGACTGCCCCAAGGCCTTCAAGAACTCGTCCAGCCTGCGGCGTCACCGGCACGTGCACACTGGCGAGCGGCCCTACGCCTGCGGCGTGTGCGGCAAGAGCTTCACGCAGAGCACCAACCTGCGGCAGCACCAGCGCGTGCACACGGGCGAGCGGCCCTTCCGCTGCGCGCTCTGCCCCAAGACCTTCACGCACTCCTCCAACCTGCTGCTGCACCAGCGCACGCACGGCGGCGCCGCCACTGCCCCTGCCCCGGGTGCCGGCCCCGGGCCTCCGCCGCGCGAGCCCGCCGCTGGTGGCAAGGTCCTGGTCTCCGACGCCTACCTGCAGCGGCCCTTGCCGCCGCCCAGCCCGCCCGCCCCGCCACCACCCGCGCCCCCGCCCGTGGTGCCCGAGCTCTTCCTGGCCGCCGCCGAGACCACGGTGGGGCTGGTGTACCGCTGCGAAGGCTGCGAGCTGGGCTTCGGCAGCGAGGAGCTGCTCCTGGAGCACCAGCCGTGCCCGGGGCCCGAGGCGCTGCCTCCGCCAGCTGCCGCGCCCTCCGAGGCGCCCAAGGCCGACCCGCCGCCACCGCCGCGGTCCCCGCTGCCCCAGCCCGCTCCCGCCACCGCCGCTGCCCCTGGCTTTGCCTGCCTCCCCTGCGGGAAGTCCTTCCGGACGGTGGCCGGCCTCTCCCGCCACCAGCACAGCCACGGGGCGGCGGGTGGGCAGGCGTTCCGCTGCGGCAGCTGTGACGGCGCCTTCCCGCAGCTGGCCAGCCTGCTGGCGCATCAGCAGAGCCACGTGGAGGAGGCCGCAGCTGGGCGCCCGCCCCCCCAGGCCGAGGCCGCCGAGGTCACCTGCCCGCAGGAACCGCTGGGGCCAGCGCCCGGCCCGCCGGCCCCCGCGCCCGCGCCGGCCTCGGCGGAGCGGCCCTACAAATGTGCCGAGTGCGGCAAGGCCTTCAAGGGCTCCTCGGGGCTGCGCTACCACCTGCGGGACCACACGGGCGAGCGACCCTACCAGTGTGGCGAGTGCGGCAAGGCCTTCAAGCGCTCGTCGCTGCTCGCCATCCACCAGCGCGTGCACACGGGCCTGCGCGCCTTCACGTGCGGCCAGTGCGGCCTCACCTTCAAGTGGTCCTCGCACTACCAGTACCACCTGCGGCTGCACTCGGGCGAGCGGCCCTACGCCTGCGGCGAGTGCGGCAAGGCCTTCCGCAACACGTCGTGCCTGCGGCGCCACCGGCACGTGCACACGGGCGAGCGGCCGCACGCCTGCGGCGTGTGCGGCAAGAGCTTCGCGCAGACCTCCAACCTGCGGCAGCACCAGCGCGTGCACACGGGCGAGCGGCCCTTCCGCTGCCCGCTCTGCCCCAAGACCTTCACACACTCCTCCAACCTGCTGCTGCACCAGCGCACGCACTCAGCCGAGCGGCCCTTCACTTGCCCAGTCTGCGGCCGCAGCTTCGTCATGGCCGCCTACCTGCAGCGGCACCTGAGGACGCATGCCCCTGCGGCCCCTGCAGCCGGCCCCCAGCCCCCGGCCCCACTGGCCGCCGCCCCTGCTCCGTCGGCCACCCAGGATGTGCACGTCCTCCCCCACCTCCAGGCCACGCTCTCCCTAGAGGTGGCTGGGGGGACGGCCCCGGCCGCGGCCCCCGGCCCCGCCGCTCCCAACTCGCAGACGTTTCTCCTGGTGCAGACGGCTCAGGGCCTGCAGCTGATTCCCAGCAGCGTCCAGCCGCCCACGCCCCCGCCCCCGCCCCCGCCTGCGCCCCCCAAGCTCATCCTGCTGCCCTCCTCCGGCCCCGCTGGCGGGGGCAGCTGCGCCCGGCAGGGCCTGCGGGCTGCGGGGAAAGCTGGGCCGGGGGCTGGAGTAGTTTGGCTGCCAGGCCCTGGGGGGTTAGGCGTGCAGAGAGGAAGTAACGCTGCCGGGAACGTGGGAGGGCAGAGCCTTATAGTTCTGCAGAACGTGGCGGGTGGGGAGACAGGCCCGCAGGAAGTGAGTGGGGTTCAGCTCCAGCCCCTTCGTCCAGCCCCGGAACTGACCACCGTCCAGCTCCAGCCGGCCCAGGAGGTGACCACGGTCCAGCTCCAGCCTGTGACGGGTCCGCTGTCCAGTTCCAGCGGGGGAGCCGTGACCACCGAGGCGCCTAATCTGCTGGTGGTTCAGAGCGGGGCAGCCGAGGAGTTGCTGGCGGACCCCGGCCCAGGGGAGCCTGGCGAGGGCGAGGCCGGCCCGGGGGTGGTCCCAGATGTGCTCTTTGAGACGCTGCAGACGGAGGAGGGGCTGCAGAGCGTGCTGGTGCTGAGCGGGGCCGATGGGGAGCAGACCCAGCTGTGTGTGCAGGAGGTAGAGACCTTACCGTCGGGGCTGGCCGAGCCGCCAGCCTCCGGCCCGCCCGGACAGAAGCTGCTCATTATCCGTAGCGCCCCGGCCGCAGAGCTGCTGGAGAACGGCAGCGCTGGGGGAGGCGCCGCTGCGCTGCAGCTGCTGGCGCCCCCACCGCCTGGCCCAGCCTCTGCTCCTGCGGGCGGCCCCGCGGCCCCGGGCCCCCAGATGGTACAAGTGGTCCCCGCAGGAGCGGCACCTGGGGGCGTGGCCCCACAGGGCCTGCCCTCCATCCAGATTGTCCAGACTCTGCCCGCGGTCCAGCTGGTGCACACGTTTTGAGTCGGACCACCGGTATCTCTTCCTGCCCCACGAAGAGGCCCCGACCCCATCTCCGCCTGGGCTGGGCTGGGCTGCGCGGAGGGAGCTGCAGGCTGGGCTTGCTAATAAAGACCAGAATCCCCTCTCTTGTGTTTTTTCTAATTGGTGGGGTGGGAGGTCAATGTCATGACCATAGCCACCACTTGGAAACTGGGGGGTCTCCTGCTTCCTGGTTCGCAGGTGGCTTTGCGTCTTGGGGCCAGCCGCTGCTCCTATGTGGGGGCCCTGTTTATCCATTTTTTAAGAAAAGGGACGCAACGGTCACGGTGTAGGGGAGGCACTGGAATCTGGAACACCGGTTCTGCCACTTGTTCTCTGTAAGTCACCGCGCTCTTCCTCGCGCAGAAAAATAAGTGGGTGGCGGGGATGCTTATCCCGACGATCACTGAGAGCCCTGGTGGGCAGTTGGGGAACCTGTGGGTCTGAGATGCTGTCGCGGCCCCGCCCGCGGAAGCCGGGGAGCCATTGGGAATCAAGCCGCCTTCGCGGCCTCACCCCTGCGCTCAGGTCGCTTAGCAACCAGGGGCCATCGGGAAGCCGGCCGGGGAAGCCGGCCGGGGCGCGCGCTGGGTAAGCCCCGCTGCCCGCCTCCACCCGGTCTACAGTTCCAGGCCCTTCCGTCAGGCCCCCTCCCCTGCCAGCGTCCCGCACTCCCGCTCTCTCCGCCGCTCCTCCAGGCTCTAACCTATCCGGCCAGACGCTTGGCAACGGTTACTAAGCCCGAGAGCAGGCGCTGCCCCGCCCCCAGTGCGCGGGTCTGACGTCACTTCCGCCGGCGACCCCTCCCCGACCCTGCCCCCCGCCCCCCGCACCTTGTCAAAAGCGGGAGCGACCCACAGAGGTGTCTGAAAGTCCTTGTTCCTGCGACAGGCGACAGGCGCTGCTCCGGGGCGGCCGGGGGACAGAGGCGCTCTGGGCGCTGGGGGCGGGGAGCGCGGTCCTTTCCCTGGCTGGGGGGGTTCACTCACCCCCAGGGCAGCCGCGGGGCCTGGAGGCAGCGCGGTGTTGGCAGGCACCAGGCTTTTAGGCGTGGGTCGCCGAATACCGCCGGGGGCGGGCTTGACCCGAGAGGCTTCGGAAGGTCGCTGGATTGACCGGGAAGCCTGTCCTGTCTCGGCCCTCGCCTGGAGGCCGCCAGCATCCCGCGTCCTGACCTGGACACGCTGCAGCTGCTGGCCCGCAGCTCTGGGACACTTTGGGGAACAAGAGGTGTCCTCCTGACACTGACCTGCTTGTTTTCGCCAGGTGCACGCCTGCTCCTTTGGGGGCGCGGGAGCCTGGGGGCTGCCATGGCCCCCAGCCACCTGTCGGTGCGGGAGATGAGGGAAGATGAGAAACCCTTAGTGCTGGAAATGCTGAAGGTGAGAGACATTAGCAGCACCACTGAGCCCGGGGGGCGTGGGACGGAGGGTACCGCTTGGGGGTGGGGGGGCGGGACCCTAGAAAGCCCGGCAGGGGGCGGGGAAAGAATGGGGACACCAATGAGCTTGGGGGGGCGGGGACAGAATGAGGGGCACCAGGGAGCCCAGGAGGGGGCGGGGGGCATCCCGAGTGGCTTCAGCCACCCTCCTGAGCCGGCGGTGACGCTGGAGAGCAATCTTTTGCTCCTAAGACACTTCCAGCCTTGGACCCTTCTCTCTCTAGTGCTTTCTCCCTAACCTAGGGATCGAGAACGGTTTTGTGTGTGTGTGTGTGGCCACGCCACATGGCACGCGGGATGTTAGTGCTCACCCACCATAGATCCAAGCCATGCCCCCCGCAGTACAAGCCCTTCCATCTTCCCACGTCCCCTCAGCCCTGTGCTCCGGCCTCCTACTACTCCAAGCCTGGCCCTCGAGGACCCCCAAGCTCCTTCCAGCTTCCTCTCTTGGTGGGGCGGCTCCTCTGTCCAGTCTCCCCTGGTGCCTCACGCCTGCAACTCCGCTGAACCCGGATTGCCCACCGTTCCTAATTCACCTGCTCCCACATTCAGAGCCCAGTGTGCCAGCCAGCAGTGTGTTCACGCCGAGGCACACCTGCCACAGGCCCCGGATCAGTGCTGTCCCCTCCCCTCCGATTGCTCCCACCCCAGGCAGGGCCTGCCTCGGCCCCCACTGCCTGCCGCCCTCGGGAGCCCCCTCGCTGACTGCTCCTCCTGCCCGCAGGCTGGCGTGAAGGACACAGAGAACCGCGTGGCCCTTCACGCGCTGACCCGGCCGCCGGCCCTGCTCCTCCTGGCTGCGGCTAGCAGCGGCCTTCGCTTCGTCCTGGCCTCCTTCGCCCTGGCCCTCCTCCTGCCCGTGTTCCTGGCTGTGGCTGCCATGAAGCTGGGCCTGCGGGCCCGCTGGGGCTCGCTGCCCCCGCCCGGTGGCCTCGGGGGGCCCTGGGTGGCAGTGCGGGGCTCGGGAGACGTGTGCGGGGTCCTGGCCCTGGCCCCAGGCTCCAGTGCCGGGGATGGGGCCCGGGTCACCCGCCTCTCGGTGTCCCGTTGGCACCGCCGCCGAGGTGTAGGCAGGCGCCTGCTGGCCTTTGCTGAGTCCCGGGCGCGAGCCTGGGCTGGTGGCATGGGGGAGCCCCGAGCACGCCTGGTGGTCCCAGTGGCCGTGGCAGCCTGGGGCGTGGCCGGGATGCTGGAGGGCTGTGGCTACCAGGCCGAGGGGAGCTGGGGCTGCATGGGCTACACGCTGGTGCGGGAGTTCAGCAAGGAACTGTGACTGCAGACCCTAGTGGGAGGAAAAGCAGCATTTAGTGAGCACCTGCTGTGTGCAGGCACTTCCACACCATCCTTCCCCCCCCCCACCCCAGGGCCCAGCAGCTGAGGCCCGCAGAGGGCAAGAGACCCCGCCACAGCCTGATGCACATCCGTAGTGTTTGAACTTCTTAGAGGGGTCAACCTGTCCAACCCCTGCCTCAGATTCTGTCTGCACGGAGAAATCTTATCTGTCTGCCAAGCCTGTGTCGCTTGTGTTATGACATGTGGCAGGAGAGGAGGCCGAGCACGTATGCTCCCCACTGGGGTTAGGACTTGGCAGGGGCACCCCAAACAGAGATGAGGGCCCCCCCAGCCCCGGGGGATGGGGTGGGGGGCGATGCCCATGCTTGGAGGGGGTGAGGCTGCAGAGGCAGAGAGGGGCTGAGCGAAGCCTCTGCAGGGGTGGGTTGTCTGCCTGGAGAGAGCCCCAGGGAGGGAGTGGTGGGCACAGGGCGGCCCGGCTAGCCCCTCCCCAGGAAGGTGGGAGCCCAGAGGGGCGGCCAGACCCATCTGGTTTTTTACACCCGTTTGTTAATAAAGCCTGTAACCGCTGCACGCCATTTCTCTCTGATGCCTTTTCCAGTCTGCCTCCACACCCACCACTTTTGTCTGGCCCCTCCTTCCCGAGGTTGACAGTAATTGTTGGGAGGGGGGAGTGTGCTGGACTGGGGGCAGGGGAGGCGATGAGCTCAGGCAGCCCAGCTCCGTGCCAGCCCTCTGACTCACGCTCCCCATTACCGAATTTTTTCCGCCTCACAGCTGCTTAGTGCAGAGAGAGAAAGAGTGCGTTCGTGTGTGTGTGTGTGTGTGTGTGTGTGTGTGTGTGCAGTTGTCCTCCCCCACCCAAGTCTTGACCCTTGGCCCTCTCGACCCCTGACCCCAGTTTTCTTGGGAGACACACAGGGGGCTGATGACTTCTGCCCGCAAATCCACCTGGGGGAATGGAGAAGGGAGTCTCTCTCCTTTCCCAGTCCAGGAAGTCCTTCCTGGTGTCTGCCTGCAAGCCCTCTTGCTGCACCAGGTCCCCAACCCCGGCAGCTGATGTGAGCCCATCCTCAATCCCTCTGTTTCCGGCACACCACCCTGGCGGGACAGGAGAAGCAGCAGATGGGTGGGCGCTCTGCCCACGCACCCCTGTCAGGATCCTCCCCTGAAGCCTGCCGCCCCCCGAGCCTGAGCACAGCACTCCTGGCCAGCTGGCTGTCTCCTGTGTGGGTGTCTGCAGTTGGACACCCTCCCTCCCGCCTGCCACCGCCCTCCTCCCCAGGCCTCAGCCGCCGGCCAGCCCCCTCCCCGCCCCGCTCCTGTCCCCTGCTGCCTCCTCGGCAGCCTCTCTTTCTCCTGCAGAGCGTCCAGCCCCCGCCTGCTCCTCCCCGGGTCCAGGGCGCCTCTGGCAGGCGCTCCCCACCCTCCTGCGTCCGCGATCCCCTCCTCCCCGCTCCTGCTCCCGTCTGCTTCCACCCTGTCCCCACCCCGACTCTGCAAACATGAGGGTCCTGGCCTGCCTCCTCGGTGAGTGACCCTTCCCCTCCTCCGGGACTCAGGGGCCCGGGCCCGGCCCTCTGACCCCTGAGCTGACCCACTGCAGAGCCTCCAAGTTCCAGGGCCCCATCCCTGTTGCTTGGTGGGGGGGAGGCGGGGGGAGCACAGGACATCTGGCTGCCTCTGACTGATCCTCCAGGGACCTGGCCTCGGGAACCCCGAGTCCCACCCTCTCAGGAGATCCCAGGACTTCCTCTCCCCTCCATGAGCCCTGACCTTGCAGGGGGTTTCACCCATCATTCACCTTTAGCCAGGCCCCCAAGGGGGAGAGCCAAGGGCCTGGCCCCCTGCCCAGACCTGAGGCCTCCGGGCTCCGCCCATCCCAAGGACCTGGGCCTCGGCCAGGCGCTGGGCCTGAGTCCTCCTTCCCGGCGGCGGGGTTTCTGGTTCAGAGGAGCGAGGACCTCACTGCCTCACCCCTCCAACCTCCCTTCCAGTGGCTCTGATGGGGACCCAGGCTGTTGGTAAGTGGCCCCAAACACTGCTCCCGTCTGGGTGCGCTCAGCTCCAAGCCCTTCCCATGCCTGGCCCGGGCTCACCCTCCCTTGGACCCTGGTCACCCCCATGTGCCCACGACCCCCACACCACTTCTGCAGGACAACGCAGTCACCCAGCTTCCTGCTTTCTAAGGGGCTCCCGGTCACGCCCCTGCAGGACAGCCCCCAGCCCCTGCCCTGCCCACCAGCCCCGGGGTCTCCAGGATGTCACAGCCTCTCCTCCGTCCCTGCAGAGCGGCTGCGTCTGGCCGACGGGCCCCATGGGTGCGCGGGCCGCCTGGAGGTGTGGCACGGCGGGCGCTGGGGCACCGTGTGCGATGACGGCTGGGACCTGCGGGACGCCGCCGTGGCCTGCCGGGAGCTGGGCTGCGGGGGCGCGCTGGCCGCCCCTGGGGGCGCCTTCTTTGGGGAGGGCGCAGGGCCCGTGTGGCTGAGCGAACTGGCCTGCCGGGGCGGGGAGCGGCAGCTGGGCCTCTGCCCCCACCGGGGCTGGAAGGCCCACATCTGCTCACACGAGGAGGATGCGGGGGTCGTCTGTGCAGGTAAGGGGTCCTCAGCCTCCTCAACACCCAGGGACCCTCAGCCCAGTAACTAACTCTGAGCATCCAGAAGTCCAGACACCCTACCCCTGCCTCACTGAGAGCCTGCCCTCTCCATAGCACTGGGGTGTTAGATGGTGGGTGTTGGAAGAACATCCTCCAAACTCTTTGGAAAGAACTTTTAAATTGATAAAGCTGGCAGCTTTACCAATCGTGCAGATGGCGAGCCAGAGTTATTTATTTGCACCTGTGCTTCCCCCCACCTAAAGAGGTGCAGGAAGACTTAAAGGGGCCAGAGCTGGTCTGCACAGACTGGAACTGGGGATTGTCCCTCCCCTCAGGGGGCCTCATGACTATTATTCCTCATGGGCCACTTATCAACTGTGTCAGCAAAAAGCATCTGTTTTCAGAGAGAGGAAGGCAAGGGTAAAAACCGATACGGAGCCTACTTGGCTTGGGTGAAACTCAGCCACGCCAGGTCGGGTGGGGGCGGCCCGGGGCCTGAGACGGGCCCACAGGAGGGAGTGTGCCCTCCAGCAACACGCTGCTGTCCCCAAGGCCAGCGTGGGACAGACTCCAGGGACCATGACGATCCACCTTCAGTCCTGGATGGGGACCCCTGGCCAGGGCTGGCAGGGGAGCTGAGCCCCGGCTCTGAGGAGGCCCCGGTGACGCCTGGTGAGCCCCCACCCATGCTCTGGCTCCTGCTTTAGCAGTGAGGGAGAAGGGACAGAGGCCCAACTCTACCCTCCCCGGGGCCCCCGTGACGCCCCCTTCAGACCTTGGGGACTCTCAGGACTGACTTACAGCCCCAGATTCAGCTGCCAACCGCACTCCCCACTGTCCCCCTCCTCGACCAGCACCCCGCCCAGCCGGGACCCCCCAGAGTGGCTCCCGGAAGAAGAGCCCCCGGCTGCCCAAGCCGGCCAAGTCCACCAGGGCCCCAGTGCTGACTGCCGGAGCCCCCCGCCAGGGTAAGTCCGAGGCAGACCTTCCGTCTGCAACAATTCCAGAAGGGGTCAGGCCCTAGGCCCCCCAGACCAAACTGGGGACCCCAGGGTAGGGGGGCACTACGTCCCCGGGGATTCAGCCAGGCCCAGGCTCCCCGCCTGGTCAGTAGACCCGGGTGTCCACTCGCGGCAGGCCCCCAGGCTCCCTGCCCTGTCCAGACCCTGACTTTCTGCCACTGGCTGGCTGGCAGGCAGGCTGATCTCAGACCCCTGACCCCGCGGGGCCTCCGTTTTCCCAGATGGAAAACGAGTGTTAGCAGCCCCTCACAGCGCCCCCTCCCGCCCGCCCCGCAGAGCGGCTGCGCCTGGTCTCCGGCCCCCACGGGTGCGCCGGGCGCCTGGAGGTGTGGCATGGCGGGCGCTGGGGCACCGTGTGCGACGACGGCTGGGACCTGCGGGACGCCGCCGTGGCCTGTCGGGAGCTGGGCTGCGGGGGCGCCCTGGCCGCCCCTGGGGGGGCCCGGTTCGGCCCGGGCGCGGGGCCCGTGTGGATGGACGACGTGGGTTGCGGAGGCGGAGAGCAGGCCCTGAGAGACTGTCCCCGAAGCCCCTGGGGCCGGAGCAACTGCGACCACAGCGAGGACGCAGGACTGGTCTGCACAGGTACGTGCCCCCTCCCGCGGGCCACGCCCCTCCCGCGGGCCACGCCCCTCCCGCGGGCCACGCCCCTCCCGCGGGCCACGCCCCTCCCGCGGGCCACGCCCCTCCCGCGGGCCACGCCCCTCCCGCGGGCCACGCCCCCATACCACTAACCTAAAGATGTCACGACTTTCAAAAAGACTTCTCCAGTCCCCTTCCCTCCTTCTTGTCTTCCTTCTTCCCTCTCTTCTTCCTTCTTCGCTCCCTTCCTCTCCCCCTTCCTCCCCTCTCTCCCCGTCTTTCCCCCTGGCCCTTTCCCCCTCCCTCCTCCCGACACCCACAGTCATTCAGCCTCATGCACGCGGTACTGACCCAGATCTCTCTTTCCTGACCTGGGTGTCGTCGCGCTGCAGGACTAGGACGCAGCCGGCAAAGGGCGGGGCCGCGCACAGGTGTCGGGTGGGCAAGTTCAAGGACACACTGGAGGCAGACATCCGCCCACCCACCCGGGCAGGGGCCAGTAAATGCTTCAGAGAGTGGGTGGGAACTGGGAGAGGGAGCTGAAAGCCTTTCCGAGCTGCACCCCCACCCACAGATGGAGCCAAGGCTCCACCAGAGCATGACTTCCGCTGGCGGGCCGCACGGAGGGATAATGTGGGGGTCTGGCCTGTGGAGTGTGGTGGGGGTGGAGATCAGGGCGACACAGGTCGGGGGACCTGGAGCCGTGAGGTTGTCCCCTCTGAGGGCCATACCTTGGGGGCTGAGCTGTGGCCTCTGAAGCCTGGAAGGTCAGCCCAGGCTCCCCAGGGCGGTTAAGCTCCGGGGAGAAGTTGCGATCCCCATCAAGGGGCCAGAAGCTTGGTGTCTTACCTCCATCTCTGCTCCTCGGGGTGGGCCTTGCAGGAGCTTGGCACATGCAGCTGGGTCATGCAGGCTAGGGGTGTGGCACCCTCTCTGGCCTGTCCCCTTTAGACACCGACTGGGGGTTGGAGATGGACTCCATACTGCCCAGAGCTGGCCCCGCTCTCACGCACAAACACCTAACAGAAATGCCCCCAAACCTCTAGCCCAGCTCTCAGCACCACTGCTAGGGTGACAGGCGTGGGGTCTACAGGCCTTTGGGGGGTCATCTGGGGTGGAGCTGGGAGATGCAGCTGGACATTGTATGGTGCTCAGGACAGCGCCCGTGTCAGGGGAGCTGAGGCTGAGAAGCCCTGCTCTGCAGGCCTGGGGAAGGCAGCTGGGGCGTGGGGACCTGCTTGGGGAGGTGGGGGTGGGCATTGGTGGGTGTGCCCTGGGCTCTCCCTGGGGAGGCAGGGACGTGCAGGGGGCGGTGGACAGAGCAGAGCTGGACTCTTGCAGCGTGACTTGGGCCTGGAGTGGAGGGGTGAGAACTGGGGGCTTTGTGTATTTTCCTGGGGTACCCCCCCAAGTGCCCACACTCCGTCCATCCAGATGGTCTGTGTCAAAGCCTCTTCCTCACTTGTGAGGATGGAGGGTCCGCTCTGCAGCCCCGTGCTGGGTGTGAAGCAGGACCCACACACGGCCTAGGCCTGCTCCCCCATCCTCGCCGCCACAGTTCCTGCCTGTCCACTGCAGTCTCCTTCCTCTCTGCTCTCCTCCCCCGCCTCCACGTCCAGGCCCGGCCCCCCGGCTGCGTCTGGCCGATGGCCCCCACGGGTGTGCTGGCCGCCTGGAGGTGTGGCACGGCGGGCGCTGGGGCACCGTGTGCGATGATGGCTGGGACCTGCGGGACGCCGCCGTGGCCTGCCGGGAGCTGGGCTGCGGGGGCGCGCTGGCCGCCCCCGGGGGCGCCTTCTTCGGGGAGGGCGCGGGGCCCATCCTTCTGGACGACCTCCGCTGTCGGGGGAACGAGACGGCCTTGCGGTTCTGTCCGGCGCGGCCCTGGGGCCAGCACGACTGCCACCACCGGGAGGACGCCGGGGCCGTGTGTGATGGTGAGGGTGGCCCTGGGGAGAGGCCAGGGAGGGAGGCCTGGGGGGCTTCGCCCGGAGGGGTGAGAGCTGGGGTGCTGTGTGTTTTCCGAAGGTTACCCCCGGTGTCCCCACTCCTTCCATCTAGGTGGCCCGCCACCCCATTCATGCTCACCTGTGAATCCCCACCATAGTGGTCCTGGGCTGGTGGTCGGGGAGCCGCCCGCCACACAGCAGGGGCTGGTGGTCACCTCTCCCCTCCCATTTCCCAGGTATGCCTCTCGGGTATGTCCCTCCCACGGCCCCCGCGGCAGGCAGCAACAGCTCAGGGCCCAGGGGGGCCCCATCCAGGTCCCCGCCCCCCACGGCGAGCCAGGCCCCGCAGATGCCCGGTGTCTCAGTTCCGCCCGCCCCCCCGACTTTCCTTCAGGAGCCTGGGCCGGATGCCGGTGAGCCCCCTGTCCTCCCCTGAACCCCAAGTGTGGGGCTGAGCATAGGTTTCCTGCCCTGCCCCTCCCACAGCCCCCTGGGCGCCCCTCCCCACTCAGAGGACAGAGGGGAGGAGAGCACAGAGCGTCTGGGCCAGCTGGGGTCTCCTCCTGGGTGAATGCACAGAGGGAAGATGGTGGAGGGCCTGCCTCAAATTCTCTGTGTCTCCCCTCTCCAGGATCCCCCCAGCTGCGCCTGGTGGCGGGGCCCAGCAGGTGCTCGGGCCGGCTGGAGGTGTGGCATGCAGGACGCTGGGGGACTGTGTGTGATGATGGCTGGGACCTGCGGGACACAGCCGTGGTCTGCCGGGAGCTGGGCTGCGGGGGACCGCGGCAGTCTGACCCCACTGCCGGCCGCTTTGGCTGGGGCGCCGGCCCCATCTGGCTGGACGATGTGAGGTGCACGGGGACCGAGGCTGCCCTGGCCGACTGCCTCGCCGCTCCCTGGGGGAAGCACAACTGTGCCCACAATGAGGACGTTGGAGTCACCTGCGCGGGTGAGGAGGCCTCGCCATCTGCTGGCTTCCAGAGGGCTTCCTGGAGGAGGGAACGGGAACTGACATTGGCACTAACGTTGACTGAGCGCCTGCCTCCTAACCCCTGCCCCAGGAGGGCTGTTTTCACACATGTGACCCCATTCACACCTCAGGATAAGTCCAAACTGATGGACATTATGCCTATGTGAAGGGCTTCCCAGGTGGTGCAGTGGTAAAGAATCCGCCTGCCAATGCAGGAGATGCCTGCCATTCCATCCCTAGGTCGGGAAGATCCCCTGGAGAAGGAATTGGCAACCCAATCCAGTATACTTGCCAGGGAAATCGCATGGACAGAGGAGCCTGGCAGGCTGCAGTCCATGGGGCTGCAAACATTCAGACAGCTGAATGACTGGGTGTGTGCACGCACACACACAGACACATACACGCATGCACACACGCACACACACCAGTTTTACTGATAGAGATGTTAGTGTTAGTTGCTTCATTGTGTCAAGTCTTTGCGGCCCCATGGACTGTAGCCCACCAGGCTCCTCTGTCCATGGGATTCTCCATGCAAGAAACTGGAGTGGGTTGCCATGCCCTCCTCCAGGGGATCTTCCCAACCCAGGGATGGAACCCAGGTCTCCCGTACTGCAGGCAGACTCTCCACCATTAGCAGGGAAGCCTGGTGATAAAACTGCAGCACAGAGAGGCTGAGTAACTTGCCCAAGGTCACACAGCAACTAAGCAGCACAGCTGGGGTCCTTCCTCCTTTTCTTCCTACCAAGAATCACGGGGTCTCCCTCCTGGAGGGGAGCTCTGTCCTCCCTGAGATGAAAGGAAGCAGGCACAGGGGCACCGAGAGATGGCGAGAAGCCAGTGTGACAGAGGGCCCGCAGAAGCGAGGTCAGCCTTGGCCTGTGTTCTCTCCCGTGTCATTGTTTCATCCAGCGGCAGACTCGGAGCTTGGTACAGGGGGCTCAGAACGTGAGGGCTCTGGCCTCTGAGAAGCCCAGGGCTCACTGAGGGACAGAGATGTGAGCCTGTCTGACATGTCACTCGGGAGGTTCCCCAAGACCACCCTCAGGTTCCACAGTTTTCTAGAAAGACTCACAATGGTCAGAGAAGCTCTCAGACTCAGGAGCAGGGTTTCCCGCAGCAGAAGGGCCCAGATTCACATCGCGAGGAAGGAGGCAGCTGGGGCAGGGTCGGGAGAGACCCTTGTGAACCCTCGTCTCCAAGGGGAGGGGTGCAGACAGCACTTAATCTGCTACCCCACCCCCACGCACGTGACACTTTCCTAGCCAGCGGCAGAGCGTTTTCAGGAGCTGGGTCCCCCGTGGGACTGGCGCTTGCAAGCCATGCTGTTAGCAGAGATGACCTGGCTGGTCCCAGGTCCCCAGGCAAGCAACACGCTCCAACCAGGCAGGACGCTGCCAGGGCTGGGAGGGTCCCCCTGCCTCCAGCAGCCGGGGGCGAAGGGCCAGACCCCTCTGTGAGCCAGACTGACCCTCGTTCTGCACCACTCACCCTCAGCATCACCCACAGCGTCCGCCACCTTCCCTGTGCTGCCCAGAAAGATGTTGGGTGAGCCGTGGAGGCTGGGAGCCCAAAGCTGGGGCGCGTTCCCTCTTTCCCTCTCCTCCCTAAGGCCCTGGGAGCCACAGCAGGGTTCTGAGCTGGGGGGTGGCCTGGTGCCACCCTGGTGGGGCAGTGACCAGTCAGTGGGTACAGGGGGAAGGGCACCGGCTGGGCAAACAGGACAGGTCAGAGTGAGGGGGCGAAGCGGGGCAGGCAGCTCAGGACCGCAAATGCTGAGGCAGGATGGGGCCGGGGTGGCCACCGAGTGCCCTGGGCCTGGCACAGGGCCTGGCTCATAGGAGATGCTCAGATGCCACCTGCGATGAGGCCGAGTGCTTGGGAACTCGGTGGCTGTCTGCAGTGGGAGACAGGAGAAGGTGGAGCCTGGCTGGGGACCTCACGATGTCTGCCATCTTCCCTGCCACCCCCCCACCCCCGTCTCCAGGAACCCCCGGCCTGGACTCCATCTCAGACCCCTTCAGTTGGAGCTGGATCCCCGGCCTGGGCAGAGACCCGGACGCCTGGCTCCCGGGGGAGCTGGCCACCAAGCCATCTGCGAGGCAGACCCCCAGCATCCCTGAGAAAACCACCAAGGCCCCAGGGAAGATGCCCAAAAGCACCAAGAAGTGGGTGACCAAGAACGCAAAGAGACCAACCACTCAGCCCCCGGCGATGCCAACCACTAAGCACTCCAGGGTCTCAGGAACCCAGAGTCCCCCTGAACTGACCTCACGGACCACCAGCACCCTGGCCACGGGGGCCTCCCGAAGACCCACCTCTGAGTTTACCACCAGGCTGACCACGCAGGCCCCCCGCAGGCTGACCTCACACACCACCGTAACTCGGACTTCTCGAGCCCCCAGGGAACGGACCTCTAAGACTGTGGCGACGCTCGCCACCCAGGGCCCCCGATTAGTGACCTCCGAGGCCACCGTGGAGCCATCCGCTGAGCTCCCAGGACAAGGTTCTCCAGAGTCATCCACGGACCCGGCCCCCTCCCCCACCGGCGCAGCAGGTGAGCAGAGGAACAGGAAGGCTGAGGCTGGCCCCTCCGGACCCCCGCTGACCCCTCCTGATCCATGCCTCCCACCAGCAGGCCCGTTCAGGGTTCGTCTGGCGGACGGGCCCAACCGGTGTGCCGGGCGGCTGGAGGTGTGGCACGCCGGACAATGGGGGACGGTCTGTGACGACGGCTGGGACCTGCGGGACGGCATGGTGACCTGCTGGGAGCTGGGCTGCGGGAGGGTCCGGCCTCGAGTGGGCAAAACCCACTACGGCCCCGGGACCGGGCCCATCTGGCTGGATGACGTGGGCTGCAAGGGCAGCGAATCCTCGCTGAGCGACTGCCCGGCCCGGGCGTGGGGACAGCACAACTGCGACCACGAGGAGGACGTGGGGCTCACCTGCACTGGTACAGGGGGTGGGGCGCGGAGCGGGGGGCGGGGCACGGGGCGGAGGGGCGCGGGGCCCGGACTCGCACCTGGAGATCCTGGCAGGGGCCTCCGGAGCAGCAGCGGCAAGGACTCCTGAGACGGGTCGGGGGCTCTCCCCTCCCCCTTTTCCTCCCCAGGCTATGCAGACGAGGAGGACTATCCACCCTGGACCTGGGACCCCACCTCGGGGGAGGACCTGGCCAAGGGGACCACCTCTGCAGGGGTGCCCGGACACACCCTTTCCCGGGAAACCACGGGGAGCCCAGGGGCCCCCACCCCAGCAACGAGGCGCCTTCCGAGCACAGGTGAGGGGCAGGCGTGGGGTGGGGAGGAGCATCTCCCTGCCGGGCTTCCTGAAAGACCCTGAATGAGCTGGCCCGGGTCTCCGAGACCGCAGGCAGGTTTTCCTCGGCTCCAAAGACGCTAAGAACTTCCCCTCCATGGGCTCGTCTGTAACTGTCCTACAAGAGCCTAGAAGAGGAGATCCCTTCCTCCTCCCCGCCCTGAGTCTCAGAATCAAGCCAGGCTCAGCAGAGTCCGGCCCCCAGTCCTGCAAGTCTTCTGGGGCCTCCGGGAATCAGCCTTGATGTCAAAGCCCGTGTCCCTGGAGCCAGAGCCTCGGCCGAAGGTCCCCAGTCCCCACACGGAGGCACATGCCGTCACCACACCGCTGCCCCACCCCAGCCCCTCAAGCCTATTCTCCCAGCTCAAGCTCTCGTCTGGGCGGGGCTGAGGCTCGGAGGCGGGCTGGGGGCCTTCACATGGAGCGCTGTCCCCAGCCTGACCCCTTCCTCTGGCCAGCGGGGGCAGCCTCCAGCCCCGCTGCCCCATGGCCTCTGTCTCCCTGAGGCCTGGTCACACTCGGGCCTTGACCCGCTCAGATGGTTCCCATTTCTGTGTGTTTGTGTGTGTGTGTGTACACTCGGGCCTTGACCCGCTCAGATGGTTCCCATTGGTATGTGTGTGAGATCTCTGTTCCATCCTGCTCATTCTCTCTTGATCCTTCTCTGCTCCTCTTTCTCACCTTCTCTTTTCAACTTCTCACCCTCCTCATCTCGATCACTCTTTTTTCTTTTTCACTGACCATGTCTCTTTCTCGTCACCTTCCTCCTTTTCTTTCCTTATCAAATTCATGTCCCACCATTACTGTTTCTCTCCACCCTCCCCCACCACGGTCAACTTCTTTCCATCCCCGCCCCGGCGTCTGGCTCTTTCCTTCCATTTCTCACTGCCTACCCTCCCGTCTGTCTCTCCTCACGTGTCCTGTGTCCTCCCCCTCTTCCTGTCATTTTCAGCGTCTCACGCTCAGCTTCTCTGTTCCTTATCCTGCTTTCTGCGGTCAGTTTTATCTTCTCAGCTCCGTGTCTGTCTTCCTCCTCTCCCCTGACTCCCCTTCCTGTCTCTATGGCTCATCGGCCTCTCACCGTTTTTCTTACTTTGTCAAGGCCACGCTCCATCACTCCTGTTTCTCCCAGTTTCTCTCTCCCCCCTACCCCCGCCTTCCTTTCTCTTTCACTCCGCGCCCAAACTCCTCGCTGTTTCCCATCCGACCCCGCGGCCTAGGGCCGCTTCTCCCCTCTTCCCTCCCCTGTGTCCTCGTCCTTCTCGCCGACCCTCCGTCCCTCCGCTTCCCACGGGCCGGCTGCCTCGCCCGGCTCTCCCGGCCCCTCCGCTCCCCCAGGTGTCGCATGCTTTGCTCGCTCCGCTCGGGATCCCGCCTTTTCCGCGCGCTCAGCAAGCATGCGCACTCCGCAGGCCTTGGAGAGAGAGAGAGGGGAGAGAGAGAGACAGAGAGAGAGGGGAGAGAGACAGAGAGAGACAGAGAAGCCTCGGCAGGAAGGGCGGGCGGGGGGACGTCTATGGCCCAGCGCGGTGTGACGACACAGGAGCGGTACGCCTCCTAATTGGCCAGCTGGCCCAAGCCCGCAGCTATAAAAGCGTGAAGCGCGCTGTAGTTCCCTCCCCACCCCCACCCCGGGTCTGTCTGCTGCTTCGGTGTCGCTCTTCCGCCGGAGGGACGGGGCGGGGGCACGTAGCAGGCCTTGGAGCCGCCGAGATTTTGGGGGGGGGCACCCTAGTCGTGACTTAGGGCTCAGTTTCCAGAGGTGCCGTGCCGTGTGGCCAGGATTCCAGAGCTTTCGGTCTCTGCAGCCGGGCGCCGCCTCCCTTTCTCGTCGCGCCCCCTCGCGGCGGAGGCGGTCGGATGCTGCGCGCCCGCAGCTCTGAGGGCGGCAGTGTCCGGGCCTCTGAGACCCCACCTGTTTCTGGTCGGGGAGAAGGGGTGCGTGAGCACACATAAGTACGGAACTGGGCACTGCGCGATGGAAACCCCAGGGGTCACATGTGCAACCTTAGTACTGGGAAGAGGGGCAGGGTTGGGTGGGGAGAGATGGAAACGACAGAAATTATGTCCTTATTAGCAAGGTGGCCTTGAAAAAAATGACTCGGCTTCATTGAGCTGCAATTCCTTACTTCGAAAAAAGCAAGTAAAAAGGCCGCAGCTCCAGGTCCCCTGGAAAGAGTCAAGGACAGTGCCAGGAACACATTAACTGCATGACATAAGTCCTGAATCCCATGGGTAGAGAAGCCTGGCGGGCGACTGTCCATGGGGTCACAAAGAGTCGAACGCAACTGAGCGATTAACACTTTCACACTTTCATAGGTCCTGGTGTTGCCCCTGAGTTTCAGGTGGGAGGGAGGGGAATGAGGCTCGGGGAAGTTGAACTCAGGAGCTGCGGCTGAGATCCATTTTAAACTATTTCACACACAGTTTGCTCGTTGGACTGGGGAATTACTGAAGTCATTGCAAGTGTGAATTCTGGAGTCTGGCTGCCAGGGTTCCAGCTGTGACTCCACTGGAATTAGAACAAGGGGCTGGGTGACCTCAGGTCCCAATTCAATGAGCAAAATGTGTGTGAAATCACTTAAAACCGCAATGCACTGCTTGTTACAGTTATTTACCATAAATGAACAACAGCTGTAGAATCCCAGGGACACAGCGATTATTTCTCGTAGAGCAGTGGGGAAAAGCTTGCGGAGGAGATGGCATCATTTCCACCAGGAGACCCCACAAGGAAGGGGCTTCTCTGAGCAGCGAAGACGAGTTGAGAAAATTGCATTGCCCGTTGATGGCACATCGTCTCTGCTAGAGTTTTAGCTGTCTCAGGTTTAGCTAGGTCAGTTTCTATTGTTGCCATAAGACCACCACGTATCTGGGGCTGAAGACAACACGAGCTTATTATTTTGCAGTTCTAGAGGTCAGAAGCCCCGCTGAGGTCTCTCACTAGTTGAAATCAAAGATGGCAGGGCTGTATTCCTTCCGGGGCTGAAGGGAAAGATTGTTCCTGTGCCTTTTCTAGCTTCTAGAGTCTCCTGTATTCTTTGGTGCACGGCCCCCTCTTCCATCTTCAAAGTCAGCAATGTTGCATCTCTGTGGTCCTTTTTTACCTTAACATCTTTGTCACTACAGTGAGAATTTGTGTGTGTGTTAGTTACTCAGTCGTGTCCAACTCCTTGTGACCTCATGGACTATAGCCCACTAAGTTCCTCCTGCCTGGAATTTTCCAGGCAAGAATACTGGAGTGGGTTGCCATTCCCTTTTCCAGGGGATCTTCCCGACCTAGAGATTGAACCCATGTCTCCTGCACTGGCAGGCAGATTCTTTACCACTGAGCCACCAGGGAAGCCCACTGCTGGGATAGATTCTCTAAGAAGAAGGATTTATGTGATTAGATCAGGTTCCCTTGGGTTAATATGGGATAAACCCATCATTTCAAGGACTGGGCCCTTAGTCAGTTTGCAAAGTCTTTTCCACGAAAGGTAACATATTTACAGGTTCTGAGGGTTAGAGCTTGGACATCTTTGGGGAGCGTTAATCTGTATTCCACGGGATCTGTGTTGAATGAATGAATGAACAAACAATTGTGAGATCGCCATGTAGGTCTAGAGAGAGTGCACAGGAGATGAAGATGGAAGCTTATGAAGGTTGAATTGTCTTTCCATTTCATTTGAAGCAACATTTCTTGAGGCTTCCTGGACGATGGAGTTTGAAGACACAGGCATTAGTTCATGCCTCAGGTGTTTGCTGAGTGGCAGGCATGAGTCCCAACCCTGGGAACATGATGGACAGAGAAAGGGAGGGTAAAGGGGGGGAGCGAAGAATTGTCATTTAAAATGGGATGGTCAAGAGATGACTTACTAAGGAAATGCCAGTTAAGTGACAGCCTCAAGAGGTCGGGGGCACTCCCCTGCTGGTCCAGTGGTTAAGACTCTGCCCTGCCAATGCAGGGGGTGAGGGTTCAGTTCCTGGTTAGGTAACTTAAATCCCACCTGCCATGCAGGGCACTCTAAATAAAATGAAAAGGAAAAAAAGAAGGGGAAAGCCATGCAAATACCTGGTTGGAGAGTGTTCCGTAAGTGCAGTCACATGAACCTGCAAAGGCCGTGAGGTGGGAGTGTGCTCAGTTGGTTTGAGACACACCAGTGAGGTTGGTGGGGTCGAAGTGGAGTGCTTGGTGGGGGTGGCAGCAGGGGGTGAGGGCTGTGGTTCATTGTAAAGATGTCAGCTGTGATGCGGAGCCTGGAGAGGAGCTAAAGGCGCTTTCTGGGCAGAGGGGTCAGCATGTGCAAAGGCCCTGTGGTGGGGTCTTGAGAGAAGAGCCCACAGCCTGGCTGGAGTGGAGTGAGCCAGGCAGGGGGAGTGACCGGGGTGAGGCCAGCCTCGGGCTTTATTTCTGTCTGTTCCCACAGGGAAAGAGGTCTCCATTCAGAACCAGGTAGGCCTGCTGGATCTGAAGCCCAGTGTTGCTCCTTAGCTGTGTGACCTTAGGAAAATTCCTTGCCCTCTCTGGGCTTTAGGTTGGTCATCTGTAGCAAACCTGCAGCTTCTTTGCCCACCAGCTCCCCATGAGCTTGCCAAAAATTAACGTGTCTTTCAGCGGCAAGGATTTGGGATAAAGGTGGGCCTGAGGATCTGCACCCACTTGTGAGGGCAGCTGGACAATGCCTAGAGAGATGGGTGCTCCTCTGGGGGCTCAGTGAAGAATCTGCCGGCCAGTGCTGCCTGTGCCACCGTGTCCTCTGCACTGTAGGGCGGACTCCTACCAGGGAAGCCCTGCGGGTCCCCTTTTCTCAGTGTATGTTTTAATGAAAAAAATCAAATCGATCACACACTAATGAACCATGAACAAGCATGTGGCCATTTCTTAGAACACATTTCGAGAACACACAGGCCCAGAGAGCATGCCTGCCCTTGGTGGGCTGACATTTTAACAGGAAAACCAGTTCCTATTTGTGTTCTTCTTGATAGAGTCCTCCTAAAACCTGGCATCCTGGGAAGAAAGCCTCAGAACACAGAGACAGGGATTACTGGGTTCTCTCTATTATCTCTCAAGGTGACAAGGATTGTCGTGAGCCTTCCCGGACGGGGGACACACCTTCAGGAGGAGTCCCGGCCAAGGAGACCCCCACTGCAGCCACGCCTGGCCCCCCTGGCACCACCAGGAGCTCAGGCCACCCGTCTCTAGCTCCCAGGCTCCGTGGGGACACAGGTGAGGCATGTGGCTGGGGGGGGGGCGGGGTCCAAGGTGTTTGTGGGGTGGGGTTGAGAGGTGGTGGAGAAGGGAATGGCAACCCACTCCAGTATTCTTGCCTGGGAAATCCCACGGACAGAGGAGCCTGGTGGGGAGTCCACAGGGTCAAAAAGAGTCGGACACGACTCAGCGGCTAGACCACAACAACAGAATGGAGAGGTGGACTGCAGATTTCCCGGTGGTGACCCAGCTCTCACCCCAGAAAGACCAGGCAGAAATATATCCTGAAACAAAGGGTTGTTATTGACCAGTGGTCTTCAACTGGGATAACTGGCAACACGTGAAGACATTTCAGGTTGTCACAGCTGGGAGGGGGGAGGCTAGTGGTCCCTGGTGGGTCAAGCCCAGGCTGCCGTTACACACCCTCCAGTGCACAAGGGCCCCCCACCACAAAGAACCAGCCAGCCCCTTATGTCGACAGTGCTGAGGTGGAGAAACCCTCACCTGTACTGTGTTAGTCACTCTGACACGTCAACAAAAGCATGAGAGGAAATCCTGTAAGAGAATGGGGGGAAAGGTGCAAACAGGAGATTTGCGGACTAGGAAGCCCAAATGCCCAACAAGTATGTCTGGAAATGCTCACACTCATAATGAGTCAGAAAATTCAAATGAAAACAGTGACAAGCGTGGAAAAAAAGTGGAAAGGTCAATAATACCCATTGTAGGTGTGGGCATGGGGAGACAGGCATCCCCACTGGATAGAGCAATTCAATAAAAGCGACCTAGTGATGTTTACAGAGAAGGCAATGGCACCCCACTCCAGTACTCTTGCCTGGAAAATCCCATGGATGGAGGAGCCTGGTAGGCTGCAGTCCATGGGGTCGCTAAGAGTCGGACACGACTGAGCGACTTCACTTTCACTTTTCACTTTCATGCACTGGAGAAGGAAATGGCAACCCACTCCAGTGTTCTTGCCTGGAGAATCCCAGGGATGGGGGAGCCTGGTGGGCTGCACAGAGTTGGACACGACTGAAGCGACTTAGCAGCAGCAGCAGCAAATGGGTTCACACAGAGCTGGACACGACTGAAGCGACTTAGCATCAGCAGCAGCAGTGATGTTTAATGAAATTAAATATGATTATACATTACCACCCAGCAACCCTTTTCCTAGATCTGTTTGTTGTTGTTCAGTCACTAAGTCGTGTCTGACTCTTTGTGACCCCAGGGACTGCAGCATGCCAGGTCTCCCTGTCCTTCACTATCTCCCAGAATTTGCTCAAACTGATGTTCATTGAGTCAGTGATGCCATCCAACTGTCTCATTCTCTGTCACCCCCTTCTCCTCTTGCCTTCAATCTTTCCTAGCATCAGGGTCTTTTCCAATGGGTCAGCTCTTCGCATCCAGAGAAACTCTTTCACAGGCTTACAAAGGAATATATGTGAGGATGTATTAGGGAATGGGAGGCAGGTTAAGTGTCCAAGAGAAAGGTAAGGAAGAAGAGAAAGGGTTACACCTGACAGAATTCTATGCAGTAGCTAAAGCAATGGCAGGCTGGATACACAGCAACATGCGTAGGTACTAACAACATAACACTGAGAAGTTCAGAAACAGAATGAGATTTCCAGCAGAATGTTATTTGTAGAAATTAAAAGCACAAACCCCCAAATATACATAGACTTTTGTATTAACATGAAACATCTGTGCACTCTGTATTGTTTCAGAGCACACATGAAACACAGTAGACTGGAGGTGCCTGTGGAAGAGGATGAGGGGAATGCAGATGGGGGTTAAAGAGGAGAGAGAGTAAAACAAGAGGAGACACTGCAGGAACTATTGATGACAGTGTACGGGGCAGTATGACTAGCTTAACTCTCTGTTGCTTGGGTCTAAAAAATTAAAAGCCAAGACCACTCTAGGTATCTGAGCCCCTGTGCACACAAACCAAGCTGAGATTCTTGAAATGATAACTAGGAACAGTCACCATTTGTAGAGCAATATACCATGTGTCAGGCACTATTCTGTGCACGTTATGAGTGTTAGTCTTTAACAGTTACATATGTTAATCCTTGTAGCAGCCACACGAGGCCTAATGAGTGATGTAGGTGCTATAATTGTGCCCGTTTCACAGATGAGAGAAACTGAGGCACAGATATCAATGCCTGTGGCAATATAAGTAATTATGAGAATGCTTATTACCTGCTTGGCATTGTGTAAGTGCTCTGTGCACGCACAGTCTCTCTGAACCTTCATGATTATAGGGGAGATACATGGATCATCCGTGGTTTACAGAAGGGGAAGAAACTGAGATTCGAGGCAGTTAAGTCATTTGCCCACGGTTACCCAGTACCACACAATTGCACTCATCTCACACGCTAGTAAAGTAATGCTCAAAATTCTCCAAGCCAGGCTTCAGCAATACGTGAACCGTGAACTTCCAGATGTTCAAGCTGGTTTTAGAAAAGGCAGAGGAACCAGAGATCAAATTGCCAGCATCCGCTGGATCATCGAAACAGCAAAAGAGTTCCATAAAAACATCTATTTCTGCTTTATTGACTATGCCAAAGCCTTTGACTGTGTGGATCACAATAAACTGTGGAAAATTCTGAAAGAGATGGGAACACCAGACCACCTGACCTGCCTCTTAAGAAACCTGTATGCAGGTCAGGAAGCAACAGTTAGAACTGGACATGGAACAACAGACTGGTTCCAAATAGGAAAAGGAGTACGTCAAGGCTGTATATTGTCACCCTGCTTATTTAACATATGCAGAGTACATCATGAGAAATGCTGGGCTGGAAGAAGCACAAGCTGGAATCAAGATTGCCGGGAGAAATATCAATAACCTCAGATATGCAGATGACACCACCCTTATGGCAGAAAGTGAAGAAGAACTAAACAGCCTCTTGATGAAAGTGAAAGAGGAGAATGAAAAAGTTGGCGTAAAGGTCAACATTCAGAAAACTAAGATTGTGGCATCTGGTCCCATCACTTCATGGGAAATAGATGGGGAAACAGTGGAAACAGTGACAGACTTTTTTTGGGGGGGGCTCCAAAATCACTGTAGATGGTGATTGCAGTCATGAAATTAAAAGACGCTTACTCCTTGGAAGGAAAGTTATGACCAACCTAGATAGCATATTCAAAAGCAGAGACATTACTTTGCCAACAAAGGTCCATCTAGTTAAGGCTATGGTTTTTCCAGTGGTCAGGTATGGATGTGAGAGTTGGGCTGTGAAGAAAGCTGAGCGCAGAAGAATTGCTGCCTTTGAACTGTGGTGTTGGGGAAGACTCTTGAGAGTCCCTTGGACTGCAAGGAGATCCAACCAGTCCATCCTAAAGGAGATTATTCCTGAGTGTTCATTGGAAGGACTGATGTTGAAGCTGAAACTCCAGTACTTTGGTCATCTCGTGTGAAGAGTTGACTCCTTGGAAAAGACTCTGATGCTGGGAGGGATTGGGGGCAGGAGGAGAAGGGGACGACAGAGGATGAAATGGCTGGATGGCATCACCGACTCGATGGACATGAGTTTGGGTAAACTCCGGGAGTTGGTGATGGACAGGGAGGCCTGGCGTGCTGCGATTCATGGGGTCGCAAAGAGTCAGACACGATTGAGCAACTGAACTGAACTGAACTCAGCTAGGAAGCAGAGGCGGAGAAGGCAATGGCACCCCACTCCAGTACTCTTGCCTGGAAAATCCCATGGACGGAGGAGCCGACTGAGCGACTTCACTTTCATTTTTCACTTGCATGCATTGGAAAAGGAAATGGCAACCCACTCCAGTATTCTTGCCTGGAGAATCCCAGGGATGCGGGAGCCTGGTGGGCTGCCGTCTCTGGGGTCGAACAGAGTCGGACTGAAGCGACGCAGCAGCAACAGGAAGCAGAGGATCTGGGGTTTAAATCCAGGTGGCCTGGCTGGAGGCCAAGCCTTTTACTTAACTGTTCCTCTGACCCTACAGGGGGACAAGATGCACCTCAGGGACCCTGCAGAAAAGTGGAATTCAGTCAAGCTGTGCTGTTCAGTATGGTAGCTACCAACACAGGCGGCTGTTTAAATTTAAGTTAATCAAAAACTTGAAAAAGGAAGGACCTACTGTTTAGCACATGAAACTATACTCACTATTTTGTAATAACCTACACGAGAAAATCAGGGCTTCCCTGGTGGCTCAGTCTATAAAGAATTTGCCTGCAATGCAGGAGACCCAGGTTTGATCCCTGTGTTGGGAAGATCCCCTGGAGAAGTGAATGGCTCCCCACTCCAGTATTCTTGCCTGGAGAATTCTGTGGACAGAGGAGGCTTGCAGGGTGCAGTCCATGAGGTCGCAGAGTCGGACATGACTGAGCGACAAACACTATACAAGAAAATAATCCAAAAAAGAATATATATATATATATATTTATGAATGACTGAATCACTTTGCTGTACACCCGAAACTAAGGCAACATTGTAAATCAACTATACTTTAATAAAAAAACTTACAGTGCTTGCTTCCACAGCACATACACTAAAGTTGGAACCATACAGAGATTAGCATGGCCCTTGTGCAAGGATGACATGCAAATTTGTGAAGTATTCCATACTTTTTTGTTGTTTAAAAAAATTTACAAAAAGAAATCCGTTCAAAGTTAAAAAAAAAAAAACCAAGTAGAGAACTTCCCTGATGATGTAGTGGATGAGAATTCACCTGCCAATGCAGGGGACATGGGTTTGATCCCTGGTCTGGAAAGATTCCACACATCGCAGAGCAACTAAGCCTGTGCTCAACAACTATGGAAGTCAGCACTCTAGAGCCCGAGAGCCATACGTACTGAAGCCCCAGTGCCCTGGAGCCTGTGCTCCCCAACAAGAGAAGCCCGCACAAAGCAACGAAGACCCAGCGCAGCCAAAATAAAAATGTTAAAAATTGAAAAAGGAAACATTTGGTTCCTTAGTTGAACCACATTTTAAGTGCTCAGAAGCCACAGGTGACCAACGGCTACCATACTGGCCAGCACAGAACATTCCCACCGCTGAGAAAGTGATACTTACTGGCCCAGACTCTGGATGCAAAGGACTTGGGCTCAGACCTTGTCCTTGTAACTTTCAAACAGTGTCAGTGTGTGACCTCGGGCAAATTACTTGCCCTCTTGGCCTGATTTCCCTCATCTGTCAAAAGAGGTTAAAAATCATATTTATCTGGAAGCAGGGCCTGGAAGTGGAGAAGGCAATGGCAACCCACTCCGGTACTCTTGCCTGGAAAATCCCATGGACGGAGGAGCCTGGTAGGCTGCAGTCCACGGGGTCGCTGGGAGTCGGACAGGACTGATCGACTTCACTTTCACTTTTCACTTTGATGCATTGGAGAAGGAAATGGCAACCCACTCCAGTGTTCTTGCCTGGAGAATCCCAGGGAAGGGGGAGCCTGGTGGGCTGCCGTCTCTGGGGTCGAACAGAGTCGGACACGACTGAAGCGACTTAGCAGCAGCAGCAGCAGGGCCTGGAAGAGGGGAAGGTTTCTGCCTTATTCAGGCCTAAAATTTGGGGGCATTCCAAGCATTTTGTAATGAAGATAAAATCTTAATACCATAGGTTAAAAAAATAGAAACGAATGCAAAAACAATCCACGATGAAGTAAATAAAATTTTAACAAGTCGGATCCGACCTACCTCACCAGGATCTGACAGCCAATTTTAGGGGGGATTCCAGTGAGGTAGGCTGGATCCTGACTTGAATTAAAATTTTGACTTTTTGTTTATTGTGGATCTTTCGCATTAATTTTGATTGTTTAAACATAGGGCAAGAAGATACTGTTCTTGATTACTTGATTCTGACCCCTCCTATCCGAGCAGCTTCCACGCCCTCCGCCTCTTTATCTCCCTTCACCCCATCTCTGCCCTTCCGCCCCCTCTTGCATCCCAAATCCCCGGCCCGCATTCCCCTGGCTCCCTCCCGCATCCTCCCACACCACCTGCACACACCCCCACCCCACCATCCTGCATCCCGGGGTACCCCTCCGCGTCCCCCTCTCCCCGCGCGCCCATCCCCGCATCCTCCAGAAGGGGAGGACACCAGGTGGCGCTTGGAGACATCGGAGCATGCGAGGAGGTGGGGCACTAGGGCCGGGTGAAGTCTGCTGGCGACCCGTGACGTCACGAGCCCCCGTGCCTCCCCATTGGTCGCACCGTCTGGAGGGCGGGACGCGCTGCGGGGTGGGTGGGGCGGCCTGACCTCGTCCGTCTGTCTTTCCTCCGCCAGGCTCCCAGAGGAGACGGTGGCCAGAACGCCGACTGCGGCCCACGACAGCCAGGACCAAGCCCGCCGCCCCTTCCCCACCCGCCTCCGCCGCGCCGGGGCCAGCCGACCCTCCACTGACCTCCGCCTCCGCACCGCCGCTCATCCGCACGGCGGCCTCAACGCCAGAGGCGACCCCTGACGCGACCTCCGCGGTGCCGCCCAGCCCGGTCGCGGCCTCTCGGGGGAGCGCCCACCGCACCTCGACGAGCCCCGGCCTTACCGGGCCCTCCCCTGATGCCGCCGCGGCCCCCGCGCCGACCTCTAGGCTTTCACCCACCCCACCGCCCACCGCGCCCAAGGAACTCACCTCAGACCCCTCTGCGCCGGCGGCGGCGACCCACCTCTCCCCTACCTCCGGGCTGACCCCGGATCCGGACAAAGCCCCAGGCCGGGGCACGTCTCCACAGCCTAGCACAGTTCCAGAACCTTCCAGTTCCCCAGACCGCTCCACAGGGCCTCACCCCACCACGGCCCCGTACTCCACCATGACCTCTCACCCTGAACCGACCTCTCACCCAACCACGGCCCCGTACTCCTCCATGACCTCTCACCCCGCAGCGACCTCTCACCCCACCACGGCCCCGTACTCCACCATGACCTCTCACCCCACCACGGCCCTGTACTCCACCATGACCTCTCATCCCGCACCGACCTCTCACCCCACCACAGCCCCGTACACCACCATGACCTCTCACCCCGCATCGACCTCTCACCCCACCACGGCCCCGTACTCCACCATAATCTCTCACCCCGCAGCGACCTCTCACCCCACCACGGCCCCGTACTCCACCATGACCTCTCACCCCGCAGCAGCCTCTCACCCCACTACTACCCTTTACCTCACCTCGACCCCTCACGCCACCACGACCCCTTATCCCACCACGACCCCTTATCCCACCACGACCCCTTATCCCACCACAATCTCTCACCCTACAGTGACCTCTCACCCCACTTCTGCCCTTTACCCCACCACGACCCCTCACGCCACCACGACCCCTTATCCCACCACCACCCCTCACTCTACCTCAACCCCTCACCCCACCACGACCCCCCCTCCCATCACTACTGCTCAGTCCACCACGACCCCTCACCCCACCACAACCCCTCACCCCATCACCACCCCTTACCCTGCCACGACCCCTCAGTCCACCACAACCCCTCACCCAGCCACCACCTCTTCCCCTACCACAACTCCTCACCCCATCACCGCCCCTTACCCCACTACAGCTCCTCACCCCACCACGACTCCTCACCTCACCACCACTATTTACCACACCATGACTCCTGACCTCACCTCAGCCTCTACGGTCACTGCCAAGTCCGTTCTAACTCCCTTGGGAACAGAACCTCCCTCTCCAGTGAAGCCCAGCCTGCACCCCCAGTTGACCTTCACAGGGGCCCCTCGCCCCTCCACATCTCCAGCCTCAGAGTCCAGCCTGTCTCCTGCCCCAAGCATGGACATACCGTCCACTGAGAACTTCAAAGCAGCCACAAGCCAGAGCCCCGAAGTAACCTCTCCACCTACCCAGACTCCACACTCAGCCCCTGACCCCACTGTGACCCCTGTGGGGTCATCTGGGGACCATCTGGCTCCTATGGCCCACCCCTTGGATCAACCACCCCCTGACCACCTCTCCCTTGGGCCAGCTCCCAGTCCGAGCTCAGGCCCTCTGGGCCCATGTGAGGCCCCAGTGCCGCCTGTGAGGGTCATGGCTTGTGAGCCGCCTGCCCTGGTAGAGCTGGTGGCCGCTGTGAGGGACGTGGGCAGCCAGCTGCAGAGGCTGACCCAGGCCCTGGAGCGAGATCAACAGGACCGCCGAGCCCTGGGACTGGGCTTGACCCAGCTGGTGGAGGCCGCCCAGGGTCTGGGGCAGCTGGGTGAGGTTGTGAAGAGACTGGCAGAGGTGGCCTGGCCCCCCACCACACCTGTACCAACCACTACCACCCCTGAGTGGGAAGAGAGGCCTCTGCGGGGAGATGTGTGACCTTATCGTAGGGACTTAAGCCACTCCCCAACGACAACAACAAAGGAAAACCAAAGTATCTACTTAAAAATAAAGTGTGAATGACGTTTCTGGGGGACTAGGGGAGGAGGAATGGCACCCCACTCCAGTACTCTTGCCTGGAAAATCCCATGGACGGAGGAGCCTGGTAGGCTGCAGCCCATGGGGTCGCTATGAGTCAGAAACGACTGAGCGACTTCACTTTCACTTTTCACTTTGATGCATTGGAGAAGGAAATGGCAACCCACTCCAGTGTTCTTGCCTGGAGAATCCCAGGGACGGGGAAGCCTGGTGGGCTGCTGTCTGTGGGGTTGCACAGAGTCGGACACGACTGAAGCGATTTAGCAGCAGCAAGGGAGGAGGAATCACAAGACCGATCTGTTTGTGAATGTCACAGGCATGACACAAGGCGATGGAGGTGACTGTGATGGTGATGATGGTCATGATGGCAAAGATGAGAGAAGTGATAGTGATGGCGAGGATGAAGATGATCCTGGTGATGATCATGCCATTATGATGGTGGGGGTGGTGGTGGTGATGGTGGGGATGGGCATGAAGGTAGTGGTGACAGCTCTCTTGATGGTAATGATCATCCTGGTGATATTTATGGTGGCAGTGACGGTCACGAGGATCACGGCAATAGCTGTTGTGATGGTATTGTGATGACAATGATGGAAGTGGTCATGGTGATGATGCTGGTGAGGCTGAAAACGATCCTGGTGGTGACGGTGGTGGTGATTATTACGGTGATAATGAGGGTGCTGAAGGTGATCACGATGGCGGTGACGGTCTCGAAGGTCACAGTGATGACTGTTATGATGGTGACGAATGATGGAAGTGATGGTGAGGATAGTGGAGGTGATGGTGGTCATCACTATGGCAGTGACGATGGCGATGATGAAGGCCCACGAGGGCAGAAATCCTTGTTCACAGACGTATGTCCAGCTCTTAGAATGGAGGCTGACACAACACGCCCCCTTCATTAATACCTTCTGAATGACTGAGCTCGTCATCATAGTAATCATGACTAATGTTCTCCGGGCAGTTCCTACGGGTAAGGCTCCGTGTGGAGGGCTTTGCACGCATGATGTCATTGTATCTTCACAAACAGCCGCTGAGGAGGGTACTGTTTCTACAGCTCGGCAGGGAGTGTGAGCTTTGGAGCCTAAATGCCTGAGTTTGAGCCCTTGTGGGCCTGACCCTGAGTCAGTTACCGCTTGGTCTGAGTTTCCCCATCTCTTGAAGGGAGACAATAATAATATACACCCTGTGGGCTGCTGTGCTGATTAACATAGATTAATGCCTGTATGAGGGTGCTTAGCTCAGGGCCTGGCTCTTGATACCTGCTCTCTATGTGGTAGTTATCACTGTATTACCCCCACTGTATAGGTCAGGGCACTGAGGCACAGAGACGTTTGGTCCTGTGCCTCAGGTCACTCAGGGAGTATGCAGTAGGCTCATGACTGGAACCCAGGCCCGTCTGACCCAGGGCCCTTGCTCATAAGGTGTTACGTGCCCCCAGTCAGATCACCCTGGCTTCGAGGCCATATGCTGGCTGTGGGGACTCCGGAAGTTAATTTCCTTTCTCGAGTCTCAGTTTTCCCATCTGTACAAGGGGGGAGTAGTGGTTCTGCCTCCTGCCTCCTGGGGTGGTCGTGAGGATTAGAGGAGTTACTGCAGGTGACAGCAGAGCTTGGTGTGAGTTAACAAGAATGGTTGCGACCACTCCTCATGGTGCTTGTCTGTGCCCCACACAGTGGGGGCTCGCTCTCTCTCTTTTTTTTTTAATATGTTTTTGGCTGTGCTGGGTCTTCACTGCTGTGTGGGCCTTCTCTAGTTCCAGAGGGTGGGGTCTCCTCTCTGGCTGTGGTGCAGGGCTTCTCACTGTGGTGGCCTCTCTCGTTGCAGAGCTCAGGCTTGAGGGTGTGTGGGCTCCATAGCTGAGGCACGTGGGCTCAGTGGCTGCAGCTCCTGGGCTCTGGAGCACAGGCTCAGTAGTTGGGGTGCCCCGGTTTAGTTGCCCCAGGGCATGTGGGATCTTCCCGGACCAGGGATCGAACTGGCATCTCCTGCGTTGGCAGGTGGATTCTTTATCACTGAGCCACCAGGGAAGCCCCATTGTGGACTCTCAATACACTACCTCCTGCCCTCCCTACAGCCCTCAGAGGGAGCAATTTGACCCCTGTTTCGGAAAGGGCTTGGAGGCTCAGAGAGTGCAAGTTCCTTGCCCAGGGCCACACAGCAGAGCTGCAGAGCTGCCTCAGAATAACACCGTGTCCCTCAGCTCCCCTCCTCCCCCCTCTCCCCAGACCAGAGCCTGGCTCTGAGGTCCTGGAAGGTCACAGAGCTGGCGCCCCCGCGGTCAGGCAAAGGCCAGCGGGGTCCAGTTACTTGCTGGGGGTGGGGAGGGATATTGTCTGGGGGTCTTGGTAGATGAGCTGTCCGCCCCTGCCAACAGACCAAGGAGCACGCCGAGAATCCTCTGTTTCCCCCGGGTCCCATTAAGCCCTACGACTTAAATAACTGCTGACTGGTGCCCTGGGGAGGGCGTCTGCCTGCACTCCCCTTGCTGTCCCAGCTCGTCCGGGCTCCAAGGGTAGCGCTCCGACTCGGAAGCCAGAGGTTCCCTCTTTCATCCCCAGATGGGAGCACCTGCTCCCTGGCTCCAGGCCCCCCCGGAGAGGGTCCCCCCTGGGGGTTCAGAATCCTGGCTCCATCGTCTGCAAGCCAGGGTGGCGGGGTCTCCCGGGCACCCGGGCCCAAGGTCCCTCCACCCTCTGCCACCTTCTGCCAGCCCCGAAGAAGCGGGTGCTTAATTATCTGGTCACTTTATCCCTGCTTGGCCAGGCAGCTAAGCCCAAACATCTGGCCCCAGGGCCCATGGCCAGGATGGGCGGCCAGCCCCCACCTACTGCTGGCCTTGACCCCGGACACCTCCCCCAGGACATCTGAGCCCGCTCCTCTGCCTGCCAGCTTGCAACAAGCCCAAAACAGTAGCCGCAGAGGCCTAGCAAGCTTGACGCAGAGAAAACATTTGACAAAATTAACACCCATTCATGGTTTACAAACGCGCGCATACGTACACACACACACACACACACACACACACTGTTTGCAGGGTAGGAGCAAGGGGAGCCCCCTTAATCAGATAAAGGGTGGAAAGGGAGCCACAGGTCTGTCTTTTCCCCACAGACGATGTGACCGGCCACATCGAAAACCGCCGGAATCGAGCAGGTGAACGTTTAGCATTAATGACGGTTCAGCTGGGATGAGGGATCAATACTCTAAAATCGTGTTCTCACCATTCCCTGCACCTCCAAGTGTGTGTGACCCATGGATCGGAAGCGTCGGCCTTGCCTCCAGGAGCTGGTTAGAAAAGCAGAATTCCAGGCTCCATCCAGACCCCCCTGGATAAGCATCTGCGTTTTAACCAGGTCCGGGTCGGGGTGTGGGCGGGGCGGGGCGGGGGTGGTGGTGATGTGTGGGTGCAGCCCAGCCATTTGCATGTCTGAACTAAACACGAACTGCGGGCCACGGGCAGTGTCTCTCAGGCCTTGCACAGCCGGCCCAGGCAGAGAAGCGAGTGAGTTGGGTGCAAACCCCACTGGTTTAATGCTCTGCAGCCATTGACCGGCCTGACGTGGGTCGTGAACTTTGATTCTCTTGTGACCGGTGATTCTGCGTTTTGAAGCTGACGGGACAAGGAAGCAGGCTCTGTGTGCTCGTGCAACGTCTCACTTCCCTGATGGGTTCTGGTGACCAATTCCTGGCTGTCCGCCCTCAGGCAGGCTCCACAACCCCCTACCCTCTTGAGGGTCTGCCAGAGATTATCCTGGTGCCCAGGGAGCGTGACATTCAGTTGCAAATGGGGGATGGGGAGGGAGGGGGAAAGCTTTTCTTAAAAAAATTCTTTTATTTGTCTATTCCTTGGCTGTACCATGCAGCATGCAGAATCTTAGTTCCCTGACCAGGGATCGAACCCATGGCCCCTGTAGTGGAAACACAGATTCTTAACCACTGGATCATCACTGAGTTAGTCACTCAGTCATGTCTGACTCTTTGTGACCCCATGGACTGTAGCCCACCATGCTCCTCTGTCCATGGGGTTCTCCAGGCAAGACTACTGGAGTGGGTTGCCATGCCCTCCTCCAGGGGATCTTCTCTACCCAGGGATCAAACCTAGGTTTCCTGCATTGCAGGCAGATTCTTTACCATTTGAGCCACCAGGGAAACCCTAAACCACAAGGGAAGTCCCAGAAAAAAACTTATTTTTAAAACAAGAAATCCCACATTTTAATTTTATACTGGACACCCACAAATTTTTTTAACTGGTCCTGCTTGCATGCTTGGGGTTCCCCAGCTGGGGTGTAGCCAGAACTTCCTTGGTGATCACAGGCCTGTAGACACTGGGCCGGTGACTGGGGAGTAAGACCAAAGACTTTGGAATCAGACTCTGCCACCTTTTGACTTTAGGGTCTTTGGAAAGTACAGCCTCGACAGTCTTGTCTATAGAGAGGAGAGAGATGTGAGCAGTTCCTGTGTGACAATAGGTTCTGAATTTGGTGCTTTTAGAAAAAGGGCAGGGTTTTCCCTTTTGTTTTTAATGGGAACTCAGAGGCTCAGAGAACCTGATCAAGGTCACAGCATGAGAACCAGGAATTGCCTGTGTTTTTGTTTTTGTTTTTTAGAGCAGTCTCATTGAGATGAAATTTACATGCCAAATTAACCCTTTAAAATTTTTTATTGAAATATAGTGGATTTATAATGTTGTGTTTCAAGTGTCCAGTGAAATGATTCACTTATGCATATATGCATTCTAAGATTCTTTTCCATTACAGGTTGTCACAGGATGGTGTGTACAGTTCCCTGGGCTGTACAGTAGGTCTCTGCTTATTTGTTTGGCTGTGCTGAGTCTTAGTCATGGCAGGTGGGATCTAGTTCCCTGACCAGGGATCAAACCCAGCTCCTGAATTGAAAACGTGGAGTCTCAGCCACTGGACCACATGGTGGACTGTATAGTGTGTATATTTTAATCCCAAACTCCTAATTTATTCCCCCTTTCCCCTTTGGTAACCATTAGTTTGTTTTCTAAGTCTGCAAGTCAATTTCTGTTTTATAAATTAGTTCATTACTATCATTTTTTTAGTCTACCTATAAATGATATCACATGGTATTTGTCTTTCTCCGTCTGACTTACTTCACTTAGTATAATAATCTCTAGGTCCATCCAGAATTCACCCTTTTTGTATGTACAATTCGATGACTTTTTAAAATATGCTCAGAGAATTATGGAACATTCACACAATCTAATTTTAGAGCTTTTTCCACCACCATCACCACCCCCCAAAAGAAAACCTGCACCATGAGCAGTCACCCCATTTCCCCTGTGACCACTAAGCTTTCTTCCTCTGTGGACACAGAGAATCCTACAACAGATGGCCTCCAGGTTTTTGAGGTTCATCAGTGATGTGTGTCCATGCTTCCTTTATCTGCCTGCCAACGCAGGAGACACAGGAGACACAGGTTTGATCCCTGGGTCAGCAAGATCCCCTGGAGAAGGAGAGGGCAACGGGCTCCAGTATTCCTGCCTGGAGGATCCCATGGCCAGAGGAGCCTGGTGGGCTGCAGTCCAGGGGGTCACAAAGAGTTGGATAGGACTGAGCACGCACGCACGTGATATTCCCTTGTACGGATAGACTGCATTTCTTTCTTTTTTTCTTTTTCTTTTTCGGCCATGTGGCACAACTTGCGGGATCTCAGTTCCCCGACCAGGGACTGAGCCCCATCCTCTGCAGTGGAAGTGTGGAGCCCTAACCACTGGGCTGTCAGAGAAGTCCCTGGACCACATTTCTTTGATTGCTTTGCCAATGACTTGACATCTGGGTTGTGTCCACTCTTTTGGCTACTGTGAGCAGTGTTGCCATGAACACTCGTGTGGACACGTGTTTTATTTCTCGTGGGCATCTACCTAGGGCCGAAATTGCCGGGCTGTATAGTTACTCCACAGGCTTCCCTGGCGGCTCAGTGGTAAAGAATGCACCTGCCAACGCAGGAGACATGGGTTCAATGCTGGAGTTGGGAAAATCCCCTGGAGGAGGAAATGGCAACCTGTTCCAGTATTCTTGCCTGGGAAATACTCCTGAGAGGAGCCTGGCAGGCTGTAGTCCATGGGGTCATAAAAGAGTCGGACATGACTGAGCAACTGAGCACGCACGCATAGTAAGTCCAAAGTTAATTAATATTCCAAGGAACTGCCGGGCGGTCTTCCAAAGCGGCTGCCCCATTTTTCGAATTCCCCCAGCCCCACAGGAGGGCTCCAGCTTCCCCTCCTCGCCAGCACGTGTTGCTGTCTGTCTGCGTACTCCGGTCATTGCCCGGGTCTGAAGGCTTTTCAGCTTTCCTTTCCACGTAGATGCCCCAACTCCCATCTCCTCCAAGGGAGGGGCGGCCCCCTCGCCAGCACACACTCACACACCCACACTCACACCCACACACGTGTGCTCAGGCCCCCAGCCCCTGACGGGCGCGGCACAACGGCATGCACCTCGGACCCTTGAAGGGCTGGCCTGGATTAGAATCCTCCCGCTGCCTGACCTGCCGTGTGAGCTCAGGCAGGTGCCTTGGCCTCTCTGGGCCCCCTGTGCCCGCCCCTGGAGTGGGGAGGGTCTGAGGGACCCCCTCCAGCATCATCAAGAATTGCCACCTCCAGGAGTTGCTTGAGGGGTGAGCGGCTTCTTTCCGGTGAAGTGTAAGATCGGTATCCTGTGTCCCGTAATTAAGTAATGCTTAATGACTGCCCGGGGCCCTTCCTCCTGCCCCTCCCAGGGCCCTTCGCTGGTCATTATCGCCTCCTCCCAGTTAATCCCCAGCTGCCGCCACCAATTTGCGCCCTCCGCCCTGCCTTGCTCCTCTTCACTGCCCCCTCCCTCGGTGCCACCCCGCCCCAGCCACCTCCAGCTTTTCGGGGACACACTCTTGGCCTCGTTGCTTGGGCTGCTCACAGGTGAGGGGACAGGAAGTCCTGCTCTTGCTGCTCCCCCTCACCCAGTGCACCCACTATCTTATTCTCTCCCACAGCCCCCTACTCCAGGAAGCCCACTGCGATTGCCTGGGACACGTGCCCATGTCCTCAGGTCTCTGGATTGAATTTAGATGGAAAAGGTCCTTGGGGGTCCTTCCACAACCCCCCTCCCCACCAGACAACACCTCCGCGGCCGCAGCAGGGGCCTGGGGCAGGTGCGGGGGCCAGGGAGAGGGTGACACATGATCCGGCCTGGGTTGTAGCCTTTCTCTGGGCGGGCAGCCAAGGAGGCCACGGAGAGGAAGAGAGAGTGTTTGCAAACAGGGTAGCTGCCAAGAAGGGGCCAGGGTGAGGTGTGAAGGAGAGGGGGGGCCCAGCGCTGACTGGCAGCCGCACCTGGGACTCTGCTTCCCCGACTACACACACGCGTGCACATGCACACACACGCGCAGGCTCAAGGCCTGAAGCACACACACGGGTCCAGTGTCCGCACACAGCAAGGTGCACTCCACTCTCTACCCTCACACGTGGTCACACAGTTCCCTGAGCACATGGGGGGCTCGCAGACGCACAAAACACGCAACTCATGTTGTCCACGCGGAGTGAGACACACTCAACCCTCACGTCTCTCTGTCTCTCACAAACACACCATTATTTGCACACACACACGGGCTCAGATGGGTGCTCATGGACACACAAATACACACAAGTTTCAGGTAGGAACTTGAGAAATGCACGCTCCAGTTCCTGCCCGAAAATAGCCAGACATTTTCCAGCTCCGCTGTTTAATCCCTCTCCTTCTCAGACACTTCTGTGCAGAACAAGTGCAAACACACTCACCCCCAGGCACACTCACAAACGCACACACAGAGCCAGCATCTCCTTCGACGACAGGAGGGACCACTGTCTGCCATTCTTCCTGCCTCTCTGTGTCTGTCTTCCTCTCTCTGTCTCTCCCTTTCTCCTTGTCTCTGCCTCGCTTCCCTCCCTCCTCTGTCTCTGTCTCTCCTCCACAGTCTCTCTCCTCCACAACATGCCCTTCAGGGGACACTTGCACGCATGCACGCATGCACGCACGCGCACACACACACACACACACACACACGCTGGCCTTCTCTGTCCCAGGCTGACAGACCAACAGCATCACAGATACCTAAGTACCAGAAGGACTTTATTTGCAGAGAGTAGCTGAGGTGAGAAAGACAAAACGCATTACCAAGAGGGCGCAGACCCAGCTGGTGGGAGAAGGGGCAGAGGGGGTGAGGTGGGGAGTGGAGGGCGCTCAGGAGAGGAGAGACTCGGGCAGGACGACAGGTGTGCTCAGGAGAGCCGTGCAAAACCGAAGGGATGGGCCGCCTGCACGCCCACGATGGCCCCTGCTGCTTGGGCTCCACCGGAGGGGAGGCCTGCGAGAAGGGGGAGCAGGGGCGGCCTGGCTGATTTGTGGCAGGGGAGCGTGAACCAAGAGCAGCTAGGCAAAGGGAGCCGTGGGTGCCGCGGCCCGGGAAGGTGGACAGGTGCGGACGGCCACGGTGCTCGCTCAGAGACCCCCGGACCGAGGCGGCAGATAGGTGGGAAGCGGACGATCCCAGACAGAGGCGGACAGACGGCAGAGCAGCCAAGAGCCGTCCCGAAAGCCGAGGGGGCGGCGGGGGCGGCCGGGCCTGTCCGGAGCACCCCCGCCCCACCCTCCTCACCCTGAGTCTTCGTCCTCCCCCGGGTACACCTCCTCAGCCTCCCCCTCCCGCTGCCTCCAGGGCCGCCCCAGGAAGCCCCGGACGGAGCTCACGGGGCTCCTCCTCCGCGGCTGGGGCTCCAGCAGCCCCAACAGCAGGGTGTCGGCCGTGGGCGTCAGGCCGAACCAGGGCCGAGGCCGGTGGTCGGGCTGGCCAGAGGCCTGCCAGACGACGAAGTCCTCGTAGAAGGGGTCGGCCTCGGCCAGGGGCTGGTCCCAGGGGAAGTAGCCGGTGAGAAGGCAGAAGAGCAGGACGCCCAGCGCCCAGGCATCCAGGGCGGGTTGGATGGGCAGCCCCTCGGGGAGGGGCGGGGGCGCGCAGAGCTCGGGGGCCGTGTAGGGGATGGGGGCCCCGGCCAGGCGCAGCAGGGTCCCCCGCGGCCGCGTGTGGCCAAAGTCCGCCAGCTTGACCCGCCGGCAATCGGGGTCGCAAACCAGCACGTTCTCGGGCTTGAGGTCCCGGTATACCAGGCCAAGAGAGTGGACGTGCTCCAGGGCCGAGGCCAGCTGGGTCGCGCAGCGCTGGGCAGCTGCCTGCGGGAGGCCCACCTGCGGGAACGGGCGTCAGGGGCTGGGCCCAGGGCTTGTCCTCAGCCCCGGGGACAAGCGTCGGGGTCCCAGCTCCCCAGCCCACCAACAAGGGCTGGCCTTGGAGCTTGTCCTCAGCCCCTGGAAGCAGACCCAGGGCGACAGAGGCCTAGTTGGCCCCGAGGAGGCCTGGGGTGAGCCCCGTGGGAGGGGCCTGGGGGTGAGCCCGTGGTGGGGGGGCCTGGGCTGAGCCCCATGGGGGGCCCTGATGAGGCCTGGGGTGAGCCCGTGGGCCCAGGGTGAGCCTGTGAGGTAGGCTCGGCGTTGCCTCCGTGACAGCCGTAGACTCGGAGGGGCGCGTCCATCCCACCAGACCTGCGGGCGCGGTGGGGCCCCTGCAGGGCGACGCGCTCAGGCTGCCCTGAGTGTGACTCCTGAGGCCCAGGCTGAGCAGGGTGTCCGCTCCAGGCCCACCCCCGCCCCCGCCCCCCCCAGCTCCAAGCTCCGGGGCCGACCCACCTTGGGACGGATGTAGGCGATGAGGTCGCCGTGCAGCACGGGCTCAGTCAGGAAGCTGTAGGAGTCGGCCGACTCCAGGCCGACGCCGCAGGCCGCCACGATGGCCGCATGCGAGCCCAGGGAGAGGCCCACGCAGAACTCGTAGAGGAAGCCGCGCAGCGTGGTGGAAGCCTTCGGGAGCTGCTTCAGAGCCAGCACCGTGCCTGGGGGCGGGGTCGACGTGAGCCTGGGCCGCCCCCTCCTCCGCCCCGCCCCTGCCCACCCACCCTAAAGCAGCCTGGCCACCCAAACCCCGCTGGTGGTGCGGAAAATGCTGTGTGTGCTTAGTCGCTCATTCCTGTCCGACTCTTTGCGACCCCGTAGACTGTAGCCCGCCAGGCTCCTCTGTCCCCGGGATTCTCCAGGCAAGAATACTGGAGTGGGACTTCCCTGCTGGGCCAGTGGCGAAGACTCCACTCTCCCGGTGCAGAGGGCCTGCCTTAGGTCTCTGCTCAGGAACTAGATTCCACGTGCTGCAGCTCAGACCCAGTGCAGTCAAATAAATAAAGAAATAATAATTAAAAAAAGAATACTGAAGGGGGTTGCCATTTCCTCCTCCAGGGGAATCTTCCCCACCCAGGATCCAACTCACGTCTCATGCATTACAGGTGGGTTCTTTACCAGCTGAGCTACCAGGGAAGCCCAGTGGTAACAGCATTTAATGCTTCCCAGGTGGCACTAGTGATAAAGAATCCGCCTGCGATGCAGGAGAGGGTTTGATCCCCAGGTGGGGAAGACCCCTGAAGGAACAAATGGCAGCCCTGTCCCGTATTCTGGCCTGGAGAATCCCATGGACAGAGGAGCATGTAGGGCGGCAGTCCACGGGGTCACAGAGAGGCCGGGTGTGGTGGGGGAGGGTCACCTCCTTGCCTGAGATACCTGAGTGCAGCCCCTTCGTGTGTCAGCAGCGCCCTGAATTCCTGCCAGCTGTCAGCCACCTCCCATGTCGAGGACTGGTTCTACCCTCTGGGGGCAGGTACACCTTCATGCCCCAGCACCGCCCAGGGAAGGCATCGAGCTGGCCTCCAGGTGGGCGAGGCCCCCTCACGGAGCCCGTGGTTCCAATTATCGCTCGTGTCCCCAGAGTTCTGTGATGACCCCGGTCTGTATCTCTCTGCATCTCTCTCTCTGATGAGCTGACCGGCATCTCTCCTTACTGCCTCCCGCAAAATTCACACCTTAAAGTAGTCCTTATGCCCATTTTCACAGAACGTGACCGTATCTGGTGACGGCGCTTTTGTTTTTGTTTTGGCTGCACGGCTTGTGGGGTCTTAGTGCCCCCGACCAGGGAGTCAACTGTGGCCCTCAGCAGTGAAAGCGTGGAGCCCTGAGCCGTGGACGCCAGGGAGTGCCCCGGAGGTACGGTCGTGAAAGAGATAAAGTGAGATCACTGGGGGTGATCCCCAGTTCCAGTGTGACTGCTGTCCTTCCGAGAAGAGGAAGCCTGGACGCAGACACGCAGGCAGGCGTGAGGACGCGGGGAGAAGCTTGGCTGTCTGCAAGCAGAGGAGGGAAGCCTTGGGAGAAGCCCGCCCTGCTGAACTGTGGTCCCCCCAGTCTGCAGCCCTTTCTTATCAGCTGACAACTGCAGGGAACGGACACACCCTGTCATGCAGGGGTGTCCTTGGAGGCAGGGCTGGTGCAGGTTTTTCCCTGGGGGCCCAGCTGTCCCCAATCCCTGGTCAGGGCTGAGCCCTGCAGTCTCCTTGGATGCTGACCAGCAGTCTGGGGCCGGGGCCCGTGTCCTGCACACCCGCCCTGTGCTGGCCTCGCTGAGTGCCCAGCAGACAGTGAGTCTCTCATCGCCCCCACAGTGACTACTGAGCTGGCCCGTGTGAGGGCCACCGGGGGCAGGGGTGGGGGCAGCTCCGTCTTCCTCCCCATCGTCCCCGGCAACCAGAGCCCCTGACATCTCCTCCGGGATTCTCAGTTCTCTCAGAGAAGGGATCATCACCCCTGTGTTAGAGGAGGAGGCTGAGGTTCAGAGAGGGCCAGGCCATTACCGAAAACACACAGCCTGGAAAGGGCGTAGGTAGGACTGGGCTGGCGTTGCAGACCCCCTGTCCCTGTGCCCTGCCTTCAGACCCCGGTACCTTCCTGCCGGTGGGTGACCAGCCAGACACGGCCGAAGCGGCCCCGGCCCAGGGCACGCACGTGCTCGTACAGCTCGTCCGCCTCGGCCCGGACCAGGCTCTGGGCGCTCAGCGCCATCCGGGCCTCCAGCGCCCGGGCAGCCTCCTGGCCCTGCCGCAGCTCCTCCGCTGTGAGGCCCCCCAGCCCCTCCTCCTCTGCCCGGCTCTCCGTGTGCTCTCCATGCGCAGCCTCCATGTATTCCGTGTGTGATGCTTTCCCCGGCATCCCTGCAAAGGCAGAGGAGAGGGCGCCCGGACTCAGTCCTGCCAGAACAGGGCCAAGGGCGGGGAGGGCCTGGGGGCTTGGAGTCCTGGGCCTGAGGGAGGAGGGGCTGGGGTCACGACCCCCTGGTCCAAGGAGGAGGGTGGCGGGTCACTGGTTCAGGCCCTTGTGACTCGGTTTCCCTCCTTGCCAGGGGCGTCTCTGGGGCAGCAGACCCGGTGCTGGGTGGGGTGAGGTCAAGTCCGCGGCCCCGACGTGCCCGCCCTGCCCCCACCGCCCTGCGCCACCTGATGGCCTGAGGGTGAAAGATGAACCAGAGGACTCGAGACACCCCCCCCCACTGTTTCCAAAGCAAACAGACTTGGGCCCTGGGGGTGGATGAGGAGCCTCCGTCTCCTAAGAGCAAACAGGTGCTCAGCCCCCAGGGGCTGCAGGGGGCGGGCTGCACGCTCGCCTGGGCACGCTGGGGTCCTGGGGGAACCGAGCTCTTGGGATGGGCTGTACAGCCCTGGGGTGGTCTGCGGTCCAGTACTCACAGCCCCAGCCCCTCCTCTTCTCTCAGACCCAGGGGTCCAGGCCCCCAGCTCCCCCTCCCTCAGCCCCGGGGGTCCAGGCCCCCAGCTGACCCCTCTCCTGAGACTTGACACAACTCACATATCTTGGGGCCCCCCACCCCAGACTCTGTGTCCCCCACGCTCAAGCACTCTGCAGTCTCAGTGTCCGTAATGAGCTGCTGATCCCCGAAGGACCCAGCGCTCCGACCACCTGCCTGGCTTCTCTCTCAGGCACTGCCCACCTTGGGCTGTTTGACCCCTGCCTCCTCCTGACCTGGGCTCCAACCTGAAGACCTCAGCTTCTCCCAGGCTCGCCTGACCCTTCGGCTGCCCGCTGTGGTCAGTGCCCAGCACTCAGAGCCCATGCCAGCAGAGGCCTGCCCGCAGCAGGACCCGCCCCCACCTAGGGGGTCGGAGCCCCGCCCCCGGCCTCACCCCTGGACTCTCTATGGGGAGAGCGACACCATGCGTTGTGGCCCAGAACTGGCTGCAGCCAGACTGTCCCAACCCAGGGACTCTGCCTCCTCCCCAGAGCCAGGGTCCAGACCCCACACCCTCTGCAGAGCCAGAGTCCAGACCCGGGCCACTCCTCCTCAGACGCAGGGGTCCAGCCCCCAACCCCTCCCCCCTCAGGCCTGGGGGTTCAGACCCCCAGCTCCTCGTCCCTCAGACGTGGGACTCCAGGCCCCTGTATAGAATGAAATCGTTCATCCAGCCTGCCCCGCCTTGACCACCCCTGGCTGCCCCACAGTGTCCCATGACGGGTCAGACGCAAGTGTTTTTGGTAAGGGGAGTCCGGGGGAGGAGGCACTGGGGTCTGCCGGGGAAAGGATGACACAACAGGATTCCAGAACGATGCAGTGAGGAATGACCTCAGACTCGGGCGAAGGGGAGCAGGTGGTGCGGCAACTGGGCGGGAGGGCCTCGGGGGAGGGACGGGCGGAGGGGCGTCCCAGGCTCAAGTCTTCAGACTGCAAGGTGGGGGCGCAGGCAGGGACCCCTAGGACTGAGGTAGGGGGCCTGGGGGGGCCACACAGCCCCGCCCAGGTTTAGAGCGAGATGACCGATGCCAACTCACTTGCTTCTTTTTAAGTAAGCTTTTGATTTCAGAATCATTTTTATTGTTTTCAAGTCTTTATTGAATTTGTCACCATGGTGCTTCTGTTTTACGTGTTGGTTTTTTGGCCCTGAGGCGTGTATAATCTTAGCTTCCCAACCAGGGATTGAACTTGCACCTCCTGCGCTGGGAGGCAGACCTCTGAACCTCCAGGGAAGTCCCATATCCCAGAATCATTTCTGGATGCACAGGACAGCTGCTTTGAGCTCCCACGTCCCCTCCCCCAGCTCCCCGCCAGGTGAGTCCTGACCAACCACACGTCCATTTGTCCAAAGGAAGATAGGAACTGTCAGTCAAATGGTAGACTTGTCTCAGGTCCACAGCAGCCCTTATCTGTCACAGGGTTCAGTCCCAGACAGCCCTTGTATGTGGAAGCCTGCGGGTCAGGCTTCCAGCAGCCGTGACTGTGCTGGGTGCAGGGGATGCTGCCTTGGGTCCATGCAGCCCCTGCCCTGCGGGTCTGTGTGCTGGGCTGCAGGGGGCGCATGGGGTCTGGCAGAGGTCCCTGCAGACCAGTTGTGGCCCTTGGTGTGGACGGGACTGCATGCTCTCAGGGAGCTGGCCCAGGAGACTCTCTGGACAGGAGGAGAGCCCGAAAGGAGGCACAGGTGAGAAGGACCAGGTGCATCCGGACGGCCTGAGAGGGGAGATGTGAAGTGGGGGGCACAGGTCACTGTGATACGGGCTCCAAACGAGCGGGAGCAGCCCCCAGGGGGCTCTGCTTCCTGGAGGCCTGGAGTTGGAAAGGAGGCATTCTCGGAGGAGAATGCTGGGCGTGCAAACGTCTGTAGGCAGGAGAAAGAGTGTGTATGTGTGTGTGCATGTGTGTGCATTATGTGCTCACGTGCCCACATGTGTGCAGGTATTTGTGGGTGCATGCACACGTGTGCACGTGTGTGCATTTGTGCATCTGTGGACATGTGTGCATGTGTGCCTGTGTGTGCATGTGTGTCGATTTAGGTCCAGAAATGGTGAGTGACTCCTATAATGTCACCCAGGGCCCAGGAAAGTGGACGAGATGGCAGGTGAGGGTTCCACGGTATTGAATCTGGAAAGCCGTGGTCAGCGGGCGTCCACTAAGATCTTAGAGGAGAGGAGTGACTGCTCAGAGGTCCACAGACACGGAACACATCCCCACGGGGCAGAAACGCATATGCGGGAGACATGGCACTTCCTTTCAGGAAGACAGGACAGAAGGGTGAGGGAGGGTCCTTGAGGGGGGGAGGGGCTGGGGGCCTGCACCCCCGGGTCTGAGGAGGAGAGGCTGGGGGCCTGGACCCCTGGGTCTGAGGAGGAGAGGCTGGGGGCCTGGACCCCCGGGTCTGAGGGGGCAGGGGCTGGGGGCTTGGACCCCCGGGTCTGAGAGGGGAGGGGCGGGTCTGAGGCGGGAGGCGTGGGGCCTAGACCCCCGGGGCTGAGGGGGGAGGCGGGGCTGGGGGCCTGGACCCCCGGACCTGAGGGGGGAGGCGGGGCTGGGGGCCAGGACCCCCGGCTCTGAGGGGGGAGGGGTGGGGCCTGGACCCCCGGGTCTGAGGGAGGAGGGGCCGGGGGCTCCAGACCCCCGGGTCGTCAGCTGGGAGGGGAGTCGTGCGTCTGAGCTCAGCCTTCGGTTGTGAAAGGCGCAGGGCGCTCTCGGTTCTCCCAGGGCGCAGCGGTCTCTCCGCGCAGGTGGCCGTGGTGGCTGGGGACAGGGCCTCTGGGGGCGGGGCCTCTGGCCCGGGCTCCAGCCACCTGTCCCGGTCACCTGGTCAGGGCTCTCCCGCATCTGTGCCTGTCCTCCCCCCGCTGTCACCGTCCTCCTCCTCTGACCACTCTTCTAGGCTTGCTCCGCCCTCCTCCTCCTCCTCCTCCTCCTCCTCCTCCCCGCCCTCGCTGGACATGCTCCCCAAGCCCCCAGCTCTGTCTTTGTTCCCGTTTAACCCCCAGTCATCTCCCAGGAAGTCCAGGACGACCAGCGGGGGGCTCCTGGTCTCAGGATCCAGATCCAGGAGCCCCTGGAACAGGGCCAGAGCCGGGGGCGCAAACTGGTCCCAGGGGGGTGGCGGCCGGGGCGGCTGGGGCCTGGCGGTCATCCACCCCGCAAAGACCTCGAACTCGGGGTCAGGGGCCAGCGCCACGTCCCAGGGGAAGCAGGCGGTGGCTGCGCAGAAGAGAAGCACGCCGAGCCCCCAGGAGTCCAGGGCGGGCCGCAGGGGCAGGGTGTCGGGGGGCAGCAGGACGCAGAGCTCGGGGGGTGCGGAGGGCAGGGGCCCTGGGGGCGCCGGGGTGGGGCTGCCCTCGGGCCGGGTCAGACCCAGGTCCCCCAGGGCCACGCGACTGCACACAGGGTCGAAGACCAGCACGTTGTCGGGCTTCACGTCTGCGTGCACCAACCCCCGGCCATGGAGGAAGTCCAGGGCTCCTGCGAGCTGGGCCACCACACGCTTCAGCAGCAACTCTGGGAGGCCCTGGGGTCAAAGGCAGAGGGCAAAGGTCACCCTCCGTTCCTCCTCTTTGCTGCTTCCTGGGGTTCAGGAATCTGAATGCCAGGACCACTGGCTACCAGGAGTGTCTCTGACACATCTCCCAACACCTTCTCCCCCTCATCCTCAACCACCAGCTCTCCCTGTAGACCTGCCCTCAAATGTTTTCCTCACCAGGACCCCGCATCTCACCAGAAGCTCTGTAACTTCCATCGAACTTTGTCCTGACACTAACAACCACTCCTTACATTTCTTATCTTCTCTCCACAGACCACAAAGATCTCCAATGAAACCCTAAATCTCACACTTAACTAATGAACTTAACTAATCTTAGTCCTGTACTAATTGAGGTCCCATCTCCAACTCAGACCTAGTTCGAAAGTCCCAGCATTTACTTTATTAATTGATTGATAGATCTGTCCATCCAGCTAGCCAGGCAGTGAGACAGCAACCCATCCATCCTAACCCCAACCTGTCATCTATCCAACAGTCTACACAACAGGGTTCCAGTCAGTATCCATTCCACCAGCTAGTCAGCTGTTCAATAATTTGTCCAGTTATTTAGTATCTGATATCCATCCATATATTCCTCCATCCTTCAATCCATCCATCCATCGACCCACTCATCCACCCATCTATTCATCCATCTTTCCTTTCTTTCATCCATCCATCCACTCATTTGTCAGTCCACCCTGCAACCCACCCATCCATCCATCTATCCACCACCCAACCAACTATCCACCCATCCACCCACCCACTCATCTATCCATCCATCCATCATCCATCCACTCACCTATCCACCCACCCATCCACCCATCCATCCACCCACCCACCCACCCATCCATCCATCCACCCACCCACCATCCATCCACCCACCCAACCATCCACCCACCCATCTACCCACCCATCCATCCATCCATCCACCCCCCCATCCATCCATCCACTCATCTACTCACCCATCCATCTACCCACCCATCCATCCCTCCACCCATCCACCCACCCATCCACCCACCCATCCATCCATCCACCCACCCATCCACCCATCCACCCAACCAGCCATCCAGCCATCCACCCAACCAGCCATCCAGCCATCCACCGCCCCATCCATCCATCCACTCATCTACCCACCCATCCATCTACCCACCCACCACCCACCCATCCACCCATCCACCCAACCAGCCATCCAGCCATCCACCCAACCAGCCATCCAGCCATCCACCGCCCCATCCATCCATCCACTCATCTACCCACCCATCCATCTACCCACCCATCCATTCCTCCACCCATCCACCCACCCATCCATCCATCCACCCACCCATCCATCCATCCACCCAACCAGCCATCAACCCACTCATCCACCCATCCATCCATCCATCCATCCACCCACCCATCCACCCACCCATTCATCCATCCATACACCCATCCACCCACCCACCCACCCACCCATCCATCCACCCACCCATCCACCCATCCACCCACCCATCCATCCATCCACTCATCCACCCATCCATCCATCCACTCATCCACCCATCCATTCATTTAGCCACCCACGCACCCATCCATCCATCCATCTAGCCACACACCCACCCATCCACTCATCCACCCATCCATACATCTATCCATCCATCCATTCATCCATCCACTCATCCACCCATCCTTCCATCTAGCCACTCATCCATCCATCCACTCATCCACCTATCCATCCACCCATCCATCCACCTACCCATCCATCCACCCACCCATCCACCCATCTACCCACCCATCCACCCATCCACTCATCCACCCATCCATCCATCCACCCATCCACCTATCCATCCATCCACCCATCCATCCATCCACTCATCCACCTATCCATCCATCCATCCATCCATCCATCCACCCACCCACCAACCCATCCATCCACCCACTCCATCCACCCATCCACCCACCCATCCACCCATCCACTCATTCACCCATCCATTCATCCATTCATCCACCTATCCATCCATCCACCCATCCATCCATCCATCTACCCATCCATCCACCCATCCATCCATCCATCTACCCATCCATCCACCCACCCACCCATCCACTCATCCACCCATCCATCCATCCACTCATCCACCTATCCATCCATCCACCCATCCATCCATCCATCTACCCATCCATCCACCCACCCACCCATCCACCCATCCACTCATCCACCCATCCATTCATCTAGCCATCCATCCATCCATCCACTCATCCACCCATCCATCCACCTAGCCACCCACCCACCCATCCACTCATCCACCCAAACATCCATCTAGCCACCCACCCATCCATCCACTCATCCACCCATCCATCCATCTATCCATCCATCCATCATCCATCCACCCATCCATCCATCTAGCCACCCATCCATCCATCCACTCATCCACCCATCCATCTAGCCACTCATCCATCCATCCACTCATCCACCCATCCATCCATCCACTCATCCACCCATCCATCCATCTATCCATCCATCCATCATCCATCCACCCATCCATCCATCTAGCCACCCATCCACCCATCCACTCATCCACCCATCCATCCATCCACTCATCCACCCATCCACTCATCCACCCATCCATCCATCCACTCATCCACCTATCCATCCATCCACCCACCTATCCATCCACTCATCCACCCATCCATCCATCCACCCATCCACCCACCCAACCAGCCATCTACCCATCCACCCATCCACCCACCCATCTACCCATCCACCCACCCAGCCACCCAGCCATCTGTCCCTCCAGCCTTTCTTCCATCATCCCACTATTTCCCTCCTTATCTCCCTTGCTTCCTTTTTTCCTCCTCTTTATCCCCAAACTTATCTGAAATCCAAAGTTTATTCCTAAAGATGAAAGTGAAAGTCGGTTAGTCACATCCTACTCTTTGTGATCCCATGGAATGTAGCCCACCAGTCTCCTCTATCCATGAGATTCTCCAGGTTAACAATACTGGAGTGGGTTGCCGTTCCCTTCTCCAGGGGATCTTCCTGACCCAGGGATCGAACCCAGGTCTCCTGCATTGCAGGCAGATGTTTACTCTCTGAGCCACCGGGGAAGCTATCCCTAAAGATGACCCCACCTTAACCTCACATTCAAGTACCCCTAGAAGGTCATGGATTCAGTCCAGACCTGGTCTTTCTAGAGAGAACTCCATTACAGTCCCTCTCCAACTCCCTGTATACACAGACACATCCTCAGCCATCTCTGCAGCTGCACACATGGTCTTCTCCACACTCACAGTTGGCCTGTCATCAACTTGAAGCTCAGCTCATCCAACTCCACCCTCACTCTTTCCCAGTCCCACTGCCATTAAAATCCTATCTCTCCCTCTGTGCCCACCCTCTCATCAGACCTGATCTGTCCTCTACCTCAATCCCAACCTGTCGTCCAGGCTAGCTTGTGTTCAGATGGTTGGATGGATTAGGGCTGGGGTTAGTCATGGAACTGCGCTGAGAAAGAGAAAGAAGGAGGTTGCCTGGAGGAGGGCATGGCCACTCACTTCTGTGTTCTTGCCTGGGAAACCCCGCAGGCAAGAACAAGGAGCCTGGCAGGCTACAGTCCACGGCTGCGCCAACGCCCTTGGGGGCTTAGTGGGGAGCTCCCTCTGGGAGTCAGGGTGGGGGACAGGCCCAGGGGAGGGCCGACATCAGACCTGGACAAGCCCCCCGCCTGCCCGCCTCACCCGTTCCTGCAGCATCCCGCTGAGGTCCCCACAGGGTGCGTACTCCTGGGCGAAGGCGAAGTGTCGCGGGGTCTCCAGCGGTCCCGCCAGCGTCTGGAGCAGGCCTGGATGTGACGACACACAGCGGCCCACACAGAACTCTCTCAGGAAGGTGGTTCTGAAGACTGAGGCCCGAGGGAGGAGCTTCAGAGCCACGGCCCGACCTGCCAGGGGGCGGGGGCAGAGGGCAAGTCAGGGTGCCCTGAGCATCCAACCTGGGGCGGGGCACGGTGCTTGACCTCTGCGTGCCTCTCCTGTCTCCATCTGTGGGGGGTTGGTTAGAGGCCCCCTTCCCTGGGGACTCTCTCTGCTCTGTCTCAGATTGCTGTGTGACCCTGCACCACTGCCTGACCCTCTCTGGACCTCCGTTTCCTCTCGCGTGAACTGAGGGACGTGGCAACTGGACTAGCAATCCTAGTCGTGATCCTGCCTCGCTGTGTAACCTCAGGCAAGCCTCTCCCACTCTCTGGGCTAGAGCTCCGGTTCCTTGGGCGATCACAGAGCTCTTGACGTTCTGAGGGCCCCATCGGGAGGAGTCCTGGTCAGCTCCCTGAAGGGATGCTCCCTGTTGCGGTGGGCATGAGTTCCCTAAGAGGGGGCCATCCTGGGGTCTGCCCTTCGGTGGCCACACTCACCCCCTTGGCGAGGCCGGGCAAGCAGCACGTGGCCGTAGGAGCCGGAGCCGAGCCTCCGGATGAGGCGGTAGTGGGCTCGCAGACTCCGCACGGGAGTCACCCTGGAGGCCGTCAGGTCCACGAGCCTCTGCAGGGCTGTGGCTGTGTCCTCCTGCAGGAGAGGGACGGGACGGGGGGTGGGGGGTCAGTCAGGGCATCGGGCCGAGCCGGGGGGCCCGGGGGCCCGGGGTCACTGTCCCCAGCGAGGAGGGTGAGTCACAGTGACTCACCCCGCCTCAGGCCACCTGTTTTCGGGCCTTGGCTGGGTCACGGGTGATTGTCTCAGTGGCCCTGCCCACGGTCATCTGGGGCTCCCCCCAGAAGCCCCCAGCCCCACTTGGGGCCGCCTCCTCCCCAGCCCATGCCCCCTGCCCCGCCCGCCTCTCTCTCCATCCTCCTCTCTTCCTGTGTCCTGCCCCTCTATCTGGGGACGTGTCTCCCGGGGCCCCAGTCTTGCTACGTCTCCTCGGGTTCCCTGGGTCTTGGATGTCTCTGTCTCCCTGCTCTCCTGTTGTCTCTGTGTGTCTCTCCATGTCTGCCCCTCAGCCCGGCCCATTCCTCCTCTCTCCGTTATCTCCTGCCTCTCACCTCCGGGTCCCCATCTTCCTGCTTCTTGGGGTCCCTGAGCTCCATCTCAGGGTCAGGCCAGCACGCCTGGTCTGGGCTCCCCGAAAAGCCACCCGCCCACCAAGCCCCGCTGCAGCCCTGAGCGGAGCCACGGCTGGGGGGTTGGTCTGCGAGGCCCACTTCCGTGTCCCCACTGCGTCTGGGCTGGCAGCCTGCCCTGCGCAGCCGCCCCCTCTCCTTGCACCTCCCTGGCTCGGTCCAGCCCGAGTCTGAGCGCCCGAGGTCTTGGGGTCTCCCTGCCCGTCTGTTGGTCCCTAGCCCCCCACTCTTGTCCCTAGGCTCTCCCCACTGTGGCTGCCTGTCCGTCCGTCTTGGGAGGCCCCGTCTGTCCCCTGCCCTGGGCGCCCTCCCGTCTGTCTCCCTGCCGTCTTTGTCTCTGCCTTTGTCCCTCCCTTTTTCCGGCCGGGACAGCTCAGAGACATCCCGTCCCCCCACACCTCCCCGCCCGCGGCCCCCCTTCCTCCCCCGTCCAAACTTAGACCAGCCTGGACTCTGGGCTCTGCTCCCAGGACAGAGGGGACAAAACATAGCCTGAACCCCAAGGGCTGGGCCGGAGGGCAGCAGGCAAAGGGGAGACGGGTGCTTTGTGCCCTTTACCTGGGACACGGGCCCTGGGCTATGTGCATCTAGCCTCCCCCGTGGCCTCCAGAGGCCGGGAGCCCACTCCCAGAGCCCCTTCATGGAAGAGCCCCCACGGTCGCCCTCAGCCCTGGACTTAGGCCCCCGGCCCCTCCTTGCTCAGGCCCAGGAGCTCTCAGCCCCTGATGGAGCCCCTGGTGGGGGGCAGGCTTCCGTCCTGGACACAGCAAGGCTCTGCGCCCAGCTCCCGGCTTGGGCCTTTACACTGGGTCCTCCTCGGCACCCCCAGAATGGCGGGGACTTAGCCCCAGTTTCCAGAGTGGGAAACTGAGGTTCTGAGCGGCGAGCAGGTCAGAGGGGAGGCGGTATGGGCTGGCTGGGCCAGGCCTGTGTGACTCAGCCTGGTTGCTTTCCACTCCTACTACAACCTGCTATTAATAAAAGACGCGGCTTTTGGAAGGGTCCCCGGACGCCGGCTCGCGTGTCCACTCCGGGAGCCTGCGCAGGGCTCAGGGTTAGGGGAGCTGGCGGCAGACGGAGCCGCCTTTGGTCTTGGACTTTCCGGGGCTTGTGGAAAGTTGTGAGCACAGATCAGAGTAAGGAAAGGCCGCACCCGGCGGTCCACTGACCAGATTTCATGCATGTTCCCTTTTTTTGGCCCTACTGGCTCTCTCTCTTTTCTGTTGGGGCAATGGTGTGTTTGAAAGTAAATTGCAGCCCACGGAAATCTTCTAGGGCAAAATAAGGCACCGTCTGGTGTTTGATTTCAAATACTCCTGTGTTGGAAAATCAGGACTCCAGTGAGGGCTGGGATCGGGACACAGCTGCCCATGTGTTGCTGAGAACAAGAATGTGCCTTTACTCTTTAGTTTTGGTTCTGCTGGAAATTTTCCCTCATAAAAAGCTAAAAGCGATTCAGTAGGCTTCAGACATCACAAACTGTGCCTCAGGTTTCCGTCTCCCATCAAAGGAAGGAAAATTTCCAGCTCAATGGCAAAACTTTTTTCAATCACAAACGGTAATTCTTTACAATGAACTGACACCCAGTCTGCCTTCCGCGGCCCCCCGTTTCCCCAAACACGCCTCCTGTGGCTGCTTTATGGGGTCGGTAGTCAGTGTGGACACAGCCCTGGGGAAACGGCAACACCCTGCCTTTCCTAGTATTTCGGTTTCCCTCAGAGCATCACTGACTCAACGGACATGAGTTTGGGCAAACTCTGGGAGACAGTGACTCACAGGGAAGCCTGGTGTGCTACAGTCCAGGGGGCCGCAAAGAGTCGGACACGACTGAGCCACTGAACAACAGCAACACAGCGTATTACTGATTCAAAAACTAAAATTAAATAATGCATTGGAGACTTTTCATTCAGTGCTGATCTGGTGTCAGGCCCTCCCTGGCTCTTTTTTTGCTTTCTGTTCAAGACTTAAGGAAGTCCTCCTTACATGTTTTTGCTGAATAAAATGATGGCTTCCAATTTACAGATGGGGAAACTGAGGCAGGGGCCGGCAGGTGGCGACAGGTAGCGCTAGGGTCCCCGAGTTTCTAGAGACTCCAGGCTATCTTCTGCCCCACCCCCCAACCATGCAGGCTGGAGCTGAGCCCCTGCCCTGGGGGCCTGGGGCGGCTGTGAGTGTGTGGGGAGGGCTGTGGGAGAGCGGGTGCCTGCAGGCCAGCTGCTGGGCGGGAGCTGAGAGATCAAGCTGCAGAGCTGGCCACCTGGGCCCTTGGGGTGAGGGTCAGAGGGGCCGCTGCAGGCCTCCGCCCTCCCCAGTACCTGCCCCCCCTCCACCAGAGGCTCACCGATGATCCGCAGAGCTTTGCACCTCCCCATTTAGTAACACTGTCCCATGGGGTCACCCGGAGTGACCTGGAGAGGCAGGTGTGCCGGGGGACGGGGTGCTCCGGCCCTGGCCCCTGGGTGCACACACCCCTGGGTAAAGCTGGGCTCTGGGCCTCCCCTCCCCTTCCCGTGGCCTCTGCTCTCTAGCCCAGGCGCTCTGCTGGTGACCTCCTCCTGCCTCTGACCCCCGGCCAAGTGTCCAGCTGCCTCCCTGCCTCCGTTTCCTCCTTAAGAAACGGGAGCGATTGCTGGTCCTACTCAGAGTGTACTGTTAAAGAAACATCTAACATTTGTAGCATACATTTATGGTGTATGTTGATTGTATCTAACACAATAATAAATGCAATATACATGATCTGATATTATATACACCATGTCTGGAGAAGGGAATGGCAACCCACCCCAGTATTCTTGTCTGGAGAGTCCCTGTGGACAGAGGAGCCTGGTGCGCTACAGTACATGGGGTCACAGACAGTCAGACACGACTGAGCAACTTAACACACACATGCAGTATGTACTATCATATACATTATATCCAGCATTTATTTATATGTTATTTATATACTTGATATCTTTTTCCAAATAAAGATTACATAAAAACTCCAGTATTCTTGCCTGGAGAATTCCACGGACAGAGGAGCCTGGCGGGCTACAGTCCATGGGGTTGCAAAGAGTCGGACACAACTGAAGCCACTTAACATAGCAAAGACATAAATAATTAACTTACACTTCAAAATAAAAAAGAAAGAAAGGAAAAAGGAATTCCTTGGCAGTCCCTTGGTGGTTAGGACTCTGCGCTTTCACCACCAAGGGTCCAGGTTCGATCCCTGGTTGGGGAACTAAGATCCCACAAGCCACAAACAAAAAAAAATTGTACTTCAAAGGCTGAGCAGTTGATAGCTTACCTGCCCACCCCCCAACCCTGCAACTCCCCACCATCCTTGGGCCAAAAGAAAAAAAAAAGAGATAAAAAGAAAGAAAAGCCCTACCATTAAATCAGTGTGTTTCATCTGTAAAGAGTAAGACTTTAATTGGGAAACCTTAACTGTTGGCGGTTATCATGGTGCATCATGAGGACTGGGCTCCCCGCCTGCCCTCCTGTGTTCATGGCACTCACGTCTGTCTCAGTCACACCCACGGGGTGGGTGGCTTTATTTCTACATACACTGGATTTTTGTTGTTGTTGTTGTTCAGTCACTTAGTCACGCCTGACTCTTTGTGACTCCGTGGACTGCAGCACGCTTCCCTGTCCTTCACCATCTCCTGGAGCTTGCTCAAACTCATGTCCATCGAGTCGGTGATGCCATCCAACCATCTCATCCTCTGTCGGCCCCTTCTCCTCCCACCTTCAATCTTTCCCAGCATCGGGGTCTTTTCCAATAAGTTGGCTCTTCACATCAGGTGACCAAAATACTGGAGCTTCAGTTTCAGCACATACACTGAATAAACACTGTTAAATAAAATAATGGACGAAGACACTAGACGTAGGACCTGCTGCTACTGCTGCTGCTGCTAAGTCACTTCAGTCGTGTCCGACTCTGTGCGACCCCATAGACGGCAGCCCACCAGGCCCCCCTGTCCCTGGGATTCTCCAGGCAAGAACACTGGAGTGGGTTGCCATTTCCTTCTCCAATGCATGAAAGTGGAAAGTGAAAGTGAAGTCGCTCAGTCGTGTCCGACTCCTAGCAACCCCATGGACTGCAGCCTACCAGGCTCCTCCGTCCATGGGATTTTCCGGGCAACAGTACTGGAGTGGGGTGCCATTGCCTTCTCTGAGACGTAGGACCTAGAATAGAGCAATTGCTTATCCATATGATTTCCGGCAACAGACACACTGATGACAGTTACAACAGGCCAGATACGGTTCTGGGGGCTTTATCCCCCATCCAGGAGTTTCACAGAACCCTCACCATCGACCTGTGATCCTAGTTCTAGTATTTTTCAAAGCCACACATGCCCCCTCACTGTCTGTCTGACCAGGTCATGTAGCAGCACAAAACTTTGCTGTGGTTCCTTGTGCAAAAGAATGTCTCAGGCACACACGCCCAAAATATCCCGAATAAGCATAACTAGTGCCTCCCCGCCCACAAGCGTGCAGCTGAAGAAATACAACTTTTCAAACATAATTGGAATCCTCTGTGTACTTACCTTTCTCCAAATCCTCCCCTTCCATCCCAGAAGTAACCACCGTCCCTAAGGAGACGTTTGTTATTCTTCATGTTAAAAAAGATACTTTTGCTACATATGTATGAATCCGTGACTGCCCTAGAGGATTGCCTTGCATGTTTTTTAATGTTGTATAAATAGTATCAGGTCCCTGACCTTTGGTAGGCTGCTTTTGTCCTCACCCGCTCAACCCTGTTTCTGCGTTTCTTCCGTGTTGTTAGAGGGACCTCAGGTTCCTTTCTTTGCAAAGGTGTTGAAGAATCTAGTGTGTGGACATGCTGTGCTTTACAGATGCATTCTTCTGAGCACAGACCTTTTCTTTTTCTCTCCTATGGTGCTCTTACAGGCAGGGGTGCAAAGGACATTTTTATATGGGTTGTCTGGTGTGAAGTAGTACACTTCATGGTGCACTGGCCTCAAAGTGGAATTTCTGGGTGGAAAGAAGAACTCGCAGCTAAATTCTTAGGTATTTCCACACAGCTCTCTCCAAGATGGCCGTATCTGATGTTGCTTTTCCAATTTTTATTTTTGAGTTCACGGGGCCCTTGGAGAGTCTGAAGAAAGCTGCAGGGACTTGCACTGATACACCAGCCACCAGCCGTGTGGGGCTCTTGGGCACTTGAAACGTGGCCAGGCCAAATTGAGATGCGCTGTGAATACAAAACAGACCCCGGCTTTCAAAGACTTAGCACGAAAAAGAGCATGTAAGCTATCTGTGGGTGACATTTCTATTAATTACATGATGACATGATAATGTTTTGGATATACAGTCGAGCTCATCGTTGGGCGGATTCCTGTATCTGCCAGTTCGCCTATCCACTGAGATGCCGCTGTGGCCCCTGGCGCATGCGCAGAGCGGCCAACACCTCTCCTCTCTGACACGTGTTCCCAGCTGAGGGGGAACAAGCTTGCATCGCAGTAAAGGACCATCTTTTTTTTCTTTTTTCGCAGTATTGGGCTTTTTGTTGGTGATTTTACTGCTTCAAACACCCGCTACTCAGGCCCAAACATAAAGCCCAATGCTGTCTCAAAAGCCTAAGAGAGCTGGGACATGCCTTATGGAGGAAACGATAGATAAGCTTCCTCTGGGCGTGAGAGCACTGTTGGCTCTGAGTTCAATGTCAGTGAGTCAACAGTGTGCATTAGACAAGGTGCCTTTAAGTGGAAACACACATAAAACAAGATTATGTATAAATCAATTAATAGCAACAACAGAGCGTGATCAAAGTCTATCAGGAGCCTAACCCTGTATTTCCCCTCCCACCCTGCACTAGTTCAGGATCAGTTATCCAGGGTTCACTATGCCGCTATAGGGGGCTTCCCTGGTGACCCAGTGGTAAAGAATCTGCCTGCAATGCCAGAGACCTGGGTTCGATCCTTGTGTGGGGAAGATCCCCCCAGGGGAAGGGAATGGAAACCCACTCCAGAATTCTTGCCTGGGGAAATCCCCACGGACAGAGGAGCCTGGGGGGAGCTACAGTCCATGGGGTCACAAAGAATCAGACACAACCTGGGCAACTAACACTTTCATTTCTTCATGCCGGGCTATAAAGCATCACTACCGTGAGTAAGGAAAAAAAATACACCGTATGGGGTGAACGAAACCATTTCACAATTACGTTCCGCTTGTCTCTTTTGCGTCTGTAAAAATGGAAGCACATGGCTGGCAGACGAAAGCGGTTCTGCAGACCCTCCCAGATCTCTCTAGAAGTCTAGAGGCGGTGGGCTCAGAATCATGGCAGTCTCCACGCGAACTGGGCTGAAGGCCAAGGTCATGGCCGCTTCGTCTCCCATGTGGGCCACCCTGCTGCCTCCACCTCCTGCAGGCCTCCAGTCTCCCCCCGCCCCTTGTCACCCCCAAAGCCATCCTCCTAACGCTCAGAGATAACCTTTGTCCCTCAGCCTCTCAGGACGACCCGCTGGCTCCTTGTTGCCCTCGGGGAAAGAGACCACGGTCCCCAGGCTGGCCTCAGAGCCCTCTCGGGGCTGGCACTGGCCCCGTCTTATCTGCCGCCCCACCCAGCTTCACCCAACACCCCAGTCACGGGGAAGGACTCACAGTCCCCGGAGGCGCTCTGCATCTCGCTCCCTCTCCTCCGGAAACGTGTGCGGGGCGAGGCGGCCGCTGGATGGACCAGCAAAGGGCGTGTGTCACGGCTTCATAAATCCCGCATGCTTAGCGATAATTATAGCCAGTATTTACGGAGCTCTGTGTATTACCAGCCCCTGTGCTAATCCTCGCAGCCATGGGGAAGAGGTAGGTCCTATTATTAGCTCCGTTTTATAGTTGAGGAAAGGGAGACTCGCAGAGATTAAATCTCCTGCCCGGCGTCCCGCTGGGGGTCAGCTGCGAAGTCAGGACTCACTCAGGGACAGGTGGGCTCCGTGCCTCACCCCCGGGGCCTCTCTGCTGGGCTGCAGGCTGGGGACACGTGTGTGTCGAGGATGCTGACTGCTTTGGTTTCCATTCAAAGGCAACACCCACATCCCCGGGGCCTAATGAGCCAAGAGGACCAGGTAGATTCCATCCCTGGCCCGAGGAGTCCGGAGGGTGCCCTGGACAAGGACACAGGCAACTGTGAAGCAGTGTATTTCCTGCTCTAACGGAGGTGACTCTGAAAGGTCCTGCTGGACAGTGGGTGAGGGAGAGACAAGGCTCTGAGACAGAGCAGTTGTGACTGGAACTCAAAAACAGATCGAGTGCGTGTGTGCTAAGTCACTTCACTCATGTCCACCTCTTTGCGATCCCATGGACTGTAGCCCGCCAGGCTCCTCTGTCCATGGAATTCTCTGGGCAAGAACACTGGAGTGTGTAGTCATGCCCTCCTCCAGGGGATCTTCCTGACCCAGGGATCAAAGCCACCCACATCTCTTGTGTCTCCTGCATTGGCAGGTGGTTGCTTTACCAAGTTACATTCAACTGCGGAGCACCTGCCTGCTGGATGTAGCCAGCAGGACTGCAGGTTTTAGGGACACATCAGAGCAGAGTGTGCAACCCCCACCATCAGAGGCAAATATCAGAGATGGAGAGGGGACGAAATGGTTGCCCAGGAGATGGGTCAATGAGGAGGATGCCTAAGGGCTATCGTGTTTCTTTTATTCTTTTTCTTTCTGTTTTATTTTTTAATTATTATTATTTTGTCTTCTTTTACAGTGTTTCTTTTTGGGGTGATGGAAGTATTCTGAAATTGATTGTGGTGATGGTCACACAAGTCTGTGATGACACCAAATCCCCTGAGTTGTACACTTTAAATGGACGCATTGTAGGGTCTAGGAACTGTATCTCAATAAAGAGATAAAAACAATTCCTGTCCCAGTGAATCACGCATTCTAACCAGAAGCCCCAGCGACCTGAGGTATTGGACCTATGTCATTTTAACACCCCCTGTCCTGTATGTAACAGAATGATGTTCAGTCATTATTGTGGAAGAACTATCAGCATCCTTCTTGGTTTGTGGGGTTCTTTTTAATTTCTTTTTTAAAGTAAACTTATTTTTAAGAGCAGTTTTGGGTTTAAAACAAAATTGAGTGGGAGACACAGAGATACACCTTCTCGTTGTGGGATCCCCTCTACCTTCAAAGGTAACAATGGAGAATCTCCTTGCTTTTGAACACCCCTCCTGTTTTGAGTCTCCTTTTCCAGAGGTTGCAATGGAGGTCGCCTGATGAGGCCAGGCCCACTGAAGAGACCTTCCTACTGGGAGGTCACCTGATGGACCAGGCCCATCAAAGAGCCAATTCCTATTGGGAGGTCACCTGCTGGGACCAGGCCAATGAAGGTACACTTCCTACTGGGAGGTCACCTGATAAGGCCAAATCCACCAAAGAGCCAATTCTTATCTGAGATTTGGAACCTTAATTCCAGCTTCAATGTTCCTTCACAGCAGCACCGACATCCACATCTGATTGAATAATTAGGAAGAGGTGTGTGGTCACCCAGGGACCAGGGATCTTGGGGGTCATCTAACAATTCTCCCTAGAGAGCTGGGGTACAGGGTGGGCCTCCTGGGGGGAGGGGGAAGGGTCATTCCAGGCCAAGAGGCTGGCCCGTCCCTGGCCACAAGGCCAGGCAGCATGGTCTGTGCTGGTAACCAGCGAGTTGTTGTGGAGATGAAACCAGAAAAGGCGTGTGAAGTGCCTGACGCCAGCAAACAGGCCAGATAACAAGTAGTAGCGTGCTGATTATCCCATTATTAGAAGTCTGGAGGCCGCTCAGCTCTCTCCCGGCCACCCCAGCTGGGTCACGTCCCTGGCTTCCCGCCAGGACCCACCAGTGCCCCCTCCCTCCTGGAGGTGAAAGAGCTGCTTTGGGAGGAGGGCGGAGGAGGGCAGCGGGGGCTCGGGCGGCCGGGTGAGTGGCGGGGAGTATTTGCAGAGCGCGGGTCGGTGCCAGGCACAGGGCCGGGCGTGGCGAGATAAGAGGCCACAGGAGGCTGGGGACTTGGCCTTGGCAGCTGAATTCCAAACTGCCCTCCAGGGCTGCTGAGAGCAGAGGGCTGAAGCTGCCGTGGGGCTGGTGCCCGGGAGAGGCGGGTGAGCTCCGGGCAGGTGGCCGACCCTGTGGGCCTCAGAACCCCTCCCTGGCTCAGCTCCTCAGCCTGTCTGGGACAAATCCCCAATCATTGTTCAGTTGCTCAGTCAAGTCCAATTCTTTGGGACCCCTTGGACTGTAGTCTGCTAGGCTCCTCTGTCCATGGGGTTTTCCAGGCAAGAAAACTGGAGTGGGATGCCATGCCCTCCTCTTGGGGATCTTCCCGACCCAGGGATCAAATCTGGGTCTCCTGCATTGGCAGGCAGGTCCTTTATCACTGAGCCACTGAACCACCAGGGAAGCCCAAGTCTCCCGTTACCTCTCCTCAAAAGCCCTCCTTGATCAGCAGGCTGAAGTCTTGTCTCTTGTCACACGCTGGCCAGAAGCCCTTGCTTCCCGTTCAGCACTGGTTCTCTCTCTGGTTTTGATTTTTTTATTGAAGTGTACTTGATCTCCAGTGTTGTGTTAGTTTCAGATACACAGCAAACTGCTTCACAGTTACACAGTTACACACAAGTGTGTGCATGCTCAGTTGCATTCGACTCTTTGCAACCCCATGGGCTGTAGCCCACCAGGCTCCTCTGTCCATGGGATTCTCCAGGCAAGAATACTGGAGTGGGTTGCCATTCGCTTCTCCAGGGGATCTTTCCCAACCAGGCATCGAACCTGCGTTTCCTGAGCTGACAGGCAGATTCTTCACCACTGAGCCACTGGGGAAGCCCAGTTACACACACAAACACACACACACTCACTCTTTCAGATTCTTTTTCTGGGGAAGCCCCAGTTACATACACACACAGACACATACACACACATACAGTTTCAGACTCTTCCTGGGGAAGCCCCAGTTACACACACACAGAGACACACACGCTTGCACACACACATACTCTCAGATTCTTTTCCCTTATAGGTTACTACAAGACACCGAGTTCCCTGTGCTTCTTTCCCTTGACAACACATGGCAATCAAACACAGGTGAGTTTCTATGGGATTCATAAGGTGGCATTGGACGGTAATGTAGACTATTTATATGAGATAACGTGGTGTTTGTCGCTCAAAGTATAAAAGAAACAGCTGTGAATCCATTCGGGTTCAAATAAATGACTGAATACATAAATAAACAGAAGGGACAGAAGAATTCTCCCCCCAAACGTATCTGGATACAGCCCCCTCCAGAAGGCGGAGCTTTCTCCCCCTTCCTTCCGCGAGGGGCGGGGAGCTGCGCTCAGCGGTCTGTTAACAGAGTAGCGGTTGGGGTGGGGGTCACTCCGCAGCATGCAAACCTCCAGGTGAGGGGAGCATACTCAGTGACGTCAGGGGGTACCTGCGTCCAGGAGCCACGGGGCGCGTGGGCGTGGCCTATCGTCCAGGAATCGCTCTGGACGGCCAGGGTCGTGCAAGACCCAGGCAGCCTCAGGAGTGCACACAGACCAGTGGAGGCTCAGGGGGCAGGACGGAAGGCCGCACGGTGTCCTGGGGGTGAGGCGGAGGGCGGGGGTCCTGGGACAGAAAGACAATAGGGAAAACAAGCGAAATCTGAGGAAGGGCTCGCATTTGGTTGATAGAAACCTGCTGATATTGGCGTCTTGGTTTTGGATGGTAAGGACATGATGATATTTGGGAAACCTGGGTCAGGGGTACCCAACCTCAGTACCATCATAGCAACTTCTCTGTACATTTAAAATGATTCAAAAAAAAAAAAAAATGATTCCAGAAGGAAGAAGTTATTTAAGAAGAATCTGTGCTACTTAGGTGTTTCTGTAAGCTCTCAAGGTTTATTGGATGGTAACATAACCTGCTGGAGAAGGAAATGGCAACCCACTCCAGTGTTCTTGCCTGGAGAATCCCAGGAACAGAGGAGCCTGGTGGGCTGCCATCTATGGGGCCACACAGAGTCAGACACGACTGAAGCAACTTAGCAGCAGCAGCAACATAACCTGCATGCTTTTCAATGAATTTAAATTTTAAATAGGACAAGGAAGTTAGGTAAATATTTGATATGTTGGTATGATACACATGCTGAAGTGTTTAGCAGTGATGTGGACTCATGTTTGCAGATTGCTTTGAAATGCATTTTTAAAGGATAGGTGGATAGAGACTGTCTGTATTTCTCCTCAAGTTTTCTGTGAACCTAAAATGGCTTTATGCCGGGGTCCAGCCCTGGTGGAGTCAGGGGTTTCGAAGGGGAGAGGGCTTCGGCGATCATCAGGAAACAATAGATCAATTAAGCATTAATTAAAGATATAAAGAGTGGTTAAATAAGGATAGCTCAGTGAGGAAATTCAGTGGAGAAAAGAGGCTGAATAATTCAGCCAGAAGGTGAGAGAAAGAACGACATGGGGAGACCAAGCTTCAGTGAACAAGGCCTGCACTTTATTTTCCAAAGTAGTTTTTATACCTTAAGTTGTGCGTAGAGGATAATGGGGGAAGGGGTAGAGTCAGCAGTAAGCCAGGCTTTCTTCCTGCAAACTTATCATATGCAAAGGTTTAGGTGATTTGCATCATCTTCTGGCCCGGAGGCCTGTTAACATTTTAAGACCCTTTCTTCAGAAAACTTATTTTTCTTTAAAGGTGATTAGTCAGGCGCCACCCTCCGAAAGCATCAAAGCTGCACTCCCATAGGGCAAAGTTGCGGTGGGCCACAACAAGAAAAAGAACCAACTCAAAGGTCCAAGGTTACAAACATTAAAGCTACTACTTACACCAATTATATTAATCAATACACTGCCAAGAACACAGCAGGTAAGGGATATGGAGACTTAGCAGCAAACATTGGCCCAACAAGTGAAAAACCCTTCACCAATACAATTTCTAATCAATCTTTTAACTGCTCAAAGGAATCTGTATTTAGACAGTTTAGAACATCTCATGCCTCTCACAGTTGGGAGGCTCTGAGCAATCACATGTGGCCGGAAAAACCTATTCAGGCAGGCTAGAGGACTTCCAAAGGAGTTTCTAGGTTGAAACACTATCACACCCAGGAACTTTATTAACTGGAGCTGTAAATTAACTCTTTTTTTCAGAGAGAGGTAGTGGGGGACAGCCCCCCATAAAGTCAGAGGTGTAGGTGAGAGCACAAAGCAGAAAGTAGGCAGACTCTGGTTTTGGGGGTAGATGCTCGAGAATTTCCAGGGGGACTCCTGAGGCTTGATCCCGCCTTTGCGTATGCCGAGCCTCCTTCCTCATGACCTTTGCCATGGGTGAGCTCCTGCTCCCGGCAGCTTTAGATATTAAAATCTATTTATTTTTTAAAAGATGGACGGGGAGGTCCCTGGTGGTCTAGTGGTTATGATTCTGTGCCTTCGCTGCCATGGCCTGGGTTCAATCCCTGGTTGGGGGACTGAGAGCCTGCAACCCACGTGGCACAGCCTAAATAAACAGATGTATAAAGTGTTAAAAGGGAAAGGGAGATCAGGTCCTGCCAGCCTCTTCACGAGTCCCTGCGAGGCGCTGTCTGCACTTCACTGGAGCAGAGAGCAGGCTCCTGTGAGTTGCTGCTGGATCTGGTCCCGTTCCGTCGCTCATCTCCTCTCCCGTCTCTTCCTCCGCTCAGGCTGGCCTCTCTGCTCCCAGGACACACGGGTCACAGTCTCACCTCAGGACCTCTGCAGCCGCTCTGCCCTCCCCTGGGACACGTCCCCAGTTATCTTCGAGGCCCCCTCCTTCAGCTCCTGTTTGGACAGCCTGGAGTTCCCACTGCACTCCCACCTTGTCCCGCATCTCCCCACTCCACAACATCATCCCCTCTGAAGATGCTTTGTCTCTTCCCTGATCACTGCGTTTTCATGTCTGTATCCTCCCGCCAGGAAGGAGCCCCTCGTGGGAACGGCCTCGTGTCTGTTTCATTAGACAGCGTGTGAGCTAGCACGGTGCCCAGCCCAGAGTGGGAGTTCAGTGTTTTGTTTCTTTGTTTTTTAAATTTCATTTTCTTTGTTTATTTCATTTTCTCATTACTTTTTGGCTGCACTGGGCCTTCATTGCAGAGCACGGACTTCTCATTGTGGTGGCTTCTTTTACTGTGGAGACAGGCTCTAGACGCACAGGCTTAGCTGCCCTGCAGCATGTGGGATCTTCCCAGACCAGGGATTGGACCCATGTCCCCTGTATTGCAAGGCGGATTCTCAACCACTGGACCACCAGGGAAACCCAGTAAGTATTATCTTGAACTGATGTCCTGAGTATATTTATATGCATCCCCTACCGGAGCGTGAGGTTGTTTGCTGATCTGCTGATGTTTGACCTCTAAACACAAGACGCTCCGTAGAGTTTAGGATGAATAAATGAATGAACAGGATAAGGATGAATCACAGGCATTGGCATGGTGACAACCTAGACTTGGATTGGTTCTGGAGGTGGGGAGAGGAGATACAGTCTTGTGGGGCTGAGCCCTTACCCTGTGCGATCTGACGTTATCTCTGGGTGGACAGTGTCAGAACTGAATTGAATTCTAGACGGCCCAGGTGGCTCAGTGGTGAAGAATCCACCTGCCAGTGCCTGCCAGTACAGGGGTTGCGAGTTCAATCCTTGGGTCAGGAAGATCCCCTGGCAGCCCATTCCAGTATTGTTGCCTGGAGAATTCCATGGACAGAGGATCCCAGTGGGCTACGGTCTATGAGGTTGCAAAAGAGTGAGACATGATTTAGTGACTAAACAACAAAAGTTTGATAATGAATTGCTTGATGTGTGACCAAATGCCACAGACATTTGATGACTAGGAGTATCAGAGATGAAGTATTTCATGAGTAGCATTAGAGTAGAGTGGAGAAGAAAGACAGAAGAGTTTTCTTTACATACTTACAATAGTCATATTTGTAGGGACAAGAAGTGGAAGGGTGATTTTTGGGGGCCAGGTGGAGGGGAATGGAGAGTTATCATTGCTTAATGGGCACAGAGTTTCAGTTGGGGATGATGAAAAAGTTCCAGAGATTGAAGATGGTGATGGTTACATGACAATATGAATGTCCTTAATACCACTGAACTGCACACTTAAGGGGTAAAAAGGTAAATTTTATGTTCTGTTTTACCTCAGTAGAAAAAGAGCTAGAAAGTGGTGGTGTGGGAGGCGGGGAAGAGCACAGGCTTTGGGACCACTGTGCTCAGGGTCATATCGAGAACTGCCGCTTCCTACCAGACCTTGAGCATGTCCGTTCACGTCTCTGGACTAGAGTTTCCTTCTCAGGAAAATAGAGCTCCCTTGGGAAGCCTGCGTGTCTCTCTGGTGGGACTGTAGGTGGAGAATAGTCTGGCAGTTTCTTGGAAAGCTCACCTTAAACTTCCCACACACCCTCGCAATTCCGCTCCTGGGAATCTGCCCGAGAGAAACGGAGACACACGTCTACAGGAAGACTTGTACACACGTGTTCACAGCAGCACTGTTTTTTAAAGTTATTTATTTTTAATTGGAGGACAGTTGCTTTACAGTATTGTGTTGGTCTCTGCCATCCATCAGCCTGACCAGCCATAGGTACACACACACCCCTGCCCTCTGGAAGCTCCCTCCCACCTCCCACTCCTCTGGATCGTCAGAGCTTTGGGTTTGAGCTCCCTGTGTCTCACAGCAAGGTTCCACAGGCTGTCTAATTCTCCACATGGTAATGTATATATTTCAGTGCTGCTCTCTCAGTTCTTCCCACTCTCTCCTTCCCCCAGTGTCCACCAGTCCTTTCTCTATGTCTGTGCCTTCATTGCATAGCAGCACTATTTGTAAGAGCCAAAGAATGGATCCAACCCAAAGGCCCATGAATGGATGGAATGGAATATTATTCAGCCGTGAAAGTAATGGCATGCCGATACAATTTACAACCTGGATGGACCTTGAGGACATCAAGTGAAAGAGACCAGATACAAGAGGCCATGTGCTGTGTGACACACGTCTGTGGAATGTCCAGGAAAGACAGGTCTCTAGCGACAGAAAGTACATTTGTGTCTGCCTGGGATTAAAGGTGGAAGCTGGAAGTGCATTTAATGAGCAGAAGAGATCTTTGGAGCGGGGTGGGGTGGGGAGCAGTGATGAAAGTGTTCTAAAATTGGATTGTGGTGATACTTGCATGATCCTGTGAATTTACCAAAAATCATTGACCAGCACACTTAAGATGAGTGAATTCTGTGGAATGTAAGTGACACCTCAACAAATATGCTTAAGAAGAAAAAAACAGAGCCTATAATGGTATCTCTCTAATGATGCCATTGTGAAGACTGTGAGCTAATTTACATGAATCTCCTTAGAGACGTAGGGCAAATACTCAAGAAATCTGCTCTGTATTATTATGATCAAGTGTGACAAGATCGTCTGTGTAAAATGCTCACTCCAGGGAAAGACAGCAATCAACACAGAGTTAAGATTCACGAACAGCCCTAATATTGCTTTACAATAATACCAATCGCTTGGTTGGTTTACAATTTCCTGGGGCTGTCCCATGTACAGGGGCCTTAGTTTTCTCATCTGTAGAATGGGAGACGTGGACTGTGTCTCTAAGGCCCTTTTCTTGCCGTATGTCCTATATTTTGTTCTAGGAATGTTTCTCTTCAGATGTAGTGTCTTGAAGTATGAGTAAGCATGTGGGGTGGGGGAGGGTAGTGGGCACACCTGTAGTGGGGGTGCCTTGAGGCTTGGAGGCCAGGATGTGTGTGGGGGGGCCTTGAAAGGTGGATTATATGGCTGGGAGCTGATTGTGAAGGTCATATGGGCTTGGTGCAGGGTTCAGGGTGTGGAACCAATCCAGCCTGCATTGGAATCCCGCATCCACCGTTGCCTACCTATGGGACTTTGGACAAGAGAGTCCTGCTCCAAGCGGTGTTAACTCCTCTGGAAAATGGTGAGGATGTTCCCTGTGGGAACTATGATCCCCTGAGATCATATCTATATCAATAAGAAAGAAACAGCAGCAAAAACTTTCCCCCAGGTGTCAACCACTGTCTTCAACTCTTTCCACAAAGTGATTTTTTTTTTTCAGTCATGCCATGGACCTTGTGGGGGTCTTAGTTCCCTGAGCAGGGATTGAACCCAGGACCTTGGCAGTAGGGGTCCAGAGTCCTAACCACTGGACCTCCAGGGAATTCCCCACAGTAATACGTTGATCCAAAGGGCTCAGTTCATGTTAGTGATCACGGAAGTAGGACAAATGCCTTCTTAGCATGAACCCTCAGTTTGCCTCTTCTATAAACGGGGCTGTGTAATCACCTTCCTCAAGCAGTTGCATCTGTGAGATTGTGCTGAAACGGTGTCTGGCCCGCCATTGGTGTGTGGTAATAGGGAGCCACTGAAGGTTCCTGGGGAGGGAGGTGGCTGGCCTGTAAGGAAACATACCCCAGCCCCTTTTCCCCCAGCACCCAAGGTGAAGTTATAGTTTCAGGTAGGATCTGGTGCACTGGAGAATGGGGCTTGTTTGGAAACTGTCATTATTCTGCCGATATGTGATTACCTCCCCAGCAGTCTGTGAGCTCCCCGAGGGCAGGTGTTCCTCTGGTCTTTGGCGCCAACATGCAGCCTGGGGTGTGGTGAATGCAGCACAAATGGAGACCTTCCCACGTGCCGGGCACCGTTCCAAGGGCTCAGCTACAATGCGTCTCGTTACATCTGGGAATTCTGCAAAGTGCCGAGTGGTCATCGTCTCCCCGGCCTGCCTCTCAGCCCCCATCTTCGCAGCTTCCCTCCTGCCCGCTCTCTCTGCCAGTGTTTCATCGCACCAGGGAAGCAGACACCCTCCCTGAGCCTCGAGCCTCCGTTTGCTGCTCTGGAAAACAAGGATGATGTCACCCGGCCCTCTCCTGGCCTCCCAGGTGTGGAGATAACCTAAGTAGTCAGGGCCACTCTCTGCACAGGGTGAGAGAGCCGTCGACGGGCACCCATGTCGGGGCGGGGGAGGGGGGGCAGGATGTTGGTAGGAGGAAAGAGAGGGAGCTTAAGGAGGACTGGCCTGGAGACATCCCCTCTCCACTACTAGGACCTAAACAAATGGGCTAAACACACACACACACACACGCAGACCTCGAGGCTGTGTACACAATGACACTGCCCACCCCACCCATGATTCCTTGTGGTTTCTTAAACAGGGAGAAGCCACCCAACACACACACACACACACACACACACACACACACACACACACACACACACCTCCTCCTTTGCCCCTGCTCTTCCCTCTTTCCACCGGTTCTTCATTCAGGTCAGAAGGTCAGAAGGTCAGAGGTCATCTCCCCAGAGGCCCTGCCGTCCCCTTGGGCTCCGTCTGCACAGCGCCCTGCAGTCCTCCTGGAAGCCCTTATCAGTACCTGATGTTGTGGTGCAGACTGGTTTATTACCTAGGACAGCGAGGTTCTGGTGGAGCGTTTGGTGATGTGGAATGTTTTAGATTTGTGCTGTCCAGCCGGGTAGCCACCGGCCACAGGGGGATACTGGGCACTTGAAACAGTGTGACTGAGGAGTGTTTAATCTTATTCTGTTTTAATTATTTTATCATGAATGTATTATTTTCCGTTTCAGCGGGAGCACCGCCTGGGGCCTGCGGCTACACCGTGTCAGCCGGTGCTGAGTGGCAGTCCCGGGTCCCCGCAGAGTGGCTTTCCTCTTCTCACGTCTCCAGGGCCTCACGCTGCGCCCAGGCAGTATTCGGTGAATGAGTGCATGTAGGGGTCCCCAAAGACCCCTGGGCAGAGGGCAGCTTGTTGTTTCCCACCCCTGGCTTTTCTCATGAGTGTCTTGCTTGGCTTGCGGGCCCACGTCCCCTGAAGTGGGGCTCTACCTTCTTCCACTCTGAGCCAAGGCTCAGGGCCTGGCGGACGCCGCCCTGCTCCCGACTTCCCCACCCCACTGGCCTTCCCCGTACAGACAGCCCCACTCTCTCCAGTTCCACAAACTCACATTTATTCACAGACGGACAAAGGGACAGGGACAGACCTTTGCTCACTGGGGACTGCCCCCCACCCCAGGATTCGGCAGTTCCAAAGAGGTGATGGTGTCCAGTGTGTGAAACGGGGAGGCAGCCAGGCTGGGGGGGGGTCCCCCCTTCAGTGTCCATCCCTCTGGCCAATGTCCTCCGCCTCCGACTCAGAATCCTGCCTACAGACGTGGGGCGAGCAGTTTCTAACCAGCATCAGGGGCCTGGGGGTGGGCGATGGGGACTGAGGGGCGTCCAGCCCCCGCCCCTAGTGTCGAGGGCTGGAAGGGGAGGGTGGGTTCACAGAGGAGGCTCCTCTCCTTTCACTTCCCTCCTCCATGCTGCAAACCAGGGGTGGCTCCCACGGTGGGGCTGAAGGGGGTGGGTGCGGGTCAGGAGGCCAGGCCCCCCAGACCGCGCAGGTGAGCCTTGCTCTCAGTCTCCTCTTCCTCCATCTCGAAAGCTGAGTGGTCTTGGCTGTCGAAGCAGGAGGCGCTGAGGAAGACAGGGGGTGCCGCCGCCGGCGACTGGGGCGGGGACCCCGGGGATGGCGGCTCTTCCTTGATGTGGTCGAGGGGCAGCGGGAGCCCCTCGGTCTCCTGGCCCGCGGGGGACGGCGGGGCGCGCGGTGGCGAGGCCGGGGCCTGCATCGCCTGCTGCGCAGCAGCGGCCCGCTCCAGCTCGGCACGGTGGCAGCGCTGGTGGCGCAGCAGGCTGTAGGCGCGGGAGAAGCGGCGCGAGCAATGCGGGCAGGGGTGCGGGGCCGGGCCCCCCGCGTGCACCTGCGCGTGGCGCGCCAGGTCGGCCAGCCGCTTGAACTCCCGCTGGCAGCGCACGCACTGGAAGGGCCGCGCGCCCGAGTGGGTCACCCCGTGCTGCCGCAGGTGCGCCCGGCGCCGGAAGCCCTTGCCGCACTCTGGGCACCAGAAGCGGGGCTCGCCGGCCGGGGCCCGGGCCGGGGCCGCCTCGCCTCCGTTCTGCCCGCCCGGCCCCCCCTCCGCCCCTTCGCCCCCCTCGGGCCCCCTCCCTGAGGTCCGGCCGCTCACTGCCACCGCCTTGTCGTCCTTCTTGGCCGCTGCGGGCAGCGGGGCCAGCAGGCTGAGCGCGCCGTGGACGCGGCGGTGCTGGCGGAGGTAGGAGGCCAAGCGGAACGCCAGGCCGCAGTCCGTGCACACGAAGGGGCGGTCGGTGGAGTGGACCAGCCGGTGGCGGGACAGCGACCAGGGCCTGGCGAAGGCCTTGAGGCAAATGGAGCACTGGTGGCGCTTGGGGCGCGGCGGGGGTCCCCCCTCGCCCTCCTGGTCGCCCTCGGGGCGCAGGCACGGGTGCGCTTTGAGCTCGCCCTTGGTGGCAAAGGCCTCCCGGCAGCGGAGACACAGCAGCGTCCAGTCGGCCTGCAGCAGGACCTGCTTCTCCTCCTGCCGCCCAGCCGCCAGCGCCAGCTCGGCCCTGAGCTCCGCCGCCCCGGCCTCGGCCTCGGCCCCCTCCGGCTCGCGGGGCCCCGCGCTTGTGGCGGCCGCTGGCGTGCCTGGCTCCCCCGCGGCCCACGGCTCGGGCCGCGCCGCTGCCTCCTCCTCAGCCGCTGCGTCTTCCTCCTCGGCTCCGGCGCCGGGTGGCTGCTCGGCGGCCTTGTCCTGCGGGCCCCAGCCGGACTCGGCTGCCTCCTTGGCTGCCCTGTCGATGGCCAGCTCAACGCCGCCTCCTGCGTGCTCCTGGGCCAGGTGGCGCCGGAGTTGCGCCGGCTCGGGGAAAGTGCGAGGGCAGGCGGCGCAGCGCAGCGGGGGCTGCGGCCCGTGGCCACGCAGGTGGCGGGAGAGGTGGGCCGGCCGGCGGAAGGCCTTGGGGCACAGGGGGCAGGCGTGGGGCCGCAGGCCCGAGTGGCTCAGCCGGTGCCGGGAGAGGTAGTAGGGGAAGCGGAAGAGGCGGCCACACGTGGGGCAGGGCAGGGGCGCCCGGGGGGCTCCGGCGCCCCCCCGGCCACGGCCTCGGCCTCTCCCACGGCCTCTGCCCCGGCCCCGGCCCCGGCCCCGGTGAGGTGGGCTGCCCTGGGCTGGTGGAGGGGGCTGCGGATCCATGCCTGTAAAGAGAAAGGGAAAAGACAGAGATATTGTTGCGGGGGCTGGGGGTGGGGTTGGGGGGGGGCGGTGCGGAAATGCAGAGACAGAGCGATGGAGAGACTGAGAGGGTCAGAGGGTTAGCGAGGCAAGAGAGGGAGAGACAGACGGAGGAAAGGGGCCGGGGTGAGAGGCAGAGACCTGGAGAAGCAGGAAGATGGGACGGCGAGAAGCAGAAAGCAGGAGAGAGATGGGGACACCCAGCAGAGACAGAGATGAAGAGAAAACAAAGAGATGCAGGCAGAGATGGGGCCAGCACAGAGGCCAGCGGGACTGTAGCAGGATGGAGCTCGGAGAGACAGGGAGACAGAGAACGAGACGGAGACAGACAGAAGAAACGGGGGCAAAGTCGGTGAAGCGCTTTTCCTCCGGAGGGACCCGGCCGGAGCCTGCCGGGAGGGGCCGGGACACAGTCCCCGGTGCCAGAGAGGAGGGGGTGGGAGGCAGAGTCCGGAGGCCCCGGAAATGGAGTGTGGGTGCCCGGGTGGCCAGAGGCTGGGAGAGGCCGGGATAGGAGGGCTGGGAGTCCTGGGCTGGGAGGGGGCTCAGGGGCTCGGATTCCGGGGGCTGGGGGTGCGCGAGAGCTGGGGAGGAATTGCTGGGTACCCGCATCTAGACTTGAGTACCTGGGGTGGGGGGTGTGGATTCCGGGGTCCCCGGGGGTGGAGAGGGCTGGGGGAGGGGGCCGGGCGCCTGAGACAAGGGAGAGAAGGGGGCTGGGGGCCCGGGCCTGGATGCCCCCCCGGGAAAGGCCACTGGGGCTGGGTGGGGAGCCCCCGGCCCCCGAGGGGGGCCCGTCCCCCCACCGGGCCGAGCCCTCGGCCCCCCGCAGGCGTGATCAGCAGAATCGGGGCGGCGGGTAGCGGCCTCCCCAGCAGGGTTCTGAGCCCTGGGCCCGCGGCTCGGCCCGGCGCCCGGCCCTTACCTCCGCGCCCTCCGCCTCTCCGCTCCTTTCTTCCTTCCCCGCGGCCGGCCGAGCGCGGACGGCGGTGGCGGGGAGGCAGGGCCCCGGAGCGCGGTGGGGGCGGGGGCGGGGGAGGAGGCCGCCTCGGTGTCGCCGCCTAAGCCTTCCCCCCGGAAACCCGGCTCCTCGTCCGCGCCTGGAAGGGGAAAAGGCTGGCGGGGAGGCCGGAAGCGGGTGGACGGGGGGACCCAGGAGGCGGGGACGCAGGGCGGCTCGGACGCCTGGGTCCTCTAAGGGGAGGGGGCTGAGGGCCCGTCCTCTGCCTCCAGGAGGTCAGCCCCCACCTCTCACAACACACACACACACCCACACCCACCCACACACACACACACACACCCATTCATTCCTTCAACACATGCACATTCATCAGGTCCTGTCTGCGCCAGGCACTGTGCGGGGCGAGGCGGGTGGCCGGGAAAGATGGTGAATGCGGCCCTGAGTGACAGGCGACGGAAAAGTCTCCGCAATCGGGACGGGAACCTGGCTGCAGCCGTCACGCGGCTGCCTGAGAAGGCGACGTTCCCTCTGTGAGCCTCAGTCTCGCCCTCCGTGATTAACCCCCCCGTGGCTATCCACTTGACGCTAAGAAACCAGTTACTCATTGTGCTACGTACTTTCACTCCATCCGAAGCCACCGGTGTTTACTGAGCACCTACTATGAGCTAGCTCTGTCCTTGGTGCTGGAGCTGAAGTAGCTAAGACAGAGGCCACCGGACCCAGTGCACAGGGAGCTCCCGGTCTGACGGAGCAGGAGACAGTCACAGGCCCTCCTGCCCTCCTGGAGAGTGTGCTCCAAGGCAGGAAACAGGATGCCGTGGGATTACCGGAGCAGACTCGCCTCTGAGTGAGAGTGACCCCTGAGGGCTTCCTGGAGGCAACAGTGTTTCTGCTGAAACCCGCAGGATGAAAACCAAGAGTTAGAAATGGGAAGAGGAGCAAATGGAAATAGGAAAGAAATATACCAGCGCTACTCAGAAACATGCCAGGAGAGGTGTCTGTATCAGGTTAATCGTTGCAGTATTGTGCCTTGCTTCAAAACAGGGGAAGTGAACTAAATGCCCATTGGTCAGGGATTTGAGTGATAAATCTACCCAGAAGAATGCTGTGTGTTCATAAAAGAAAGAACAAAGAAGTTTGCTGTGTAAAAATATGGAAAGGTTCCAAGTGATAACAGAGAAAAATTTGGAAGACGGAGCACAGCTTGCCCGTTTGCACTTATCAGCAGGCTGTGTCTGGGTGAACTGGGAGAACTGGGAGGAGAGCAAAGAGCTCGCAACATTGTCTAACTCCCAGGACTGAAAGTGCCTACACTCTCTCCTTTTGCACTTTTGGAACTTGAAACCATAGTGAATGTGTTCCACACTTCACAAAGTATGGGATGAAATGAAAATAAACGATGACTTACAATGTAAGTGCTTTACAAACACAAACCCATTTGTTCCTCTTCGTGTTCAGTTCAGTTCACTTCAGTCACTCAATCATGTTAGACTCTTTGCAACCCCATGAATTGCAGCACGCCAGGCCTCCCTGTCCATCACCAACTCCCAGAGTTCACCCAAACTCATGTCCATGGAGTCGGTGATGCCATCCAGCCATCTCATCCTCTGTCGTCCCCTTCTCCTCCTGCCCCCAATCCCTTCCAGCCTGTTAGGAAGTGGGTAACATTACTCTCCCATTTCACAGAGCAGTAAAGTGAGGTCCTGAGAGTTTCAAAGTGGTGGGTCTAAGTCTCTATCTCACAAAGAGATGAGAGAGATGATAGTGGGTCGATAATGCTGTATTTTAAGGATCAAAAGTCTAAACACATCCATGGAAACAATAAGCACCAAATTTGGGGTAGGGTGACCTCTGAGAAGGGAGAGGCAGTCAGGGGAGGGGAAAGATCTATGCAGTCAGGAGTACCTTATGTTTTAAAACTAGTAGTCAATATATGAATGTGTGTGTGTGTATATTTTTATTTGTTAAAATACACATAACATAAAATTTACCACTTTAGAGACTTCCCTGGTGGTCCAGTGGTTAGGACTCTGGGCTTCCACTGCAGGGGGTGTGGGTTCGACACCTGGTTGGTGAACTAAGATCCCACATACTTTGCGGTACAGCCAAAAAATAAAAAATAAAAATTTACTATTTTAGCCAATTGGAACTGTGTACAATTCAGTGAAATTAAGAACATTCACAAAGTTGTACAATCAACTCCAGTGTCTAGTTCCAGGACTTTTTTATCACCCTGGACAGAAACCCAGATCTATTAATCTGTTACTCCCCATTCCCTTCTCCCCTCAGCTCCTGGCAACCAATAATCGTCTTTCTGTCTCTATGGGCTTCTCTACTGTGGCTGTTTCATATCAGTTGAGTCATCCAGTGTGCAGTCCTTTATGACTGGCTTCTTTCACTTACAGTGTTTTCCAGGTTCATCCATGTGTAGCCTGTGTCAACACCTCATTCTTTTTGATTTAATTATTTTTGGCAGCACTGGGTCTTTGCTGTGGTGCACTGGCTTCCCATTGCAGTGGCTTCTCTTGTTGCGGAGCACAGGCTCTGGGCATGCAGGCTTCAGTAGTTGCAGTTCATGGGCTCTAGAGCACAGGCTCAATAGTTGTGGTTCAAGGGCTTAGCTGCTCCATGGTATGTGGAATCTTCTCAGACCAGGGATTGAACACGTGTCCCTTGCATTGGCAGGCCAATTAGTATCCATGTGTCACCACGTATGTGTGCTGTGTGTCCAATGCTTCATTCTTTTTATGGCTGAGTAATATTCCATGCGAAGAGTTGACTCATTGGAAAAGACTTGATGCTGGGAGGGATTGGGGGCAGGAGGAAAAGGGGACGACAGAGAATGAGATGGCTGGATGGCATCACTGACTCAATGGATGTGAGTCTGAGTGAACTCCGGGAGTTGGTGATGGACAGGGAGGCCTGGCATGCTGCGATTCATGGGGTCGCAGAGAGTTGGACACGACTGAGCGACTGAACTGAACTGAACTGAATATTCCATGTATGGGTTACTGTATTTTGTTTACCCATTCATTTGTTCATGAACCTTAGGTAGTTTCTACCTTTGGACTCTTGTGAACAGTACTGTTAGGAGCATTCGTTACGTGTAAAGTTTTTGTTTTAATGGCTGTTTTCAATTCTTTTGGGTACATACCTAGGTGTGTGTGCTATTATTTTATTATATATATTTTAAGGCCTTAAAGTATTTTTTCCTAAATAAAAGAAAGAAACGAATTCAGGAATGAAGGTGAGGGAAAGCAGTTTCAGAGGGATCAGCGTGCTGTCCATATGTGCAGGCGGCGGCCGTGGGAATCCGTGCCTTGAGGGGACACGTGGGGCCTTGGATGGGGGCATGGCGAGAGCCGCACGAGCAAGGACGTCCGGCCTCCCAGTCCAGGCTGAAGGCCGGACGCATTACGAGTGTACTGAGGAGCTATTGAAAAGGTTTTAAACTGGAGAGTCACATGATCCGATTAGTGTTTTAGAGAAATTCCTGTGGGACCCGCGCGGAGGCCCGGCCGGATGCAGGGGAGACGGAGGAGAGGAGCAGGGAGGGGCGGGGCCCAGGTCCAGGTGCGTGAGGAGGCCTGGACTGGGCCGGCTCGGGTTGGGGGCGGGGTTCCCGGACAGGGGGCGGGACCGGCTCGGGCTTGGGGCGAGGTCCGCGGGCCGGGGGCTGGGCCGGCTCCGGCAGGGGGCGGGACCGGCTCGGGCTGGGGGCGGTGTCCCCGGGCAGGGGGCGGGGCCGGCTCGGGCAGGGGTAGGGGGCGGGGTCCCGGGCAGGGGGCTGTGTCCCTGGCCTGGGGGCGGGCCTGGTGCTGATTGGCCCAGCGCTGCCCTTCTGGGTGCTACTCCCGCCGCCGCCGCCTCCTCATTGGCTTCCCTGCATCGCGGCCCCGCCCCTCCCTGGAGTCCTGCCTCCAGCACCCGGAAACCGCAATCACTTTTGCTCCCGCGCTGAACACTGTCCCGGGGCTCTCACCTCTTCCTCCTCACCTACCTCACCTACACCCCCGCTCCCCGCCCTACCTACCTGAACCCTGGAGCCTCCGTTAACGGGTTCCAGCCTTTCTCCCTCTGCTCCATCCTCACCGCGCTCTTGGCTCGTTCACTCTCAGGGCCTTTGCACGCGCACTTTTCTGCCTGGAATGCTCTTCTCCTAGGTCGTCGTGTCCGACTCTGTGACCCCATGGACTGTAGCCCGCCACGCTCCTCTGTCCATGGGATTCTCCAGGCAAGAATACTGCAGTGGGTTGCCATTTCCTTCTCCAGGGGATCTTCCCAACCCAGGGATCGAACCCGCTTCTCCTGCACTGCAGGCGGATTCTTTACACCTGGGAAGCCCTCTCCTGGGTTACCATCATGTTTTCCTTACTTCCGTCGTTTCTTACAGATCTCCTCAGAGACATCTGTCCCGTCCACCTTAGCTCAGGTAGCCATTTTGGGAATTCCCTGGCAGCCCAGTGGTTAGGACTTTGCGCCTCCATGGCAGAGGCATCGGTTTGATCCCTCATGGGGGAACTGTGATCCCTCCCACAAGCTGCGCAGCGCGTTCAAATAAATAAATAAAATTAAGAGCTCTCCTGTCACCATCTAGTCCTTTCTTGGCCCTAATTTTCAACATTGTACGTATTACAAATATTAGTCTGTGTATCAGTTGCCCACTGATTGTCTATTTCCCCTTTCACTGGAATATAAACGCCCGAGGGCGGGGGTTTCTTCACCTGTTTGTTTACCTGTTTTACCCTAGTGAGCGTCGCACGTCGAGCAATATTTGTAGGTGAATAAAGAGGGCCGAGGGGCTTCCCAGGCGGCGCTAGTGGTAAAGAACCCACTTGCCAATGCAGGAGACGTTCAGAGACGCAAGTTCGATCCCTGGGTGGGGAAGATCCCCTGGAGGAGGGCATAGCAACGCACTTCAGTACTCTTACCTGGAAAATCCTTTGATCGAGGAACCTGGCGGGCTACAGTCCAGGGGGTCGCAAAGAGTGGGACACGACTGATAGCGCGCACACAAAGAGGGACGCGAGGTGAGAAGGACGCGGTTTTGCAGTTGAGGCGCCCCGGAAGGGAAGACTACCATGGGGAGCGGGGAGATGCGGAGCGCAGGTGAGCGGGTCTGCGCGCGGGAGTCAGCGCCGCCCACAGAGGCGTGGGAGTCGCCGGCGTCTGGCTAGTAAGTGATGCTCCGGAATAGCTGAGATCGCCCCCAGGGTAAAACCCACCCTTTCAGCCTCTGAGCCTCAATGAGCACATCGATAAAATGGGGTCTCCGTGTCGCGAGTAGGGGACCAGGTCCAGGCCACCCCTGGCACTGGGGAGCATTCGGGAAAGGGGGTGAGTTCCTTTCGCTACCGTCTCAGAAGAGAAAGGATTGGTGTGCAGGTGAGGTGGGAGGGAGGTCCCTATTCATCACCCTACTGCCAGGCGGGCGTCTCCATGACAACCCTGGCACGTTTCCAGGCCCTCGGCTCTGCAGGCCGAGCGGGTCTCCAAGTGGGCAGGTCTTGTCCCTGGGGGCGGTACCTGTACCTAAGGAGGTGGGTCTTGTTTTTCCAACTCGGAGGAATATGTGTATATATATATATATTACCTCAAATGGGTGAGTCTGCTTCCCCTTGCTGAATAGTGGGGGTAGAGAGGAGAGGTTGAGCATTCCCAGGGGCCGACCTGCCACCTTTCCAAGTGGGCACGTGTGGATCTCCAGGCAAAACGTCTTTCTTGAATGACAAACTCCCACTTCTTTGCTCTCAAACTTATTTCCTTCCTTTAAATGTTTTTTTCTGTGTGAAGTATAAGACGTATCGGTGTAAAGGGCATGATAAAAACGCACAATTTAACAAAGAATTATAAAATAATCATCAGATTAAGAAAAGGAGTGTTGGCAGCCGCCCCAGAGCCCCATAGAAGGTTCCACTATGTCCCACCCCGAGCTTAACCCATCTATCCACACTGTTGTGAGTTTTACAGGGGAAAATAAAAGTTTTCCTCTAGATGGCTCATACCAACAGGGTGTCCTAAACAACATTACAGTTCAGTTTTGCTGCTTCCATGTGGTAGATACGAAAAGGGACTCTACCTATCTGGTTTCTTAGGCCTGGCTTCTTTGTAACTTTCCCTTGTGAAACTGTGTGTCTCTGTACTCATGCATTATCTTCCTGTATAGTGTTTATGGATTTATCTGGCTGGGTTGGGTCTTTGTTAGGGCAGGTTCCTTGTGGCATGTGGGCTTAGGTGCTCAAGACATGTGGGATCTTAGTTCCCCCACTGGGGATGGAACCTGTGTCCCCTGCATTGCAAGGCAGATTCTTAACAACTGGACCTTCAAGGAAGTCCCTATAGTATTTCATAGCATAATATCTGTTGTTGTTGTTGTTCAGTCGATAAGTCACGTCCAACCCTTTTGCAACTATGTGGACCCATGTAGTCCACCAGGCTCCTCTGTCTATGGGGATTCTCCAGGCAAGAACACTGGAGTGGGTTGCCATTTCCTTTTCCAGGGGATCTTCCCAACCCAGGGATTGAACCCCGGTCTCCTGCATTGCAGGAGGATTCCTCGCCATCCCGGTCACGAGGGAAGCCTGGATAAATATACCACCTTTTATTTATTCACTGTATTGGTGATGAATGTCTTAGTCCATTCAGGCTGGTATAACAAAATACCACAGACTGGGTGGCTTATAAACAACAGAAGTTTATTGCTCACAGTTCTGGAACCTGAAAGTCCAAGGTCAAGGTGCCAGCATTTGCCTTCTGCTGAGGGTCCTTGTTCACTGCTGTGCCTTCTCGCTGTGTCCTCATGGGGTGGAAGGGGCTACAGTCTCTCTGGAGTCCCTTCAGTTACAAAGAAGCCCTTTATGAGGCATGAATCCCATTCGTGGGGGCTCCACCCTCATGACTTAAGCACCGTCCAAAGGCCCCCACCTCCAAATACCATCACATTCATTGGGTACTAAGATTTCAACATAAGAATTTTGTGGAACACACTCAGATCATATCAATGAGTATTTCAGTGGTTCTGAGTTCAAGGTTTCTCTAGGGTTCATGCCTATCAATAGCAGAGCCTTATTAAAGCTTGCCATTGAGGGCAGGAGAAGGGGTCAAGAGGATGAGATGGTTGGATGGCATCACTGACTCAATGGACAGGAGTCCGAGCAGACTCTGGGAGATAGTGGAGGACAGGGAAGCCTGGCGTGCTGCAGTTCGTGAGGTCAGACATGACTTAGCGACTGAACACCACCACCTCCCAAGCATCTCAAATTTAAGAAGCTCAAGATGGCACTCGTGACCCCCTAGCCACTACCTAAACTTGCTTTCTCTACGTTTTTGGCCCTACCATGAAACCAGCCCCCGCCCGGATTCCTCCCTTTCCATTAAACACACGCACACACACAACACACCCTCCCACATCCCACCTCCAGGATTCATCTCGGGGCCCCCCCAGCTCTGTCCACCGCTCGGCTCCAAGCCTGCACGTCTCTCTCCTGGTGGACTGCAGAAGCCTGCTCTGCATTTCCTCAGCCCCCTTCTCCACTCAGCAGCCAGAGGGACCCTTGGAAAGTGCAGCATCAGTCACATCCCTTCACACTTACAGTCGTGCTTATCTGTGTCCACGGAGCACAGCCAGATGCCTATGTCAGCCAAGGGTCTGCATGCCCTGACTCCTGCTCACCTCTCCACCTCCTCTCACCACCCCCTCCCCTCCTGTGCTTACCTAGCTGTCCACTTGGCCGGCCCCTCCCCACCCTTCTGGTCTCAGATCAGGTGTCACCTCTGCAGAGAAACACCCCTGCTCCCCACACCAGACCACTCCACCTACGGTGACACAGCCCAGCCATTTGTTTTCTTAGGGAGTAATTTTGTTCGCTGCTGGATTCCCAGGGGGAATTACAGTGCCTGGCACTCAGTATAGGAATAAAATTTAGTGTGTAGAAGACAGTGTGGAAAGTCTGCTCACTCTCAGATGGGCGGATCCTAATCTAGGGTAAGGACTCTAAGGGACGTATTTGGTTGCCTGGGAGACAGCACCTAAGGGGCGGGGCCTTTAGGTGTTTAGGGGGCGTGTGCTGTGGGATTGAGGGTTTCTAAAGCGTGTGTCTGGTCCCAGGGGCCATGTCCATCCGTTGGGGATGGGTTTTGCTTTTCAGAGGCAGGGTTCCACCCGGATGAGATCTAAACCATCCCTGACATTAAAAGGGTCATACACTGGGACTGGCAGTGTCCAGTGGTTAAGCCTCCACGCGCCCAGTGTAGGGGACACGGGTTCGATCCCTGATCGGGAAAATTAAGATTCTCACATGCCACGAGGTGGCAGGCAGTCTCTGTGAGGGAGTGGAGGACTCGAATGTCTCCGGCGAAAGGAAAGCTCTGTCTTTGTCTGTCTCCCTGCCCTAATTCAGGGAGGGAGAAGCCCCCACGTCCCTAAAAACCAAGGATCAGGACATGAGACGGGAGTGGCTGAAAGGACAGCGTTTATTGGGGTCCAGGAGAAGCTAGGGAGTGGGGCGAGGAGGCGAGGTCAAGGCTCACAGGGGACATCCCCCCAGCCAAATCCCCCTTCCCCTTGGCGCTGGGAAGAACACAGAGACAAACTGACAAGAGATGGAAAGACAGGTGCTACAGCAGAGCGAGGGATACCCCGGTGAACCCCACGCCCCACTCTTGAGCTCACAGAGAGGGGAATGACGTGGACCGGCCCCCACGCTGGAGGGAGGGGAGGAATGTCTGCCGTATTCACTCTGAGGAGGTGGGGCGCAGGCCACAACCCGCACCAGCCCATTCCAGTGGGCAGTGGGTGGAGTCTACGTGCATCCGGATCAGTCCATCCTACGGGGGCGGGGGGTGTCGGATTCTGAACCAGCCTATTCTAAGTTTTGAGGGGCGAGGAAGATCATTAGGGTCCATCCATTCCGCAGTAGGGGAGTGAGACCGGGCAACTACCCTGGTCCTCTTTCCACACAGGGTATAAGTGACAGGGGAGGAGGCAGATTCCGGCTATATCTGTTATCTGGGGGCACCAGTGACTCCTGGTGGGTAGCATTTGGGGGGGATCCAGGGAAATCCGGGGACATGGTTGCCCCCATTCTCCAGATCTAGGTGGTTGGAATGATGGCTCTTAGGAAGAGGGGCAGTCTTCCCTGGGGTGGGGAAGGGGGTGCCCATCTTTTATTATTAGGGCCCTCAAGAGGAGAAGGACTTGTGGAGACCCCTTTGTCATCCCCAGGTCCCCACATCTTAGAGGCCGATTGACTTGGGGGTGGTCAGCACGTGTTCCAGGGGCCTCGAGGTTAGGAGTCTCTCCATAGATCCCAGACCCTTGAGGTTAGTCTTGCCGCCCACCAGCTCAGGGGCCCGTGCAGGTGCTGGGTGGTCCCCTGTCCTCCAGCCAGGGTCCCCTCTTCCCAGGGCTCGTGCCTGGCTCTGGAGGGCCAGTGGGGGGCCTCCCTCGTGGTCCCTAGGTCCCCGGGGCCGGGCCCTGAGTCCAGCCCGCCGGGGAGGGGAGGTCGGACAGCGGGGCGCAGGCCTGGCCGCTTCAGTCCATGCCCCGGTGCAGCTTCAGGTGTCTGGAGAGGTTGCTGAGCGTGATGAAGCCCTTGCCGCAGACGTGGCAGGGGAAGGGCCGCTCGGCGCCGTGCAGCAGCCGGTGGCGCTTGAGGTAGCACTCGTGACGGAAGAACTTGCCGCACTCCAGGCACGGGAACGGCTTCTCGCCCGTGTGCACCAGCACGTGCCGCTCCAGGTCGCGCGGCGAGCGGAACAGCTTCTCGCACTCGGAGCAGCCGAAGATCTTCTTGCCGCGGCCTGAGGCAGACGCGGGCTCCCCGGACGGAGACTCCCCCTCGCGGGCAGGCGCTGCCACCGCCTCTGCGCCGCCCGCGCCTGCGCCCGCGCCCGCGCCCTCGCCGTGGCTGGCGCGCCGGTGCTCCTCCAGGGCCGCCAGCGCCGCGTATAGTGCCCCGCAGTGGCCGCAGCCGTAGGCCGCGGGGCCCGAGTGCGCCTCCAGGTGGCTGGCCAGCGCCGCCGCCGACGCGAAGAAGGTCCCGCAGTCGCACTGGTACAGCGTGTCTTCCGACGGCTCCGCGGGCGCCTCGCCGCCGCCCTCGGGGAGCAGCACCCCCAGCTCAGGTACGCCGCCCCCGGCGCGGCCCAGGAGCAGCCCGCCGTCCCAGGCTGGCTGAGCCTCGCCGCCCTCGCCGGCGGCCCCGGGGGCCCAGGCCTGAGCCGGGGGCGCGCCAGGGCCCTGCAGGTCGTGGGTCAGCTTGTGCCGCTCCAGCAGCGCGGGCGCGTTGAAGTCGCGCTCGCAGCGCGGGCACTTGAAGGGCTTCACGTCGGTGTGCGCCGCCCAGTGGGCCGCCAGCTCACGGCCCTGGTCGAAGCGCCGCGCGCACGCGCCACAAGCGAACGGGGGCAGGGAGGCCGCCGCTGCAGCCGCCGCGGCCTCAGCCAGCCCCCAGCCCCCCGCGCCGGCGCCTGCCCCCTCTGGACCCTCGCCGCCGGCACCGCCCCCGCCCGCCCCTGAGCCCCCGCACACCGAGCAGGGCCCCACGTTGCAGCAGACCGAGCAGGGCGCGCTCAGGGCGGGCAGGCCTGCGCCGGGCTGCAGCGGGGACGGGAGCGCCCCACGATGCTGGCGCTTGAGGTGGCGGCCCAGGCTGGAGCGCGAGGAGAAGCGGAGCTCACAGACGAGGCAGCAGTAGGGCTTCTCACCAGTGTGGACGACCTGCAAGGGCAGGAGGGAGAGCCCGGCAGGGCTGAGAGTCTGGCCCCGGGGACAGAGTCTTGGCCTCCCGAAGGGACGCGGGGGAAGCCTCCGGCCAGGTCCACCGGGCCAGGATCTAGCTGCGACCCTCTCATTCTCTGCGTCCAGCCATTGTCCGCATTCTTTTGGTCCCTCCAGCCTCAGGACTGGCTGTTCCCTTTTCCTGATATGCTGTTCGCACGGCGAATTCCTGCTTTTCCTTCAGGTCTCAGCTGCACCATCACCTTGCCCTGACTTTCCTACCTTGTCTAGTAGCCCAGAGCTTTCCCCCTTTTCTCCTTCACAGCAGATGGTTATTAGTGCTGTTGCTGTTTTAACTTCCTTCCCCAAATCTCTTCCTTTCTAGATCACCCTCGCCTGTGAATTTGCTGATTGTCTACCTGGCTATGGGCCACTTTCAATGGAATGTAAGTTCTCCGAAGGCACGGACTTTATTGATTTCATCCTGGTAGCCCCGGGGTTGGGAACTGGGAAATCAGTTGATAGATAATTGCTGAGTAAAGGAATTAAGTTCATATATGGTAAATCTATCTGAAAAACGGTACGGGAAGATGAACACAAAGTTGCAGATGCTGGCATATGAGCAGAAGCACAGGACAGGGGAGGGGCAGATTTACTGTGAATATTTTAGTTCCTGGGTTGGGTGGTGACTCAAAGAGAAACACCTCATGGTTTCACTGGTCAGGATGCTTTGATGGGGAGGGAGGGAGAGAGAAATTCTCAGGGGCCAGCTGTCTGCTACTGCCCACAGTGGGTCTCCGGGACTCTGAGGGCAAGTCCAGCACAGCGAGGCCAGCCTAGGGCCGGCCTGCAGGACTCACCTGGTGATGCAGCAGGCCGGTGGAGTCTCGGAACCCCTTGGGGCAGGCGGAGCAGCGGTAGGGTCGCTCGCCGGTGTGCGAGCGCAGGTGGTTGGCCAGGTTGAAGCTGTGCTTGAAGCCCTTGCCGCAGCGCGGACACGCGTGGGGTTTGAGCGCAGTGTGCCGAGCGAAGTGGCGCCGCAGATCCGAGCGGTAGCGAAAGCTCTTGCCACACTCACTGCAGTGAAACGGGACGCGGGGGGCAGCAGCGGGCGGAGCCGGGCCCGGGGCCGGGGCCCGGGCGGGGAGCGGGGGAGCTGGCAGCGGCGCGTCATCCATGGCGGCGCGGTGCAAGGGCAGTGGCGGGTGGGGGCTCTCTCTGGAGCAGGGAGACATGGAGCGGGGTGAGGGAGTCACCTCCCCATCAGCCTCCCCAATTAGGCTCCTTGGACTCAGAGACCAGCCACTTGTCCCTAGAAACCCAGGGGACTAACTCCTAAACCACGCCCATCTGTCAAAGGCCACACCCACTGCTCTTAAAACCCCTCCCACTCTCCTTGGACCCCCGCCCCCCACTCATCTGCCTATCTTCCCAATCACTTCTAAGCTGGACTCCCACCCTGCTCCAAGCCCCACCCACTGTGGTTAAGCCCCGCCCACTCGCACTCAGGCCCCACCTACTCCTTCCAAAGTCTCCTTGTTCCCGAAGGCTGTTGTATTTCTGAAAGCCACCCCCTCTCTTCTTTGAAGATGAAAGTCATCTTCGGAGGAAGGCTGACATTCTTAGCCAGTGAGAGAACAAAGATTTTGGGTTAAGGGCATATGAATCAACCTTCCAGGGTGACCATGACTATCCTCGAAAAAACCAACCGATTCTATTTCCATCCACAAAATAGGATACTAGGAGGACCTACCTCAGGAGGTGGTGAGGACTAAGCAAAATTGTGGCCACACGCGCCAAGTGCTTACTGACCGCACAGCAAAGATTCAACAGCTAAACTGTTTTGATTAATTGCTGTCTGCTACATTCCTCCGAGCTTCCTCTTGAAGTCCCCATCTCTTCTCCAAGATCCACCTCCTAAATCCCGCTTTTTCCTTAAGCTCAGGCTTTATGTAAACCCCTTCTTTCCAAGGCCCCATCACTCTCCCTCTCTTGCCACCTCAGCCGTTCCTCTCTGACACTCTCCCCATCTTCTCTAAGTCATTTCACCTGCAGTTATAAAGACTTGCTATTTCCACTAAAGACGCCCCCAAATTACACGCTTAAACCCCACCCCCCTCCACTATGCCCATCACTTTCTGAAAGCTTCATCCCTCGACAAACTCCACCCCTTCTCCTAGCTCCTCCCACCTCCACACTGAACCCTTTTCCCCACTCAGCCTCAGTGGGGACCCTTCAACCTAGGGCCCGCCTACCAGTCTCCCGGAGCCACGCCCCTTCGTCAAACCTCGCCCCTTGCCCAAGCTCCTCCCACTTCGACCACAGTCCCGCCCACTCCCCAAACCACGCCCACTCAGCCTCCTCGTAGCCATCACTCCGCCCCGGCGCCGCTAAGTCCCGCCTCCTCCCCACCCAGTCGCCCGCGGGGCTGGCCCCCCTCCCCAGTCTGCTCGGGGACCCAGGCCCCGAGAGCCGGCCTTTTGTGCCCCTCCCCCCTGTCCCTGAGGTGCGGGCCCGGGAGCCCGAGGCGGGGGCAGGTCTGGCTGGGCCCGCGGCCCGGCGAGTCCACCTTGCTCGCTCGGAGCGGGGTTTCTGGAGCCCTGAGGCGGCCCCGGGAGGCCGGGAAAGTCAGTCGGCTTTCCTCTTTAATTACTTACACCTCCCTCTGGGCGCCGACATTTTGGGCAGCGGGGGTAGCGTCACTTCCACCCGGGGGGCCCCTCGACTTCCGCCTCGGCTCCCTTCTCCCCCTCACTCCCCCTTCCTCCCGCCTTCTTGGCTTCCCTCCTCCCCGCCGCCCTCCCTTCTTCTTTCCCGTCCCTTTCCCAGCTGCTGGAGGGTAGAGAAGCCAGGGCGGCGCCATCTTGGGTGAGGGCATGGGGAAGGGGCGGGACTTAGGGTGACCCTCGGCACCATACAGACTATGGGCAACAAGCTACGAGCGCGCGGCCTCATCCCGGCGTTGTCGACGCTGGTGGGTGTTAACAAAGATGAGGGCAGATTTGATTCCCTCGTCGCAGCCTCAGGCTTCTCCTGGGTAGGACGTCGAGTTGCATCAGGAAAAAACAGACATTGAAGTTCGCCGCCTGCGACAGAGACAGAAGGAAAGAGCGGGCTCCATCTTGTGCTTTACTCTTCCAGTGGGCTTTGAAGCCCGTCGGGCGCCATGTTAACTACGGGAACCCGCCGCCATTTTCCCGCTTCTCCTCCTTTTGGTACCTTTCTTTTATTGGGTCACCCGGCTGGGTCCTTTGTGGGAGAATGATATTTCTGTTTGTGTAGGATGTGTTGGTACGGTAATTTTTTACCGCTCGGGGCCAGCGAGAGCGGCGGGTGCTCAGGAGCGGCCTGCCGATGGGGACGTGAACGGCCCTTAGGACCCAGCGCGTGCCCTTTGTTCCCCGCGGGCTGAGCCTGGCCGGGCGGGGGCGCCGGGGGCGGGGCGTCCACTCCGAGGGGCGGGGCCGCGCGCGCGCCGCCGGGAGGCAGGGTCCCCCTCTCCCCCGCCCCTCCCGCACGCCGGCCTCGCGCCCCCGCGCGCGCACACTCGCGAGTCCAGGCGGCATGCAAATGAGGTACCCGAGAGGCGGGGGGCCCGGGTGGGGGGACGGGAGCGGGCGAGGGGAGACCCGGGGCCGTGCGCGCCTGGAGCGCGCCCCCCACCTGCTCCGGCTCGCGCGACCGCCGAGGCGCGCGCGCCGACCTCGCGCCCCGCCGAGCCGGCCCGCCTGGTCGCGCGCGCGCGCAGACCCCCTTCCTGGCTCGGCCTAGCCGTCCGCGGCTCGGCGCCGCTCATTGGCCGCCGCCCCCGCAGGGCCCGCCCCGCGCGGTCGGGGCCGCCGGCCGAGCGCGCGCCTGCGCCCCGGGTGGAGGAGGGCGAGGGTCTAGGCCCTGTTCCAGAGACCCGGGTTCTGGCCTAGGCACCCGCAACAGAGGGAGCCGTGTGGTCACGGAGAAGTGGCTGCCCTTCTGTGGGTCTCACTCTGGGTGCCTGCTCTAATGGGGTGCACCTGTGTCTCTCGCCCTGCACTTTAGTACACTCTTGTTCCCTGGTCCCAGGCCCTGGTGGTGTTGCTGATGGTAGATCGTTTGGTGCTTATTACAACTGGCAACTCTGCTATGTCCATTTTACAGAGGTGGGAACTTGCTCGGAGAGGCAAGGCCGCTTGCTAGTTAGCAGAGCTGGATTCAAACGCAGGGCTAAGGGACCTCATGAGGTCCCTTGGGCCCATTTCTTATTACTCCCTGAGACACCGGGGTCTCTGAGAACAAGTCCTGACCCGGCCGCTTACCAGTGGAGGGAGTTGGAACTTGTGCCTTCGTTTTCCAAATTTGCAAAAAGGAGGTGATACACCTTTATTCAGAGGGTTGGTGTAAAGCTTAGTTACAAGCCCTGATAAGAGCTAATATCTCCTAAGGACCTCTGTGTATGAAAGTGTTAGTCGCTCAGTCGTGTCCTACTCTTGTGACCCCATGGACTGTAGCCCGTCAGGCTCCTGGGTCCATGGGATTCTACAGGCAAGAATACTGGAGTGGGTTGCCATTCCCTTCTCCAGGAGATCTTCCTTACCCAGGGATGGAGCTCGGTTCCTCTGCATTGCAGGCTGATTCTTTACTGTCTGAGCCACCAGGGAAGCCCCCTGCGTACTGAACACTTTACGTATATTATCCTCATGGCACGTCTGTGCAAGTAGGTGGAAATACCCTGTTTTGGAAAGGCTTAGCTGGGGCTCAAAGAGGTGAGCGCCTTGCCCAAGGCCACCACACAGAGAGTGACAAGCTCAGGAATCTGAGCTCCAGAGCTCTGATCAAACCTCTGGCTCCAGAGCCCAGGCTCTTAACAGCTCTGACATACATCCTCATCCACAACTCAGGAACAGACAAGTCCCTTTCTTTTTTCTTCCAGTCCTGACACCCCGCCCCCCTTCTCTCACCTCGTCAGGAAGAGAGAGAAAACATTTCTGAGGCCTCGCTGGCTCTTCTCTCTGTTCTGAGGCTCAAATACTGGCCTGCACCCTCAGTTGGACTCTGTCCCCCCAGGAGTTGTTTTCTTTATTTTTGCTGGTGACCCTGAATGTCTAGGAGGAGTCAGGGAGGTCTGGGAGACGGCTGTGGGGCTCAGGTGTTTAGCGACTGGTACAGAATTATCCTGCTATTTTACCCACTAGCTTGGCTTTAATTGCGCGTCCAAGCGGATGTCAGCCATGCCCTGGTCGCCGGACTGGAACCCAGGAAGTTGTCTGGGGTACTAGGGCTAGTCCAGACCACCCTGCATTGACGGCTGCCCCTCTCTTCTCTTAGCCCGGCTCCAGTGCCCAGACCCAAGTCCCCCACTGCTCAATGGACACCCCCAGCCCAGACCCGTGGCCTTCGCCTTTGCCTGAGGAAGAAGAGAAACCTCTGGCCTTACCGCCTCCTGTTCCCCGGGGCCGCCGAGGCCGAAGTCTTGGGGGGGCCACCTCCTCCCACCGGACGCTCAAGGCCTCCCTCCCGCGCAAGCGGGGTCGCCCTGCTAAGTCAGAGCAGGAGGCCCCCCTGGCACAGGGGGTGAGCGCCCCGGTGGGCAGCGGCGATAGCAGTGACCTCCTGCTGATCGATGATCAGGGTGTGCCCTACACGGTCTCCGAAGGGTCAGTGGCCGGCGGGCCCGAGAGCTCCGGCCCCGGCCCTAAGAAGGCGCCGCACTTCTGCCCGGTGTGCCTTCGGGCCTTCCCCTACCTCTCCGACCTGGAGCGTCACAGCATCTCACACTCAGAGCTGAAGCCGCACGAGTGCAAGGATTGCGGCAAGACCTTCAAGCGGTCCAGCCACCTGCGGCGGCACTGCAACATCCATGCGGGCCTGCGGCCCTTCCGCTGCCCGCTCTGCCCCCGCCGCTTTCGAGAGGCGGGCGAGCTGGCCCACCACCACCGCGTCCACTCCGGCGAGCGCCCCTACCAGTGCCCGGTGTGCCGGCTGCGCTTCATGGAGACCAACACGCTCCGGCGCCACGCCAAACGCAAGCACCCCGAGGCCATGGAGGCACCTCTGTGTCCTCCGGACCCAGAGCCTGAAGCGCAGTGGGACGACGACGGTATCCCGGCCACGGCAGGGGCCGACGACGACGAAGAAGAGCTGGAGGGGAAACAGCTGGCCTGACCCACACCCCCGGCCACCGCTCCCCCGGCCAGGTTTAGAGCTGGGTGTGCCGCGGGCGTGGGGCCTGGGCAGCGAGGCCGGGACACCTTGTCTGGTGGTCTTCCCATTGTGGGAGTGGGCTGAGGGTGCAGACCTCAACTTCTGGATCCTGCTGCCTTCTACCACCCTCCCCCGGACTGACAGGCCTGTGGAGGCAGGGACTGTGGAAATAAATCTCTGCCTACTGCCCACTGGTGTGTGTTCCCTCAGGGTCCCAGGGCTGGCCCCCTTCTCCCTTCCAATGCTCTTCTGCCGCTGCACCACCCCCATGCCACGTGCTTCATTAGCTTGGCGCTAAAGACTGGGTTGGGAGAAGCCTCTGCCGCCGCTCCCATCTCCAGTGGACCCCAAAGCACTCCCTTTAATGTCCACTCAGGTAAAACATAGAACCTTCGGTGCAAACGTGACCCCGAGTCCCCGTTCCCCGCGTCATTCTAACCAGATTCCATTCTAATTATTCACCACTTTGGCCCATCTCTTTGTTCTGGAGCTGTTTGCAGAGACACAACAGAATTAAGGGTTACGTGCTGGACTGACCACTCCAGTGTTCTTGCCTGGAGAATGCCAGGGACGGGGGAGCCTGGTGGGCTGCCATCTATGGGGTCGCACAGAGTCGGACCCGACTGAAGCGACTTAGCAGCAGTAGCAGCAACTAGATAAGGAGTGACCTGGACCTGCAGATGTCAGGACGTTGCGCAGTTAGGTGATGGCTGTGGGCGGGGCCTAGGATAAGGGGACTGAGGACGGGGAGGGGCTTAAGCAAGTGGGCGGGTTGGCGGGCAGAAACAGGGCGTTTAGAGGGAATGGATGGTTTATCCGACGGGAGGGGCTTCAAGGGGAAACTGCTGGAGAGCAAGGTGTTGGGACAGGTAGGACTTGAACTGTGAGGATGCTGAGCGGTGGATATAACTGCTGTGCAGGCCAAGGGGAGAGAAGAGGGTCCTTAAGAGAGGAGTACCAAAGGAGAGTCCCAGAGGAAAGCAGAGTTTAGGAGGAAGGGCTGGAGAGACTTGGGCTTAGCTGCTTGAAGTGGGGCTGAGTTAGAGGCGAGGCTTAGAGCGAGTATACGAGAGGGGCCGTGTAAAATGTGGTAAAGCTGTGTGGTTCGAAACTTCAGCCTGCGTCAAAATCACCTGAAGGGTGTTTTAAAACGCAGGTCCCTAGGCCCTTCCCCCAGGGTCTGTGATTCAGGGAATCTGGGGTAGGGGGCTGGGAATTTACATTTCTAACGAATTTCCTGTGGCGCCATTGCCGCAGGTATTCAAGCCGCACTTTCAGACCCCCTGACTTAGCGAAATGCTTTGGAAGTGCGAAACAATTGAACGTGAAAGCGGTGAGAGAGGCGGGGGCTTAAATACTGAGAGCGGAAAAGGCGGGGCTCACGCTCAGGGGCGTGGCTCGGCCCCAGAAGCTCCGAGAGGCGGGGGTTACCAGGGAGAGGTGGGCTTCCAGAGAGTGGGGGCCTTTGAGACTGGGAGTACGGGGCAGACTTCAAGGGCTGGGTCGACGAAGGTGGGTTCTGAGGCGGTGAGCGGGGACTATGCTAAATAAGCTCCGAAAGAGGAGTCGTCGGGGCTGGGGCGGGGCTTAGGCGTTGATTTTTGCATAAGGGGCGTGGCTTAACGAGGGGCCCGGGGCGTGTGGGCGGTGCCCTAAGAAGGGGCAGGCGCACTGCTCTCCGCTCGCCCACCGGAAGCAGGGCCGGCTTCCCCCTGTCCCTGCGGCCCCCGAGCCAGCGCGCAGGCGCACTTCCCCTTCCCGGTCTCCGCCGCCGCCTCCCCTTTCCGCTCCTCCACGCCGGCGCCTCGGAGACGGGCGCGATTTCCGCTTCCGGACGGGCGGGCAGGCGGGCGGCGCGGGGCTGCCGGGGAGGGGGAGGGGGTGGCACTTCCGGTCGGGCCCTCGGGTCTCCCCGGAGCGGCGGCGCCTCCTCCGCCTCCTCAGCCTCCTCCCGGCGGAGACCCCGGCGCCGGTGAGTGACGGGGCGCGTGGCCCGGGGGCCCGGGGGCAGCGTGGGCGGGGGGTCCCGCCCTGGCCCGTCTTGGTTCCCAGAGCGTTCCTATCAGTGCTTCTCGCGCCCGGCCCTCGCTGGGGGCCCCCCCATGGCTGCTCCCCCAGAAGACTACTCCGGATAGCGCCCCATTACCGCCCCCAGTGCAGGACAGCTACCAGAGCGCTCTCATTCGTGGCGATCCCTCAGCTGCTGCCAGGGCCCCCCACTAAGGCTTTCTCATAGGTTCCCTTTCTACACAGCCCCCCCGTCTTTGCTTCCTGAAGGACAGCCCCCAAAATGCCATCGGCATTGCTCGTCCCCGTGCAGAGCAGCTGTCCGTGAACCCTCCCTTTGGTATTCTTGTAGGTTGCTTCGCAAGAGTGTGGTATTAGTGTTTTATAGCAGACCCCTATTTTCTCTGTCCACGCACAACAGCCCCCAAAGCTCCTAACCACCCCCCCAACGCCCCTTTCGTTACTGTAAAAATACATTGCATTCTGATCAGCCGCCCAAAATACCTTTTTTCCTTTTCTCCCCCACCCCTCCCCATAATAATCCCCCTTGAGAATATTGCTTTCGATGACCGACACCCTCACTCCCCACTTCCATAAACAGCTCCCCCTAGAGTTGTGCTCTCACACACCCTCCCCCCTTTCAGGTAGGAATAGCTGCCGGTTTAGCCCCAGGCTCCCCTGAAACCCCACCCCCCACCCCGCCCTCCTCGGGGTCAGCGCCTATCTGGGGTCCTCCCAGGGAACCCCACGTGAGGCTTTCCCCTCAGAAAGCTCCTCTGCCCCTGGCCCTAACAGCTCACATCCTCACCTGCAGCTTGTCCCCACGCCCCTTCTCCTGGACTCCCCAAGGAAGACCCAGCTTCAGCCGCCTCTTCCCTTGGACATGCATTCGTTCACTCTTCACTGAACGAATATGCACTTGCTGTTCCAGGTCCAGGGTGTACAGCGTGAAGGGGAGAGAGCCATACAGTCTTTGTTTTGTGGGTCTTTACAGTCTGGTTGAGACAGATCAAAAGCAAGTAAACAAGATCGGTGCTGTTTTCTGGGTTTTTCTGAGAGCCTTAAGAGCTACTTCAGAGGTGAAACCTGAATTAGCACAGGCAACCTCGCCACGGAAAGATCTGGGTGAATTGTTCCCAGGCAGAGGCCCTGAGGTGGCTGTGAGCGTGCTGATGGGAGGGGCAGCAGGGGAGGTGGTGAGGTTGGAGCAGAGGAGTGGAAGGGAGGATGAGGGGGGAGACGGTGTGATCTCACAGGGCTTCAGAGGTGGGGGCATTGTGATCAGTCACCTGGCCTTGATCAGCTCTGCGGAGCCCAGAGCATTCTTCATTTGTTCATTCTTTTCCTTTGTTCAACAACTGTTCAATGAACACCTGCTACACACTGGGGATGCAGCAGAGAACAAAACAGACAGCCCTGTCCTCGTGGAGTGCATATGCCAGCTCTGGGGCAGACAATTAAAAAGCAAAATATAGATACTTGTGTGAAAGAAATACAGCAGGGTAAGAGCATAGCAGGGCCGCAGTGTCAGAGGAAGTGACAGGAAGGCCTCTTTCAAGAGATCCCTGTCCCCCCAGCACCGAGAAGTTAGATCGGTGTGTAGACTGCTCTCCTGGACAGCTGCAGTCCTCCAGGGGGGATGGGGGGCTCCTTAATGCTCCCCTCACCCGGAAGTGAAATGGTTAAGAGCATGAAACCTGGCTCGCACTAGCCTTCATATCTCTGAGCAGACCACTCCCTATTTCCAGGCCTCATTCAGTCACTCATTTAACACATTTGTCGAGACAGGCCCTGTTCTAAGTGCTGGAGCTAGACCAGTGAACAAGTCAGATGCAAATCTTGCCTGCTTGGAGCCCACCTCCAGGAGGGGCAGTCCAGCAACAAATAGAACATACGTGGTGGTACTGACTGGACGGCATGGCAACCCACTCCAGTATTCTTGCCTGGAGAATCCGCATGGAGCCCTGTGGGCTGCAGTCCATAGGGTTGCAAACGCACACGCGCATGCACTGACTGGAAAGGAGAGAAGCGAAGGAGGCTGGGGTGAGCAGGAATGTTGCTCTGGGTGACAGGTCATAGTGGTCCTGGAGCACCCTGTTGAGAAGACAGCATCTGAGCAGACGTGAAGGAGATGAGGGGGTGAGAGAGCCGTATGTATGGGAGTCCCAGCCTTCCAGGCAGAAGCAACAGCCTGTGCAAAGGCCCTGGGGCAGCGATGGAGCCGGCATGTGGCCAGAGCTGCCAGGAGGCAGCTGGGGCTGTGGAGGTCTTCTCTGACCTCTGAGATGTCACTGCAGGTTTTGAGCAGAGGAGCAACAGTGACATGGTTCAGTCTTAGTCTTCTGTCTACTAAGTGAGAACAATAATAAAGCTTATCTTTTTCCTTATTTCGTATTTATTTGGCTCAGTTGGTCTTAGTTGTGGTGCGCGGGCTCCGTAGTTGCGGCATGTGGGATCTTCATTCCCCAACCAGGGATTGAACCCACTTCCCCTGCATTGCAAGGCAGATTCTTAACCACTGGATCACCAGGGAAGTCCCAGGAATGCTTATCTTGCGAGTCTGTTGTGAGTGTGATTGAAACAAGACACATAAAACAGTGTGATGCTGGTAGCATGGAGGAAATGCCAGTGGCCAGTCCTGGCGTTGTGTGGTGGCAGAGTGAGTGGGCAGAGTGTATTTCCGGCACAATGTGGAGTGAAGGCTTTTAAAAATTTTTATTTTGGAGAGAGAGATTGAAAGACAGCATGGAAATTCCCTGGTGGTCTAATGGTTAGGACCCCATGCTTTCGCTGCAGGGGGACCAGGTTCCATCCCTGATCAGGGAACTAAGATCTTGCAAGCCATGAGTTGTTACCACAAAAATAGAAAAAGATAGACAGCATGTTGTGAGGATAACAGCATGTCCTCTTGAACCTCATCACTGGCCTGCGATTCCTGGCCCTGCCACTTGTTGGTGGTATGACTTTAGGAGATTAATTGACCTCTCGGGCCCTCAGTCTCTTCCTCTGTAAAATGGGGTTAATAATCTGAACCATCTTCTAGGGTTATTGGGAAGACTCATTGAGTCAACACACATGAAGGATTTAAAAGGGTACTTGCCACGTAGGAAGCACTCAGGCTCCCCGTTACTGTGTGTCATTGTTATTGTCATTACAGATGAGAATCTCATCACAGGGCAGCTTTATTGCACCAGCATGGCCCACAGGTCTGGGCATCAGGGGCCTGGAATCCAGTACTTGCTTTCCCCTCCTTGGGGAAAGGCCCCCTCCCACTTCTCTGTTTCCTTCCTTGTGCAATGGATCCAGTAATGTACAGGACGTTAGGAGGCATCAGGGTGATGGTCCACATGACACCCATCAGACAGTAAACACAAGTTGTTAGGACTGTGACTGCAGTTGCTGTGGGACTCCTGCCCCTTGGGAGGGGCTACCCCCTCAGGCCACTCTGCACGAAATACACCATACATCTCCCCTTAGAAAGACAGCAGTTTAAGACTCAGGTCCCCGGAGACAGGAAATGTGGCTCCTTTCCCAGTGGAAATAGTTGTGAGCCCGGTCAGTTTTGTCCTTCAGTCCCACCGCCTGCATCTCTCGGCCGCAGTCCTTCGGCATCTCACCTGCCCTGGAGGCCCTCTTCACGACATCATTTCCACCAGAACTCATCCTCCTGGCCACACCTGGACAATATCAGCTGCATCTCTGCTAAATGCTGCCACCCCACCCCCACCCCCCGCCAACCCCGGAAGTACTGTTCAGCACAGTCGATTCCCTTTATTCAGCGAATTTATATCAGTAGACACCAACAGCTACAAGTTTGCCTCTGAGCCCAGCTTTAGCTGCATCTAACTTTTGTTACTTTTCCATTTTTGTCCATCTGATTTCCCACTGGTGATGAGGGAGGGTGCTGTTTAATTCCCACATTTCAGCAAATAACTTACCGAGTAGCCACGCTGCGCCAGGCGCTGTGCTAGGTGCTGGGCGCCCAGTGGTGAGCCACACAGGCCAAGTCTTCACTGTCTTAGGCGAGGAGAGCCGACAGTAAAGCGACAGCAAGAGGAAATATGCGCAGTATATTGGCAGCAGTGGCTTTGGTGAAAAAAGTGCAGCAGGATGAGGGGTGCACGTCCCCTCTCCTGGAGGCAACATCGACCCGGAGCAGAGGGGGTTAGGGCAGGGGGCGTGAGGTCTGGGGAAGAGGGTCCAGGCAGGAGGGAGCAGCCGCACCGCCTCACCGCCATGTGTTCAGGAAGGTAACCCCCCTCCCACCCAGCCCCTGTAGAAACGCCCCTCATAACCCAGAGAGCGCCCCCAAAGTAAGGCTCCTGTCCCCCCAGTTCCACCCTCACCTTCCTCCTCCTCGGGGAACCTCCTTGTGCGTGCGCGTCATGGCGGGGATTCCGAGGGTGCTGGCCTGGGGGAGCGCCCCGCAGCCTTAGCTGTGTGCTTGGGGGTGGGGCGGGGCTTCATCCCGGACCCGGCCCTGCCCCCGTGGGGAGCTCCCTACCCACCCCCCGCCATCCTTCACATGCCTCCCCACGGTCCCCTCCCCAGCCCACTCCAGCACTGCCTCCTGGACTCGGCTTCGCGCACAGGCTTCCACCAGCACCTGGCCACGCCTTTGCTCGTTCCGGAGATCAGATCAACCAGCCGAGTGTGAAGGGCATGCGCTGCCTGAGTCGCACCCAGGGACACCAGGAGCTGGAGGCTAAAAATACTGACCTCCGGGCAGGGGTCGGGGAGGCACTCACCTTTCACCTGTCTGGGGACAGAGGCAGCCCAACGGGCAGGTGGCGCGGACGGGCCCACTGGCCCCTGGGGTGGTCTGGCCGCAGGGCCTGGGCCCCAGCAGAGGGGGGACAATGGCTAAGAAGCACGCCTGACCGGGCGGACCCTTCTCCCCGTGGCACTGCACCCGCTCAGTGGAGGCATTTCCCGGGGCCCCTGGTGGATGTCAGGCTGAGATCAACTGCAGGGGACACTGGATTGAGGCAGACGGATGCTGGCCAGCTGCAGTCTGGAAGGAGAGGTCCTGGAAAAGTGCTTAGAGAACGACTGCTGGGTGGAGGGAGCAGGAGTTGCCCCCAGGGGCGAGGGCGGGAACCCCCGCTCCTGGACCACCTGCCACCAGGCTCCTTCCAGGCGCGTGATGCCCATGAAGGTACACGTAGCTCCAGGGACTGGGCCAGCGAGCTCTGCCAGCCAGCCCCCTTAAGTCCCCCTCCTTCTGGGGGTCAGCGCCCCCTTTACAAGCATAGGTCAGGATGGGGATGGGGCTTAAACCCTGGCCCGGCATGTTTCCTACTGTTGCTTGTTTTTCCTCTCAGGCTGGCAGCGCCTCCTTCCTACCTGGTAGGTAGTGCAGGAACTACCCACATGGCCCTCGTCCCAGCTCTCCCCCCCCCCCCCACCCCGTTTGTCCTGACTTTGTGTTCCTACTATGAGGATGAGAATCCCCAGAGGGCCCCGAGTGTTCACCGGACCCACCGTAGCTTGTCCGGTCCTCGCAGCAGCCCTGGGAGACAGGGACATGCTTTGTCACCTCCACGTGTAGATGGGGAGGTTCAGGCACAGACAGGTTCAGGAACTTGTCCAGGGTCACACAGCGAGAGGCTAGCAGGGCATCGTGGCTCCACAGGCCACCCTCTTAACCACTCTGATTGAAACTGTTCTTGTCTTTTGGCAAAGGCAGAACCTGAGGGGTTTGGGAGCACAGGGCTTGGGCTAGTGCGTGTGTGGTGGTGGGGGCTACAGAGAAGAGGGCCTGGGCAACCCAGCCTGGAGGACTGAAAGTGTTTCACAGGGGCCTGAGACCAGAGTCAGAACAAGGCGTGCCGGCGGTGTTGGGGATGGATGGAGATGTGTGGGAACCGCGGGAAGAAGGGAGAGGGGGAATCTCTGGAGGAGGAAGGAGACGAGGGCCAGAGAGGTCGCGGGCAGGAGGCGGCAGGCCCAGTGGGATAGGTCAGTCAGCGTGCCAGCGGAGCCCTGGGGGAAGACCACTCGCTGCGGGGGAAGGACAGAGGGACCGACGGGCGAGGACGGATAGTGGGGGGGGGGCCCCGACTGGTGCCTGTGGCTCTTCTAGTGCCCGCAGCTAGGGGACCCCATGCGGCCCTGCCTCCTGAGCCCCGCTCTCTTCTCCGCAGGGTCCCCCGTCTCCCCGCCGCCCAGAATGGAGGCCAACCCAGCGGGCAGCGGCGCCGGGGGCGGCGGGAGCGGCGGCCTGGGGGGCGAGGACGGGGTCCACTTCCAAAGCTACCCCTTCGACTTCCTGGAGTTCCTCAACCACCAGCGTTTCGAGCCCATGGAGCTGTACGGGGAGCACGCCAAGGCGGTAGCTGCGCTGCCCTGCGCGCCGGGGCCCCCGCCACAGCCGCCGCCACAGCCACCGCCGCCCCAGTACGACTACCCGCCCCAGGCCAGCTTCAAGCCCAAGGCCGAGGCCCCCTCCTCGTCGTCCTCCTCGTCCTCGTCCTCCTCCTCGTCCTCGTCGTCGTCTTCCCAGGCCAAGAAGCCCGACCCGCCACTGCCGCCCGCCTTTGGGGCACCGCCGCCCCCGATCTTCGACACGGCCTTCCCTGCCCCGCAGTGGGGCATCGTGGACCTCTCGGGCCACCAGCACCTGTTTGGGAACCTGAAGCGCGGGGGGCCGGCCTCCGGGCCAGGGGCCACGCCGGGGCTGGCCGCGCCCCCGGGGACCCCTGGGCCACTCCCCGCTGCCTCGCAGGCGCCGCCGGGTCCGGCGGCGGGGACAGCAGGCTGCGACGCGGCCAAGGATGACAAAGGCTACTTCCGGCGGCTCAAGTACCTGATGGAGCGGCGCTTCCCATGCGGCGTGTGCCAGAAGTCCTTCAAGCAGTCCTCGCACCTGGTGCAGCACATGCTCGTGCACTCGGGCGAGCGGCCCTACGAGTGCGGCGTCTGCGGCCGCACCTACAACCACGTGTCCAGCCTTATCCGCCACCGCCGCTGCCACAAGGACGTGCCGCCGGCTGCGGGCGCCCCGGCGCCACCGCCGCTCCCGCCGCTGGGCCTGCCAGCGCCTGCCGCGCCCTCCTCGGCGCCCCCTGGGCCCCCGGCCGCGCCCACCGATGGCAGCGCGGCCCCCGCGGGCGCGGGCGTCGGGGTGGCCCCTCCAGTGGGGACGGCGGCGGCGGCGGGGGGTGGCGACGGCCCGTTCGCCTGCACGCTGTGCTGGAAGGTGTTCAAGAAGCCCAGCCACCTGCACCAGCACCAGATCATCCACACGGGCGAGAAGCCCTTCTCGTGCTCCGTGTGCAGCAAGAGCTTCAACCGCCGGGAGAGCCTCAAGCGCCATGTGAAGACGCACTCGGCCGACCTGCTGCGCCTGCCCTGCGGCGTGTGCGGCAAGGCCTTCCGCGACGCCGCCTACTTGCTCAAGCACCAGGCGGCGCACGCGGGCGCTCCCGGGCCGCGGCCCGCTTACCCCTGCGAGCTGTGCGGCAAGTCCTACTCAGCGCCGCAGAGCCTGCTGCGCCACAAGGCGGCGCACGGCCCGCCCGCTGCCCCTGACGCGCCCAAGGACGCGGCGGCCCCCGGCGCGCCGCCCGCACCCGCCTTCCCGCCGGGGCCCTACCTGCTGCCCCCGGACCCGCCCGCCTCAGACGGCGAGAAGGCGGCGGCGGCGGCGGCCGCGGCAGTGGTGTACGGCGCCGTGCCCGTCCCGCTGCTGGGCGCCCACCCGCTGCTGCTCGGCGGGGCCGGCCCTGGCGGGGCTGGGGGCTCGGGCGCCGGCACGCCCGGCAAGACGTTCTGCTGTGGCATTTGCGGGCGTGGCTTTGGGCGCCGCGAGACCCTGAAGCGGCACGAGCGGATCCACACGGGTGAGAAGCCGCACCAGTGCCCGGTGTGCGGGAAGCGCTTCCGCGAGTCCTTCCACCTGAGCAAGCACCACGTGGTGCATACCCGCGAGCGGCCCTATAAGTGCGAACTCTGCGGCAAGGTCTTCGGCTACCCGCAGAGCCTCACGCGCCACCGCCAAGTGCACCGGCTCCAGCTGCCCTGCGCCCTGGCCGGGGCCGCTGGCCTCCCCGCCGCCCAGGGCGCCGCGGGGGCAGCCGGCCCGAGCAGCTCAGCCGCGTCTGGGGCCGCCGCGGACGGGCTCAGCTACGCCTGCTCGGACTGTGGCGAGCACTTCCCGGATCTCTTCCACGTCATGAGCCACAAGGAGGCGCACATGGCCGAGAAGCCCTACGGCTGCGACGCCTGTGGCAAGACCTTCGGCTTCATCGAGAACCTCATGTGGCACAAGCTGGTGCACCAGGCGGCCCCCGAGCGCCTGCTGCCGCCCGCGCCCGGCGGCGCCCAGCCCCCGGAGGGCTCCGGCGGCACCGACGCGGCCACCGTGCTGGACAACGGGCTGGCCGGGGAGGTGGGGGCAGCCGTGGCGGCGCTGGCCGGGGTGTCCGGGGGCGAGGACGCTGGTGGGTCCGCGGCGGCCGGGGGCAGCGGGGGCGCCAGCGCGGGCCCCGAGCGCTTCAGCTGTGCCACCTGCGGCCAGAGCTTCAAGCACTTCCTGGGCTTGGTGACCCACAAGTACGTGCACCTGGTGCGCCGGACCCTGGGCTGCGGCCTGTGCGGCCAGAGCTTCGCGGGCGCCTACGACCTGCTGCTGCACCGGCGCAGCCACCGGCAGAAGCGAGGCTTCCGCTGCCCGGTGTGCGGCAAGCGCTTCTGGGAGGCGGCCCTGCTCATGCGCCACCAGCGCTGCCACACGGAGCAGCGGCCCTACCGCTGCGGCGTGTGTGGCCGCGGCTTCCTGCGCTCCTGGTACCTGCGGCAGCACCGCGTGGTGCACACGGGCGAGCGCGCCTTCAAGTGCGGCGTGTGCGCCAAGCGCTTCGCGCAGTCGTCCAGCCTGGCGGAGCACCGGCGGCTACACGCTGTGGCGCGGCCCTTGCGCTGCGGCGCCTGCGGCAAGACCTTCCGCTACCGCTCCAACCTGCTGGAGCACCAGCGGCTGCACCTTGGCGAGCGCGCCTATCGCTGCGAGCACTGCGGCAAGGGCTTCTTCTACCTGAGCTCCGTGCTGCGCCATCAGCGCGCGCACGAGCCGCCGCGGCCCGAGCTCCGCTGTCCCGCCTGCCTCAAGGCCTTCAAGGATCCCGGCTACTTCCGGAAGCACCTGGCGGCCCACCAGGGTGGCCGGCCTTTCCGCTGCTCCTCCTGCGGCGAGGGGTTCGCCAACACATACGGCCTCAAGAAACACCGCCTGGCGCACAAGGCTGAGGGCCTGGCGGGGCCGGGAACAGGGGCCGGCCCGTTGCCCGGGAAGGACGCCTGACCGGGGAGTGTGCCTCCCCATCGCCACTCCCATCAGACGTCCCCTCCCGGACTCGTCCCTCGGGGACGCGGACCTCCTCCTGCCGGCCCTCCCATCCATCATCCTTCCGAACTTAAGACAGACTAGTCTCCTCCCCCAAGGCCCATGTCGTGCAGACCCTAGCCTGCCTCTCTCCACCTGGACCTCCCTGGCCCTCTCCTCCTCCTATCGGACACTGAACTCGACCCTCCGTCCACCCCTGATGTGTACCCCTCTCCAGCCCCCCTGCCCCAGCAGCCTGCAGCCCCCTCGGTGAGCTGGGTGGAGCCGGGTCTGGACAGCCTCTCCCCCTTCCCCGGCAAGCTGGCCGGACAGCGGAGCGCGAGCGGTTCGGGAGGGCACGGGGTGGGGGCCTGGGTGCTCTTGGTTTGTGGGGGTGGGGGGCGGGGGGCAGACGCGGCTTGTACAGAGCGGAGAATAATAAATCTTATCAACAGGGCCGCTGGAGTCCCTTCTTTCGTCCCAGGGGAGGGGGTTGAGCGCTGACAAACGGAAGGCTGAGAACTTCGGCTTCCTGGGATGGTGATTTCCCAACACCTTCTGCCTTGCCCTGCCTCTCTCTGCTTTTCCTCAATCAGCTGGTAGTCACTGAGGCTTCACCATGTCCAGGCTCTGGGCTCCCAGTGGAGCACGTGCAGAACAAGACAGGTTAAGTCATGGCTCTGGGAACCGACCAGGTACCTGGACCCCGTTCCCTTCAGAATGCTTTTGTGGTTTGTTTATTCCACGGCCAACATTTCCCCAGGGCCCATCTGCCCAGCCCTTTGATGGACACTGGGGAAACATTGGCACTGGCGGGGAAGAACCTGCTTGCCATTGCAGGAGTCGTAAGAAACATGGTTTCGACCCCTGGGTCGGGAAGACCCCCTGGAGGAGGGAATGGCAACCCACTCCAGTATTCTTGCCTGGAAAATTCCATGGACAGGAGCCCAGCGGGCTGCAGTCCATGGGGTTGCAAAAGTTGGACACGACTGAGTGACTTAGCACCGGGAAACACGAAGTGGACACGTTCCTGGCCCTCAAATGAGCCGGAAGAGAGCTGGTGAGCCAGGGCTGTTTATTATACAGCCCATTTACAGAATGTCTCCCTCCAGGGTGACTTTGTGGAACTCCAGAAGCTCTTTCACAGCCCTCATTTTGGTCCTCAGAGCAGTGAAATATATGCCCTGTGAGGCTGACTTAGCCCACTTGTCAGACGAGGATGCTGAGGTCCCCGAGATGAAAGGCTCCAAGGATACCTAGCAGGTTCGTAGTAGCCCTGGGCCTACAGTCCTGGGTGCCTCAGGACTGAAACCTGGAGACCAACTCAGGTCAGGGGTCACTGCCTGGGTGAGTCCAGTTTGACCCACGAGAGGGCAGGAAGCCAGTGTGGCCACCTTGCTCTAATGCCAGAGACCCAGCAGGTGACAGACCTGGCGTGGGACTTAAAGTGAGTCACATGGATGCTGTGCACCATGCTGTAGAGGACGTGGAGTCTCCCAGGGGGTTGAGAGCATGGCACACTCTCCGCATCAGACTGGAGGGGCTAACGAGGCTCTCAGGAGGAGCAGGACATCCAGGGGATGACAGGGCTGTGGAAGCTTGCCAAGTGATGTGGGCATTGAATTCCAGGTGGAGGATTAAAGCGTGTCCAAGTCAACCCAGCTGTTCCAGCCAATTTTGAATAGATTGGTGTGGCCGGAGATGCCGAGGGTTGGGGACTGGCTCCTGAAGAGCCACAAATCCCAAACAGCAGAGCTCGGATGACCTTGGAGTCAGGGGTTGGAGGCAGGCAGCTGCTGGATCTGAGCCACTGATTCCGGTTTAGCCCATGGGAGGGGAAAAAAAAAAGACTTGGCTGCCAAACTTTGAACGTGGAACGATTTTACATATGGGGACTTGCCTGGTGGTCCAGTGGTTAAGACTCAGAAACCCAGTGCAGAGGGCCGGGGATCAATCCCTGGTCGGGGAACTAGATCCTACATGCACAACTAAGACCCAATGCAGCCACGTTAAAAAAAGAGAGCGAGTTCACATAATAGAAACAGCAATGCAACTTTTGAAAATTTGGAAGACCTAGCAACGTGGTCTGCATCCGCCCGGGGCCAAGTAGTCCTTGCTGTCTTTGGATGTGGCATGTACTCTCCGAAGTGCTGCAGCACTGTCACATCCCACGTGTCAGTGGGCCCACTTCACCTCGCTGGTCCTGGTGTTTCTCCTCGAAACCCCTCCACCTTCCTCACTCACATCATCATGAAGTGCCTATAGGCACTCACATTTGGGATCCCTCCTCGGGGCCACAAGGAGCTGGGGGTTGGTGACAAGGTGGGGATCTGTGTTTCCAAAGGGTGGGTCCAGGTGGCCACAGCCTGGAGAGTGAGGAGGGCGGGGGCCCCGACCTGTGAGACTTGTCGGCTTGGTCTTCAAGGGTAGTGATGATGAAAAGAAGCGTTCAGATTCCAACAACTGGAAATTGATAAGGGATTAGACGGATGGGTGAAGGGTGAAGATGGCTTAAGGAACCCACCAAGCTGTGTAGCTTGGGTGGTGATGTCCACACCAGGGGCATCTCCTTGGTGAAAACAGAATTCTCTTTCATCTATGGGATGTCTTGTGGGGGTGTTGGGTGAACAGGAAGAGGTGTGAGTCCTGGGCTCCCCTTCCTGAAGCATTCCAATCCTGGGAGCCCCTTCATATTGCCGAACTTCCCTGACCCCTAGTTCCACAGCTGAACCGCATAGCTTCTCTGGATAGCCAGAAACTGTCCACCGCCAACGCCTCCCCCGACCACCCCCTCCCTGGTTCTAAAGATGAGGAAACAGAGGTTTGAAGAGAGTCACAACTCACTGCTGGGGACAAGACCCTAGGGTAGCCCTCCTACCCACCCCGCAAAACAAGATCAACATAGAGAAACCCTTCAGAAATTCCTTTAATAGGAATAGCACTGGAGGCCTCCCACATCCAGCCCCCAGGTCCTCCTCTGCCCCCACCCCAATGACTCATCTCCTGCCCCACACCCGCCACAGGCCCTCCAGGACAGCTCCATCGGCATCCACCAACCCTTCCGTGGGATAGCCTGGGACTGGCCTGTAGGCTCTTTGCTCCCAATTGGTAGTGGAAGGGAATTAGATCCACTGGGGGCTACTTGGTAGCCCCCAGGAGAGCCTGGGCTCTGAGCCGACAGCTTTAAGAGGGGAGCAGCAGCTGGCTGAGTGTGGGCCATCTTTTTAGTTGTCTTGAAAGAGGAGTCTGGCTTAGGGGAGGGACCACCATGGGAGCAGGGGTCGGGCTCCTGGTGTCAAAACCCTTAGGGTCAGGCTTCCATCCTTGACACTGTGACTCGGGGACCCTCTGGCTTTGAGGTGACAGGGTCCCAGCTTCTTTATTGGAGGATCCAGCGGGCAGACTGAGGACAGGTGGGCAGTATCAGGGTCAGTGTGATCCAGTGAGGTAGGCGAAAGGGTCCGGCCTGGATCCCCCTGCCCCAAGAAGTGCCCAGGCTCTGCTGCGACAAGTGATGTCTTGCGCAAGGACAAGCCATCGGGGAGGCGGACGAGGCCATGACATCCAGCTCAGGTTTCTAGCACCCACAGGGCTGCCACTGTGCCTTTCTCGGAACCACACGCAGGGGCTGTGTGACTTGTGAGCGTCCTGAGCCTGGCTGTCCGTGCGCTCTCCCACGCCGGCCGCTCGTGGCCATCTCTGCGAGCTCTGACGTCACCCCACCCCGAACCTCTCCTCGTCCTCCCTGGCCTCTCTTACCCACCCACTCCTCCTCTGCAGCAATGTGCGCTCCCAGACTACTGGTCGACCTCCACCTTTACTCTGGCCGTCTCCCCACACCCCTCTTCAGGAGGGTTCCCTGCCCCACACCTGCTCCCCGGCCCCTCAGCCCCCGGTGCCAGCGGGCCCCCAGAGTCCCCCGGCCCCGGCCGTGGACATGGGTGCGCTGATGCTTGCGGAAGTTGGAGGAGTTGTTGAAAGTGCGGTCGCAGAGGCTGCAGCGGAAGGGGCGCTCGCCAGTGTGGATGCGCGCGTGGACGCTGAGCACCGAGGACTGGGTGAAGCCCTTGCCGCACACGCCGCAGTGGTAGGGCCGCTCGCCCGTGTGCACCCGCTCGTGGTCTAGCATGTCTGAGGAGCGGCGGAACGGCTTGGCGCAGAACCTGCAGGCGAAGGGCTTCCCCACCGCCGCGCCCGCAGCTGCCGCCGCCAGCACAACCTCCGACCTCTCCGGGGGCGCCCCGGTCCGCTGCTCTGGAGTCGCCGCCGCCGCCTCCGGGGGCCTCCGAGGGGCCCCCGGCTCTACCCCGTGTCGGTGCTGGTGCCGCAGCAGAGGGGCCAGGGCCTTGAAGGCCCGGGGGCAGAGCGCGCAGCGGTAGGGCCGCTCGCCCGTATGCAGGCTATAGTGGGCACGGAGGCTGGCAGGGCCGGGGCAGCTGTGGCCACACACATGACACCGGCTGGGGTCCCCACCCTGCCCGCCACCCTCAGCCCCCGCCAGGTGACCATGTTCATGGAACAGCAGCTCGGAGACCAGCCGGAAGGCAGCCGGGCACAAGGCACAGTGCAGAGAACCTGGCTCCGGGGGCTCGGGGACCAGGGTGGTGTCCGTCACCTTCACCACCTGGATCTCGATGAGGTCACTCGGGGGGGTGGCCGGGCGGCCATCATCATGCACCAGGACCTGAGTGGGGAGAGGGAGAAACAGAGGAGCCTGTGGACTCTGCCACACCCCACCCCCAACACGCCCCACTTATTAAAACGCTCTCTGCAGCCTACTGGGCCCCTCGATTTCTAGATTCAGCTCTCTATCCTCCGGGATTCTGCCCTATGACCATCAAGGCTTCCCCTCCTGCCCAAAATACATCACAGATCCAGCCATTTCTCTCCTCTACCTGCACTTAAAAGCCAATCATCTCTTGCCAAGTTTCCTAACCCTCTGAATGTCTCTGTGCCTACGCCTGCTCCCTTATAACCCACCTCCCCAAAGCAGCCCGAATGACCTTTTGAAAAATGGAAATCAGACAGCAGTCATTTTCCCACTCAAAACTGTCACATGACTCCAATTGCACTTAAAATCCCAAACCGTCATCTAACATCCACCATGACCCAGCTCCTCCTTCTCTCTCTGACCCCAGTGTAACTATAAGCCGGTACACAGCTGACTGCTCTCGTCTAAATTTAGCTCCCCTACCCCCCACTCTCTCAGCTCACTCTTTCCAGATCACAATTAAGTCTGGTTTATTGAGTCTCTTCCCCTATTCCACTGCGCGCTCCGAAAGAATACAGTTTATGTATTCGTTCGCCTCTCCATCTCTCTGGTCCAAGTAGGACTAGTAAATTCTGTTGAATGAATGAATGTCCTCAGGTACTCTCCCATCCTGAGCGCGTGTCCAAAGTCTCCTGGAACAGTCATTTCTTCCTCCACCCAAATCCTCTCCTGGGCATCAAGACGCATCCCTCAGATCCCTGCAGAATCATACCCCACCCCAGCGTGGATGCCCCAGCTATAACCCCACACCTTTGTCTTTGAGGGTCACCTTCCCAACCTACCTGGTTCGCTACCCCTAAAATTTCGGAGGCCCCGCCCCCTAATTAGACAAACTCCATCCCCTGGAACTCCTCTCCGAACTCATCAACAGCTCAGATGTCCCACCCACCCCTCCTCGGGGTCCACCCACCCAGGCCCCACCCACCACCCTCATTGGCTCCACGATAAGCCCCGTCCCCTCGCCCACCGAGAAGCTCCGCCCCCAGAGCCGGAGCCATAAATGCCACCCCCGCCCCGTCCTAAGTCCCGCCCCCAGCCCTGCGACCTCCTGCCATCTCGAGTTCCCAGCCTTGGCCCCTTCCTCGCCCGCACCACGTCCGGAGGTTCCGAGGATGGCGGCTCCGGGGCCGCTGAGCTCGGACTCGGGGGTTCCGGGCGCGCGGCGGCCATCTTCTGCCCAGGCCCCGCCCCCGAGGCCCGTGGTCGCCTCGGGAGGGGGCGTGGCCTGGGAATGGCGTCAGCGCCTTGGCGCAGGCGCACTGGAGGATTGGGCGGGGCATCCACGGAGCTGGGAAGAAAGTGGTGAATTTCTTCTAATCACCTGTCAGTGCCCTCAGGAGCCATTCTGCGTGGTGCGCTGGGTGCCAGAGAAACTAACTCGAATTTCTCTTTTTAACCTGTATGAGTAGGCTCTGGCAGTCAGTTGACACTGACCAGAATTGAATGATTTTTGTTTTCATGCTACACATTTTTGCGGTCACCTCCTCTGCATGGCTTGCCTTAACCCAGTGAGACCAAGTTTACCAATGTAAGGATTTTAAAGTCCATTTGCAGAAATACAGTCATCAAACAGCCACAGTGGTCGTACTGGGGTTTGTTAGCAAAAGACCTTAGGTGGTATGATGTTTGGGAGGAAAGAGCCCAAAGATGGGTTTTTACAGCACCAAGGACAGGGCTGAGGTCTTAAGAGTCCAATTCATTCTGTGGCCTGGTTGTGTGACTTTGAAAAGGTCACCACATTTCTCAGGGTCGTGCCTGCATTTCTCACACGTACAATGTAGATGGTTGTAAAACCCAATAAGAAAGAAATTTGCAAGATATTTGGATTGGAGCAACTTTAAATTGTTTTCTTGGGAGAGTAGGGGCATCAGTTCAGTCGCTCAGTAGTGTCCGACTCTTTTCGATGCCATGGACTGCAGCATGCCAGGCTTCCCTGTCCATTACCAACTCCCGGAGTTTACTCATGTCCATCGCATCGGTGATGCCATCCAACCATCTCACCCTCTGTTGTCCCCTTCTCCTCCTGCCTTCAATCTTGGCCAGCATGAGGGTCTTTTCCAATGAGTCTGTTCTTCACATCAGATGGCCGAAGTATTGGAGTTTCAGCTTCAGCATCAGTCCTTCCAGTGTATATTCAGGACTGATTTCCTTTAGGATGGACTGGTTAGATCTCCTTGCAATTCAAGGGACTCTCAAAAGTCTTCTCCAACACCACAGTTCAAAATCATAAATTCTTTGCTGCTCAGTTTTCTTTATAGTCCAACTCTCACATCCATACATGACTACTGTAAAAACCATAGCCTTGACTAGATGGACTTTTGTCGGCAAAGTAATGTCTCTGATTTTTAATATGCTGTATAGGTTGGTCATAGCTTTTCTTCAAAGGAGCAAGGGTCTTTTAATATCATGGCTGCAGTCACCATCTGCAGTGATTTTGGAGCCCCCGAAAATAAAGTTTGCCACTGTTTCCCCATCTATTTGCCGTGAAGTGATGGGACCGGATGCCATGATCTTAGTTGTCTGAATATTGAGTTTTAAGCCAACTTTTTCACTCTCCTCTTTCACTTTCATCAAGAGGCTCTTTCGTTCTTCTTCACTTTCTGCCATAAAGGTGGTGTCATCTGCATATCTGAGGTTATTGATATTTCCCCCGGCAACAGGGGAAGAGATGCTAAACATGACGATCATTCCTAAATTCTGCTTCTCCTTCTGGGAACATGATAAGGTTCCATTTTCCTTTGCAATTAGACGTGGCCTTGTGATTCTGTTTGCCCAATGAAATATAAGTGGAAGAGATGTGTGTCAACTTCAGCACAAGGTAAGAGCCAGCTCAACTATTGATCACTTTCCATTCCTGCTGTTCTGTGCTTGGGGACTTGTAGGGTGAAGTGAAGTGAACTCATCAGCCTGAATTCCAGAATATGTGTCTACAGTGACCAGAACCTGATGCTCATCTTCCTTAGATACATAACATTTAAAATAATCATGTGTTGTTACTGCAGAAGGATCTATTGACAGATGAATATAGGGAGTCTTTTATTAATATTAATTTTATCTGGAACCATTTCTCTATACAAAAAAATATCCAGAATAATAAATAGCTCCCTGTTCTCACTAATAAACAAAGACTGTACAACTTTACAGAAGCAGTCTAAGCCCTCTGTGTACCCCTCCCCATCGATTTCCTCCTTCCCTTCCCTGAGAGAGGTTATTAGATTCTGCATCTTTTGTTTACCATTCCTATGCATGTATGTCTTTCTATTTTGCTACATACATGATGCAATGTGATACTGTCCTGCACATTTAACATCTCTAGGATAAATGGTGTCTTTCAGTGTAATCTTTTCTCCCCTCAACATTGCTTTTTTTGTATTTGTAAACATCCATAGTGTAGTGTAGTCTAGTCATTCATTGTCAATGCTGTTTTGATAGCTGACTGATGATGCCAGATTACCTTTATTCATTCTCCTGGTGGTGGACATTGGGTTGGTTTCAATTTTTTTCCTTTTTACTGAAGTATAGTTGATTTACAAAATTGTGGTAGTTTCACTACAGTGAAGTGGTTCATATATATGTATATATATATATATACACACACACACACACACACACATATATATATATTCTTTTTTGGATGTATGTATTTTTTGCTTCTTTTCTGTTATAATTTATTACAAGATATTGAATATAGCTACCTATCATATACAGTAGGTTCTTTTTGGTTATCTCTCTCTTTTTTATTTTGTTGTTGCAAAAACCTGTATTATTTCCCTTTGATGGAAGGCTCCAGAGAGGTCTCCAAAGTGGTTAACAAGTTGCCTAGTGGGGCTTCCCTGGTGGTCCAGAGTCTGTCTGCCAACACAAGGGACACAGGTTTGATCCCTGGTCTGGGAAGATTTCACACCCTGGGGCAACTAAACCCCTGCGCCACAATTTCTGAGCCTGAGCTCTAGATCCTGTGCTTGCCACAGAATAGCCCCCGACTCGGCAACTAAAGAAATCCCTTGAGCAGCAATGAAGACCTAGCACAGCCAAAAATAAATAAAATACAACCAACCAAACAAACAAACAAAAATAAACTGCCTAGTGGCAGAGAGAGGCTTCAGGCAGAAGCCCTGCCACCAGAAGGGCTCCTCAAAGGCTGCTGGGCTCCAGAGGCTCCTGCTGCTGCTGCTGCTAAGTCACTTCAGGCGTGTCCGGCTCTGTACGACCCCATAGACGGCAGCCCACCAGGCTACTCTGTCCCTGGGATTCTCCAAGCAAGAATACTGGAGTGGGTTGCCATTTCCTTCGCCAGTGCATGAAAGTGAAAAGTGAAAGTAAAGTCGCTCAGTCATGTCCGACTCTTAGCGACCCCATGGACTGCAGCCTACCAAGCTCCTCTGTCCATAGGATTTTCCAGGCAAGAGTACTGGAATGGGTTGCCATTGCCTTCTCCCCCAGAGGCTCCTAGCGGTGCTTTGGAGGCTGAACCTTTGCAGGAGAAAGCGGTCCAGCCCGGCCGGGGACCAGGCGGCCTGCTGCGCTGGTCAGGTGGGCGCCCACCGTCGTGATGAGTTTCACCCGTTTGTCCAGGACGTGACTGCAGGAAGTCACGGAGGTGGAGTCGGGCGGGGAGGACCCGGGGCCTGCGGGTCCACGAAGGCCTGGCTCGGGTTCTTCTCTGCGAGCAGGGCGGCCCCAAGGCTTCCGGGGTCTGAGCCCTTCGTCCTGCCCTGGACGGACGTCCTGGAAGAGCGTGCGGCCACAGCGCTGGCTCTGCAGGTTCCATGGAGCTCGACGCCCCCCGCCTCCCCCGCCCCCCGTCCCCCGTTTCTCCCCCAATCCGTGGGGAGATGGCCCGCCCTCCAGAGCCGCCTGGTCCTAGTGGTCTGGGAAGCCCAGAGAGAGGTCGGGGCGGGAGGCGGAGGCTGCACGTGGACCGGGTGGCTGGGGCGCCTCCGCCTGTGGGAATGATTCTCAGGAATCTGGGAGCTCACGGGTAGCCGGAGACAAGGAGCCGATCTCTGCAAATGGCGTTGGCTGGTCCTGGGGGCCGAGGACATCTGGTTGGTTCCAAGGTTGCCACTGGAAAAATGGTTGGAAGGTGGTCGGAGGCTGGAGGAAGGGGCGTCCCTGGGCCTGTTCTGTCCGAGCACCGTGGAAGGAGAGACACGTTCGCAGTGCTGCCCAGCGCTCTGACGGTTATCTATATACAGTACTATGATTCTGTTAGTCACATCCTCCCAATTTATCCCCTCCCCTACTTTTCCCCTTTGGTAACCATAAATTTGTTTTCTACTTCTGTGGGTCTATTTCTGTTTTTTATATGTATGTATAAAAAGTTCGTATGTATCATATTTTAGATTCCATATATAAGTGGTATCATATAATTTGTATTTCTCTGACTTACTTCATTTAGCACAATAATCTCTCCTCCATTCATGTTGCTTCAAACGGCATCATTTCATTCTTTCTTAATGGCTGCGTAATACTCCATTGCTGGAGGAAGAGATGGGAACTCACTCCAGTACTCTTGTCTGGAGAATCCCCATGGACAGAGGAGCCTGGTGGGCTACAGTCCATGGGGTCGCAAAGAGACACCACTGAAGCGACTTAGCACAAATGCAATACTCCATTGCATATTGATATATGCCACTTTTTATCCATTCATCTGTCACTGGACATCCTGGTGCAAGTTTTTTGTTGTTTTTTGTTTTGCTTTCTTTTGAGCAGTGACTAATCTAACGACTCTTTGAATTGTCAGTACTTACTACTCAGGAAATATCTTGGGCAAGTGAGGAACCCCTGAAGCTTAAGGTTCATTAGATTCATGGTAAACCCACCTCTGCAGTTATGCTTAACTAATTTTATAGCAAAGAATTCTATGTGCTTTGCTACGTGTGAAGAAGAATCCTTGTAGATGGGGCAGAATATCAGATGGAACTTGACTGTGAAGGCCCTGCATTCCTCCTTTAGGAGCCGTGCTGTTACTATTTACTTCATCTATTTTCTTTCTTTTTAAAAAATTTATTTTTAAATTGAAGGATAATTGCTTTACAGAATTTTGTTTTCTGTCAAACCTCAACATGAATCAGCCACAGGTATACATATGTTCCCTCCCTGTTGAACCTCCCTCCCACCTCCACCCCGCCCCATCCCACCCCTCTAGGTTGATACAGAGCCCCTGTTTGAGTTCCCTGAGACATACAGCAAATTCCCATTGGCTATCTATTTTACATATGGGAATGTAAGTTTCCATGTTACTCTCTCCATACATCTCACCGTCTCCCCAAGTCCGTAAGTCTGTTCTCTATTGTCTTTTTCTCCACTGCTGCCCGCAAATATATCCTTTGGTACCATATTTTTAGATTCTATATATATACACATTAGTATACGATATTTATCTTTCTTTTTCTGACTTACTTCACTCAGTATAATAGGCTCTAGGTTCATCCACCTCATTAGAACTGACTCAAATGCATTCCTTTTTATGGCTGAGTAATATTCCGTTGTGTATATGTACCAGCACTTTTTATCCATTCATCTGTTGATGGACATCTAGGTTGCTTCCATGTTCTAGCTATTGCAAATAGTGCTGCAATGAACACTGAGGTGCATGTGTCTTTTTAAATTTTGCTTTCCTCATGGTATATATATACCCAAGAGTGGGTTTGCTGGGTTATAAGAAGGCAATGGCACCCCACTCCAGTACTCTTGCCTGGAAAATCCCATGGACAGAGGAGCCTGGTAGGCTGCAGTCCATGGGGTCGCTAAGAGTCGGACATGACTGAGCGACTTCACTTTCACGTTTTACGTTCATGCATTGGAGAAGGAAATGGCAACCCACTCCAGTGTTCTTGCCTGGAGAATCCCAGGGACAGAGGAGCCTAGTGGGCTGCCGTCTATGGGGTCGCAGAGAGTCGGACACGACTGAAGCGACTTAGCAGCAGCAGCAGGGAAGCTCCACATGTCAGGTGCAGATAAAGGGGGGAAATTATAAAGAGAGAAAAATCAAGTTTGCAAACTTAAAAAAAAAAAAGAAGAAGAAGAAACGAGGAGCAGGGAACTCCCCTAGAGAGTGATTCTTTTGGGATCCCTCTTATTAGAGCCTAAGCGCAAAGCGGAATCTTCCTTTCTGGGCTTCGTGTTTGCAGCCCGAGCATTTTTGCAAAGGGCCTGAATCGCGCAGCTTCTAGCAGGGGTCTCCCCTTAGAAGTCCGGGTCGCTCCCCGCCGGGCCTCCCGTAAAAGCACCACCCCACTGTCCGCCGTTCCCGCTCGACTGAGCAGAAAGGGAGCTCAGAGGACGGATCTGATGGGTGCGGGAGGCTGATGGCCAATACTGAGGAGTTTAGACTCTAAACTTTAGAAGAGGAGCGGATAAATGAAGGAGGGAGAAGGAGGACCATAGAGAGGTTGGCGGCAGATAGAGGGGTCCAGGGTGGAAGGGAAACGAGAGAAAGCGTCTGGCAAGAGCGGTAGGAGGGGAAACCGTAGAGAGGCGCTAGAGGGAGGACTAGAGGGGCCATGCTGGGCGGGGAGGTGGGTAGGTATGAGGGTAATTGGCTTCTAATGCGGACAGCCGAAAGGACCATTTCCTTCGGTGTTTTAGGGTGGTTGGGGGCGCGGTGGGGGCTTGCCTGGTGGCTCAGTGGTAAAGAATCCGCCTGCCAATACAGGAGTTCCATCCCTGGGTGGGGAAGATCCCCTGGAGAAGGGAATAGCAACCCCCTCCAGTGCTCATGCCTGGGAAATCCCATGGACTGAGGAGCCTGGCGGGCTACAGTCCATGGGGTCACTAAGAGTCGGACACGACTGAGCGACTAAGCGCGCGCACACACATTATCTCTTTAGAACTCTCAGCCCCATCACCCCTTCTGTAGCTCAAATCTCGTTTGTTTCTCAGCTAGATTTCGGCCCCAGCCTCCTCCCTACTCTCTGAACTTTCACTCTCTAGCCCGACAACATAGGCAGAGAGACCTTTCTAAACTCTCATCCTTTCCTAGCTCAAAATCCTTCTACACTCCCTCTTGACTCAAGACAGAAATCTCAACTCCTTTTGCCCTGCGTTGGAAGGCCTTCATAACGAAGTTCCCGCCAAGCTCGCTGACCTCCTCTTACCCCTTTGTGCATCTTTCAAACACAGCATGTCATAACCCCCAGTGAAACCCTCATGCTTTCATTGCTCCAGGTGCCAGGTCTTGGACTCTTCTCACTACCCAGAATAACCTTTCCTGGGGGATCCTGGCCATTTCATCAAGCCTTAATTCCTCCAGAAAGCAACCTCTGACTCCTGCCTAGTTCCAGATCCCAGGCTGACTGAGGCACTCCTTCAGGCTACCGGTTTACTGGAATGCTTGTAAAGCCCTCATATGACACTTCCCTCATTAACTCCCAGCTCGCCCCGATGCCTGCGACACGAACTCCAAGTTCTTCAAGCTGGTCCCTGTTGATGTCTCAGCTAGCATTGTCCCTGGCTGTGCACATGATGCTCGCAGCTGCTGCTGTGCTTGTGATGTGCTGTGCTTAGTTGCTGAGTCATGTAGACCACCAGAAACCTCTGTCTATGGGGATTCTTCAGGCAAGAATACTGCAGTGGGTTGCCATCCCCTCCTCCGGGGATCTTCCCAACCCAGAGATCGAACCCAGGTCTCCTGTGTTGCAGGCAGATTCTTTACTGTCTGAATCACCAGGAAAGCTCAAGAATACTGAAGTGGGTAGCTGTGGTTCTTAAATGTGTCCCAACTCTTTGTGACTCCATGGACTGTAGATTGCCAGACTCCTCTGTCCATGGGATTCTCCAGCCAAGATTTCTGGAGAAGTCATTCCCTTCTTCAGGAGATCTTGCCAACCCAGGAATCAAACCTGCATCTCTTGCATTGACAGGCAGGTTCTTTACAACTGAGCCGCCAAGGATGTTTCATCACCCTGAAAGAAGAATGGTTCTTTAGGCTGTTTGCAGTCCTGGCCTTTGCCTCCACTTCACTGCACTTGTAACTGCATTCACGATTCCCAAAGGCGGGCTAACTCTTTTGTCCACATCTGAGCTCAGATGTTTCCTCCAGGAAAACTTTCTAATTCTGCACCCCTCCCCCCACCCCAGTTGGGTCCTGTGCCCCTTCTGACCCCCTGGAGTGCCTCATCACCGCACTTGTGACCCTACTTTGTAGTTGCCTGTTTGTTAGTTGGCCTCCCGTAGATTAGTGTCTCCAATATGGAGGCCACCAGCCATGCATCGGTATTGAGCACTTGAAACAGGATTAGTCCAGGTTAAGGTCTAAGGTGGCAGCTGCTAGCAGATACTGTTTTGAGAATGGCAGGTGCTGGCCTTGAGTCTGATACAGTTCACAAAATTCAAGTTCTCAGTAATGGAACAGTGCATCTGAGACCACGTCTACAATGACTACCCAGCTCCATTAACAAAAAAATATGTATTTTTTGGCTGCACTGAGTTCTTCTTGCTGCACAGGCTTTCTCCAGTTGCAGCAAGCAGGGGCTACTCTTTGTTGAAGTGTGGGACCTCTCATTGCCGTGGCTTCTCTTCTTGTGGAGCACAGGCTCTAGGTGCTCCAGCTTCAGGAGTTGCAGCGCATGAGCTCATTAGTTTCGGCACACAAGCTTAACTGCTCCTTGGCATTTAGGCTCTTTCTGGACCAGGGGTCGAACCTGTGTCTCCTACATTGGCAGGTGGGTTCCTATTGACTGTGCCACCAGGGAAATCCTCCAGCTCCATTTTTGATGCCTAAGCCACAGTGACTCCATTTTTATTTTACTTACATTCTTTACTGGTTATAGAAGATGTACGAAGACAATGTATGCTTGACAGGCCATAAAACAGGCTGTTCTGGTCAACATAAAGTTCAAGACAGATCATGTATCAGCCAGAAGGACTTCCCCATACATCAACATCTGAAAATTTCTTCTTAATCTACATCTGAATATAGAAAAGTAAGATTAAAAGGAAAAGCAAAGAGTGTCTAACAGTGCATGACAGATGAGGAAACTGAGTCATCACATGCTTTTCAGATTTGCCTAGAGACAGGAGTTCCCTGGCGGTTCAGTAATTAGGACTTGGTGCTTTCACTGCAGTGGATCTGGGTTCAATCCCTGGTGTTGGACAACTAAGATCCCATAAGCCAAGCAGCCTGGAGAGGGGAGGGGTGGGGAGGTTGGCCTGGAGAAATTTGAGGTCTGATTGATTTGAAACGAGAATTGGAATCCTGCTGTTTCTAAGCTCCTCATTACAATCTGATCTTTGCCAGGAAACATGGAATGCCCACTCTTTCAAGACAGTGGGTACTGAGGCAAGAAGGCGGCCGTTTGTGAATTCCCAGCGCTCTGCGTGGGTAGGAGCTAGAAAGCCCAGCCTTCTGGTTTTTCCTGGCCAGCACCCACAGCCAGCCTTGAGGGCTGTGTCACATTCGGACAGCTCTTTCCCTAACCATCTTTCAGCTGCACCCCTCTAACTCTCAGGGACCATAGGACACGTTCCCGAAAATGACGGTCTGGGGATGAGAAAGTGTAAAGACCTCCCGGATTTAGGATGTAACCCTGGCTCCGGCACCCACTTGCTGTGGGACCATCAGCCTCTCACTTAAACTCCTTGCGCGTCAGTTCCCTCATCTGTAAAATGCTAGGACTGAATCTGACACCTTCTTGTTCAAGGTCTCTTTTCGGCATATATCCGATTCTTTAGTGATGCTGACTCGTCGTTGTTGAATTTGTCTCTTGATTGTCATCCCTACCTGCTTCTCCTAGGTGCTCGGGTTCCTGGGAAGATGTCAATATTTTGGTCTCTGTCGCCCCCATGAGGCTTATGAGAGTTCCTTGTTGCAGCAGGTGTCCAATGCAGGTAACATGTGTCGCCTCTTAAGGTAGAGGAAGGCGGGGACTACCTAGGTCTGGTTGGCTCACGCTTTTACCCCCATAAGCTGGTATCTAAGAGCCATTTGTGTTGAACAATACACAACAGATATGTGTTGAACAAAATAACTCCGCTTCAAGCCAGCGGAACTAAAGGTCCTTGGAACCCTTCCTTTGAGGGGTATGTTTCCGGGCGGAAGGCTTTTCGTGACCCCCCCTCCCCCACCCCGCCCCTCTGCTCGGTGGTCGGAGCCCGTGTGTCCCCACTTAGGGCTCCCGGGTAGGGGGTTAATGTTTTCGCCTCCTGCACTCCGGGATCGGGCTTTCGGGAGGCCATTCCTCATAACGGACGAACAGAAGGGTCACGCCCGGAGTAAGGGCCCTGGAGCACGAGACCAGATCACCAAGACCGGACCTGCTGACCCACTGAGGGGACATGGTGCTTGCAGCTGCTGCTGTGCTAGTGATGTGCTGTGCTTAGTTGCTGAGTCATGTCCGACTCTTTGTGACCCCATGGACTGTAGCCCTCCAGAAACCTCTGTCTATGGTTTGTGCCGAGCCTCTTGGGAACAGAGAAGAGGCGGAAACCAGGCAGGTCTTGGGGCGGGGAGCGGGGGAGGTGGCTTTGGAAAGAGACGGTGGGGAGGTGATGGGATCGACCGAATACAGACTCTGGAGGTGAGAGGCTTCATTGGCGGCCGCGGTGGGGATGGCGGGGGTGGGGGGCAGTGGAAACACTTAATTGGTGTCGCAGGACCTGCATGAAAGGAAGAGACCTTGGAGCTGGAGAGAAAGATACTCCAAGGGTATTTAACCGTTTGCTTTGCCCCTTCGCTCTGTCCTTATCAATCCCTGCTCACTGACTGGACGGGCACAGACGCCGTGAGTGGGGAAGCCCAGTAACACGGCCCCACCCAGCGCGCGGCTGTCCCAGCTGCCCGCCGGCTTCCAGGAACGCGGCCTGTCTCAAGGCCCACGCTCTCGCCCGTCCGGACGTCCTGTGCTTCATTTGTGAAGCTTGTGGCAAGGCCTGCAAAGGACCCCGCTGTCTCTGCCCGCCCCGTCTCACCCACCGAGCTTCCTGCCGCTGCTCCTGCTGCTCCTGGCAGGTCAGCCTTACCAGGGAGCCGGTCAGCACGCCCTGGTGTATCAGGGCAGACTGGGTCTCCTGCTAATGTGGGCACAAAAAGGGAAAGATACAGTGAAAGTCTCTCAGGCGTGTCTGACTCTTTGCGACCCTATGGACTGTAGTTCATGGTATTCTCCAGGCCAGAATACTGGAGTGGGTAGCTGTTCCCATCGCCAAGGGATCTTCCCAACCGAGGGATTGAATACTTGTCTCCCGAATTGCAGGCGGATTCTTTACCAGCTGAGCCATCGGGGGAGCCATCAGGGAAGCCCATGGTGGATGCATAGGGAGGGAAGGGCACAACAGGCATGCCTTTAGGGGGCCACGTCCTGGGAATCCTGCCCCAGGCCGCCAGCATCCAGCTCGAGGGCTGTCAGTTGCAGAGCTAGGCCCTGGCATCTCTGAAGGACAAGGCAGCATCCTTTTCTATGCTGAGTCTTTCTAACACTGAATGATCTTCAGCCTTCGGGTGTGCTGCGAGTCCGTGGGTGGCAGGGGAAGCAGGAGACAGTATCATGAAAGATGCATTCAACTCCCAGGGCGATTTCTGGTCTCCTTGGCTCAGATGGCAAAGAATCTGCCTGCAATGCAGGAGATCCCTGGGTCAGGAAGGTCTCCAGGACTGGGAAATGGCAACCCACTCCAGTTTTCTTGTCTGGAGAATCCCCATGGACAGAGGAGCCCGACGGACTGCAGTCCATGGGGTCATAAAGAGTTGGACACGACTGAGCGACTAACAACACTTTTTCCTATTGTAGAATGACTGGTTCCTTCTCCAGCCTAGAACGATAAAGTGACTTTTATTTTTTATTTTTATATTTTTTGATAAAGTGACTTTAAAGGCAAGTCACTTTTCGGACAAAAGCTATCTCTTTTGTCTTCCCTCCCTCCGCATCTGCCGCGTCTCCGAATAGTGACTTTATACTGGCTGGGTATTTTCTTTTTTTCAATCCTCCGATGGCAGAGGTGAGGCGCGCAGGCACCCGGAACTGTGGTTCGCGGGTGTTTGTTTCCCGCCGGGACAGATGCCTCGGGCCCCGCCCGGCCGCAATGGGAGCCGGAAGAGGGCTTCGGGCTCTTAGAGTCCATCTCCACCGCGCCGCGGACGGATGTCCCAGGGCCGCGTCTCGGGCCACTTCCCGCCGCGCTCGGACCCGAGAGGCTCCCGCACTGCCAGCCGGCGCCGGGAGGCAGGGCCTGAGCTCCGCACGGCCGGAGAGGCCCGAGCGGCGCGGTGCGTCCGCTGGGGCGCCCGCTCAGACGCAGGCACGCGGGGCGGAACGACTCGGAGCTGGTGGGTTCCGTGGAAAGAGCTAATTTAGAGGATCCTGCGTTTGTCCGCCCCTCAGGCTCTCAGAGGGCTCCTCGACCCCGAGCCTCTTCGGGGGCCATGGGCCCTCCTTCCCTAGGATGGACCCTGCCCACCTCGGGAGGCCCGTCACCCGCTCACCGCCGGGGATGGTGTTGGCCCGGTGTGGCCGGAGCCCAGGCGCTCCTCCTGTCCCCGTCCCTCCCCGGGAGCTCCCCGCATCGCCGGAGCCACAGCACTTCCCGCTCGGAGGTCTTCAAGCACGCCAGCGAGGATTCGGAGGCGTCGCTTCATACACCTGCCCGCTGTGCTCTTGTGTTCTCAGGAGGCCCGGCGGCTGGCCCAGCACGTCCAGGACCGCTCGGCTGGAAGGGATTTCCTGGACGGTGGAGGGACCGCAGGGGCCCCGTAGAGGCTCCCGTTTCTGGTACAGAGGGTAGAGTGCAGGGTCTGGGCCCCCTGCTTACTTGCCTGTGATCTGAGGCTGCCTCGCTGGGCCAGTTTCCTCCTCCTGAAATTACTTGTGACCTCCAGCTATCCTGGCCAGCGGGGAGAAGCAGGAGTCTCTTGTTGGATCCCTGACTCTCCCACAGTCTCTCTTCATAGCCTGGGATCGATCACCACCCATCCTGGACTCAGTTTCTGTGAGATGGGACAGAATGAAGCGTCCTTATCAGGTGAGCTGCAAACTCACCTAATATGAAGGTAGCACACAGTGTGGCATAACTTTTCTTTTTTCCCTTTGACCGAGCAGAACAACTCGCGGAGTCTTCGTAGCGCCTTGGCGGATCTTAGTATTAGTTCCCAACCAGGGATGGAACCTGCGCCCTTGGCAGTGAAAGCCAGGAGTCCTAAGCACTGGACTGCCAGGACGTTACCTTCATCACTTCTTTCTAGTAACTCATGGTGCCTGCCGAGGCAGATGAAAATAAACGTTCGTTAGTTTGAGTCCTTTTTAAATTGCAGTGGTAGGGCTGGAACCCTACCAAGGTGGGAACCTTTCCTTTGTGGGTGTGGATTGTAGGCTGGAGTGCTGTCCTAGGAGTAGGTCCCTCAGTTGGGTCGGAGCTGGGTGATGCCACATGTGGCTGGGCCACCTCAAGAAGGTCCTCAGATCCCAGGCGGAGGAACTTGGGGACTTGGTCCTGAGGGTCACAGGGGATGTGCATGTGAGGCAGCTGTGAGATGAGTATCGGGCCAGGGTGGGAGGAGTTCTGGGGGCCAGGGTACCAGGGAGAAGGCTGGTGCAAGGGCCCAGGTGGGAGGAAGGAGCCAGAGCTGGAGCTTGGGGGGTGGAGGAGGAGGGAGGGAGCACTCGGTGCCTGCCCGGCTTTGGGGAGTGGGGGGGGTGGTGGGATGGGGACCTATGGGTGGATATAGGGTGTTACCGTGACCCTGTCCCAGGAGAGAAGCAGGGCATTTTGTTTGGGTGGGGGAGATGAGCTTTACCTTCGGGCAGGGTGACTGAATTCCATTCATTCAATCATTTAACTAGTATTGAATTCAGCTGCTCCTGGCTCCCCAGACCTTTTCTAGAGTCTGAGGATAGACTTGCCCAGGACAGAGCAGGAAAGGCAGGCAGGAAAATAGCAAATCCGTTAAGGAGCAAGACCCTCACTGACCATAAATCGAGATGCAGAGGAGATGGCCCGAGGGGCAGAGGGGGGCTTCCCCTCCCCTCCCTGGCTCTGATATCACCTGCAGCGCTCCAGTGATGAAGGGTTACTTGAGTTCCCACCTGGCCAGAAAGGATGCGTCCTTGTAAGGGGTTGGGAGGAACATTGCAGAGGGAGGAGCAGCACATACAAGGCCCAGGAGGTGGGAGAGGTTGGCAAGGGGGCACCGTGGCGCTAGGGGCCAGTCCACACAGGGCTGGGGCGCTTCTGGGGTTTAGTCTAAAGTGCAGCAAGAAGGGTTTGGGGTTAGGGAGTGACATGTTTTGGTGGGTTTACAAAATTGCTTCAGTGTTGCCATAGGGAGAGGAGGCCAGAGGAGGCAGAGGGGTGGGAGGGGAGGCTGTTACCATGGCAGCAGTGGGCTGGGGACAAGCCCGAGGTGCCCGCAGACAGTGGCCATGACCTCTGACTTGGGTCAGGTAGAGGCAGTGCCATCCTGGCTCCCCCACCTGAGGATGCATGGCTTCCGGCCCATCACGTGACGTCTCTGAGCTTCTGTTTCGTCTATAAGGTTGGGATCCTCAAGACACTTCCCGTCTGGGTCTGCTCTGAGGACTTGGTGCATCTAACGACCACAACCGCTGGCACCCTGCTGTTCAGTCGCTCAGTCCTGTCCGACTCTGCGACCCCATGGACTGCAGCATGCCAGACCTCCCTGTCCATCACCATCTCCCAGAGTTTGTTCAAACTCATGTCCATTGAGTCTGTGATGCCATCCAACCATCTCATCCTCTGTCGTCCCCTTCTCCTCCTGCCCTCAGTCTTTCCCAGCATCAGTGTGTTTTCCAGGGAGTCAGTTCTTATTAGGTGGTCAAAGTATTGGAGCTTCAGCTTCAGCATCAGTCCTTCCAATGAATATTCAGGGTTGATTTCCTTTAGGATGGACTGGTTGGATCTCCTTGGAGTCCAAGGGCACCGTAGGAAAGGCCCAATAAATGTTAGTCATTGTTACTATTTCGAGATGGGTGTGGTTCTCACCTACAAAGCTAGTTTTCTGGATCTGAAACTTAAGAAAGGGATCCAGGGGAGAGATTCACGGGGGTGTCTCTGTAGCCCAGGATCTGTGTTGTTCCCTCCAGGGACATTTGGCCAGACCTGTTGTCACAGCCGGCTGAGAGGTTTGGGTGGGGGCGGGGCTGACGGTGCTTCCGGCATCTGAAGGGTGGCACCACAGATGCTGGTCAACCTCCCATAGTGTGCAGGACAGCTCCACAGCAAAGAATGGCCCAGCCCCCAGAGGTCAGCAGCGCCAAAGCTGAGAGGCCTGGTGTAGACAGAGGGGTGTTGGCCCCTGAAGCCGGTCTGCTGCTGCTACTGCTAAGTCGCTTCAGTCGTGTCCGACTGTGCGACCCCGTGGACTACAGCCTACCAGGCTCCTCCATCCATGGGATTTTCCAGGCAACAGTACTGGAGTGGGGTGCCACTGCTGGGCACACTCTCTCAATCCACCAGTTTCCATCCATTTTCCCTACCACCTGCCATGAAACTAGAGGAGGAAGAACTTGTAGGACCAACGATGTACAGTAGGGAGCCACACTTTAAAAAGTGAAAAGGAACAGCTGAAATAATTTTAAGGACTCATTTAATACTTAACCCACTCAGTTTACCCAGAGTATCCTTTCTCAGTGGAATCCACACAGACATCATTCACGATGTACTTTACACTCTTTGTACTCAGTCTTCAGAATCTGAGGGGTGTCTGCATCGCAGCCCACCTCAGGTCAGCCTGGACACGTGCCAAGTGCTCGAGAGCCACGTGGTGGCCAGTGGTTGCCCTTCAGGACTGTACAATTCTGGAGGATCTTTGTTTTTCTAATAAAACTTTTATTGAATAAAAAATTAAGACAAACACCAAAGTTATTCTCCAAATCACGTAAGATATAGTGATGCCATACAGTAGGCCCTTGTTGGTTATCCATTTGAAATATAGCAGTGTGAACATGTCCATCCTAAACTCACTATCCTTCCCTCCCCATCCTCTCCCACTTCCAGAACCTAAGAGCCTTCTTTTAAGTTGGTGAGTCTGTTTATTTTTTTTGGTTGCATCAAGTTTTAATTGTTGCATGTGGGATCTAGTTCCCTGACCAGGGATTGAACCCCGGCCCTCCGAGTTGGGAGTGTGGAGTCTTAGTCACTGGACCACCAGGGAAGTCCCTGTGAGTCTGCTTCTGTCTTGTACATAAGTTCATCAGTATCATTTAAGATTCTGCATATAAGGGATGTCATACAATGTTTCAGTTTTCCTGACCACTCAGTATGACAATCTCTAGGGCCATCCATATTGCTGCAAAAGACATGATTTTGTTCTTTTGCTGGTGGAGTAATATTCCATTGTATCTGTGAATGACATCTTGATCCATTCATTTGTTGATGGGCCTTTAGGCTGCTTCCAGGTCTCCTCTATTTTAAACATGGCTGCAGGGGAGGATCTTTAGCCTGATACCACAATTGTTTGGTCACTTGCAGGTTTCTTGAAGGTTTTCTGAAGAATGTTTCATCAGTTCCAGCTTACTGTTGCCCCACCTAGAGACTTTTTTCTATTTCTGGGGATTTATGTGTGCATTTTCTGGCATTTAGATTCAGTTCAGTTCAGTCACTCAGTCGTGTCTGTCTCTTTGCAACCCCATGAATTGCAGCATGCAAGGCTTCCCTGTCCATCACCAACTCCCAGAGTTCACTCAAACTCACGTCCATCGAGTCGGTGATGCCATCCAGCCATCTCATCCTCTGTCCTCCCCTTCTCCTCCTGCCCCCAATCCCTCCCAGCATCAGAGTCTTTTCCAAGGAGTCAACTCTTCGCATGAGGTGGCCAAAGTACTGGAGCTTCAGCTTTAGCATCATTCCTTCCAAAGAACACCCAGGGCTGATCTCCTTCAGAATGGACTGGTTGGATCTCCTTTCAGTCCAAGGGACTCTCAAAGAGTCTTCTCCAACACCACAGTTCAAAAGCATCAATTCTTTGGTGCTCAGCTTTCTTCACAGTCCAACTCTCACATCCATACATGACTACTGGAAAAACCATAGCCTTGACTAGATGGACCTTTGTTGGCAAAGTAATGTCTCTGCTTTTGAATATGCTATCTAGGTTGGTCATAACTTTCCTTCCAAGGAGTAAGCGTCTTTTAATTTCATGGCTGCAGCACCATCTGCAGTGATTTTGGAGCCCCCCAAAATAAAGTCTGACACTGTTTCTGTTTCCCCATCTATTTCCCATGAAGTGATGGGGCTAGATCCCATGATCTTAGTTTTCTAAATGTTAAGCTTTAAGCCAACTTTTTCACTCTTTCATCAAGAGGCTTTTTAGTTCCTCTTCACTTTCTGCCATAAGGGTGGTGTTATCTGCATATCTGAGGTTATTGATATTTCTCCCGGCAATCTTGATTCCAGCTTGTGCTGCTTCCAGCCCAGCGTTTCTCATGATGTACTCTGCATAGAAGTTAAATAAGCAGGGTGACAATATACAGCCTTGACGTACTCCTTTTCCTATTTGGAACCAGTCTGTTGTTCCATGTCCAGTTCTAACTGTTGCTTCCTGACCTGCATATAGGTTTCTCAAAAGGCAGGTCAGGTGGTATGGTATTCCCATCCCTTTCAAAAGGGAATGGCAAACCACTTCAGTATTCTTGCCTTGAGAACCCCATGAACAGAATGAAAAGGCAAAATGATAGGATACTGAAAGAGGAACTCCCCAGGTCGGTAGGCATTTAGATTATTGCCCAGTAAAACATATTTGCGATCCAAGCCAAATATAACTGAACCCTCTGTGGCCCGCGGGTCTCCAGTTTGCAACTGGCTGAGTGTGGTTAAGGAGCTGTACCTCAAGGTGGGTAGCCACTAGCCACCTATTTATTTAAAAAAGAGAAAGAAACGTTTTAAAGTCAGGTCCTCAACCACGAGCCACCTTTCAGATATGCGGCAGTTCCCCTGCACAAAGAGCAGGTCAGAGGATTTTTTCCATCACTGCAGAAAGTTCTTGTTGGCAGTTCTCTCAGAGGGAGCTCTGGCCCAAGCTGGGTCCTTGGTCGGGGCGCGAGCTTAGTGCCGGTTCTCTCCGCTCTGTGCCCCCAGCTACCACGCTGGCCCCACGCAGCTCTGGTGCCGGCGGCGCGTGGCGTTCGCTCCCGGATCATCGCGCAACCGGAGGACGAGCTTCGGGCGCGCGGAGTGGGGCCTTGCGCGCGGCTCCCAGCGCTGCTCTCCGGGTTCCAACTCCTCGCGTGCTCCGCCTGCACCCGCCTTGCAGCGCTGCGGCCACCTGGCTGCCCGGAGCCGACCCCCGCTCTAGGTCCCGGGCCGGCCTGGATGCCCTGCCACCCTCTGGTCATCGGCACCCCCCCCTTCCAATCCTAATCTCCCCACCTGAGGACTCTGGTTCTCTCCGGTCCTCTGTCCCCTTCCCCATCCCCCCATGAGAAGCGCCCCCCCCATCTCCCCATCTCGGGACTCTGGTCCTTTGGACCCCCCCCCGTCCCCCGCCCCAACCCACCCAATGAGAAGCCCACCCCTCCGCATCTGGGGGCTCTGGTCCTCGGCTCCCCCGATATAACAAGCCCACCCCTCCCCATCTGCCCATCTGGCAGGCTTTGGGCTTCTCTGAGCCTCGGTTTCCTCACTTTGTGGGCGGGAGGATCCCGGCGGGGACACGTTGGCGCCCAGGCTGGCCTCTGGACCTGGGACCTGCATCAGCCCCGCGGGCAGAAATGTCGGTCCTCCCGCCCTCGGCCTCGCCGGGCACCGGACGCAGGCGGGATGGCCGGGGCGAGGGGACGGCCTGGGCGACCCCGCTCCGGCGGGACTTCGGGCAGACGCAGCCCCGCCCACCTTCGTTTACCCTCCGACCTTGGTTCCAGGCCCCGAGCAGCTCCCGGCGCGGGCGGTTGCTGCGGTTCCCGCGCTCTGGCCCCCCTCCCCGCTCCCGACCCCCAGAAGCTCAAGAGCGGCGGAACCTTCGCTGCAGCGCGCGCTTCCGGCCGGCGCCGTTTCCCAGGGACGCCGCCGCCCCTCGCGCCCCCGCGCCCCCCGCGCCTGCGTTCCCGGCGCCGCCGGCCCGGAGCTCCCCGAAGCTTCGGCCCCGCCGCCGCCGGCCCTCGCGAGGGGAAGCCCGGGCCGCACGGGACCTCGGCCCGCTGCTCCGGACCCGAGAGGCCGCTGCACCGGGTACAGGGGTCGGGATGGAGGGAGGAGCCGCGCCGGGCCGGCCGTGACCGGGATGGGGGTGGGGCCGACCACGGCGGGGACGGAGCGGCAGGGGCAGCGCGGGTCCTGGGGGAGCGCGGGAAGCTGAGCGGGGCGGCGGGGTGGCGGCGCTGAGCCGGGCACAGCGCGGGGAGGGATGGGGAAGTAAACGTGCTGCATCCCGCGAAAGGGAGGTGCTTGGGAGGGGGGCTCCGACAGCTATGGAGAGGGTCGGAACGATGTCACGGCCTATGGGTAGGGGTCGGGCCAGAGAAGGACCCCCGGGAACGGGGGAGGTGGGGATGTAGCAGGTGTGAAAGTTCACAAGGCGACGCCTGCACAGAAGGCTGGCAGTTGAGGTGTCCTAGCGATGCGTACCTGAAATTCGGAGGTTAGATGATGGAGTGAAAGTCGCTGAGTCGTCTCCGACTCTGTGCGACCCCAGGGACTGTAGCCTGCCAGGGTCCGCTGTCCATAGGATCCTCCAGGCCAGAATACTGGAGTGGGTAGCCGATCCCTCCTCCAGGGGATCTTCCCACCCCAGGGATCGAAACCAGGTCCCCCACGTTGCAGGCGGATTCTTTACCGTCTGAGCCATCAGGGAAGCCCCTAGGTGATGGAGGAGTATGTTGAATCCTTAAGGTGCCAAGTGGAGGAACAACTTAGAGGAGCTCCGGGTGGAAAAGTGGGAACTGGATTAGTGGGACTCTGGGGACGTACCTTGGGAGGAAATTAAGAGCAGCCATAGACGTATCCAGGTTTGGGAGGCCTTCCAGGGAACTAGTGGGCATGGAGGTCTAGGAGGTCTGGAGGCCAAAGAGAGGCCTCTGCGGTGGTCCTCGGGGTGGGGTGAGGGGTGGGGAGAGGATGCATCCTAAGTTGTGGCCGAGGAAGCGACACGTTAGACAAATTCTGGAGGCAAGACTCCTGGCGAGCCTCGGAAGAAGCCATGAAGATGTAAAGGACAAAATAGGCTTGGGATTTGATTGGCTGTCGAGGAGTGAGGGAGGCGGGAAGCAGGAGGAAGGCGAGGAGGAGGAGGAGGAGGGAAGAGGCCGGGTGATGCCCTCGGGTCCCCTGGGGGAGGAGAGGAGGACTCGCGAGGAAAGGCAGGTGGGGTCTCTGAGCTGCTGAGCTTAGCCGGAGAAGCCGTCGAGGCTGCCTGGTGCGGCCGAGCGACTCGGCCTGGAGGCAGCCCCCTTTCCCGTCAGGGAGGAGGTCAGTGGGACAGAGGGCCGCGAGCGCTGAGACGGCGGGGACACTGTCCCCGGGCAGCGGCTCTGTTGACCTGTCTCCCCTCCGCCGCTCCCAGCTGCCGCTCCGGATGCTGCTGTTGCCGCCGCGGCCCCCCCACCCTCGGGCCTCCTCTCCCGAGGCCATGGACCCGCCGCCCCCCAAGGCGCCCCCTTTCCCCCCGGCGGAGGGCCCTGCCTCCACTGCGTCCTCGGCGGCGGGGCCCCGGCCCCCGCGGCTGGGCCGCCACCTGCTTATCGACGCCAACGGGGTCCCCTACACGTACACGGCGCCGCTGGAAGAGGAGCCGCGCGGCCCAACCCCGCGCGAGGCGCCGCCTGGAGAGCCCGGGCCGCGCAAGGGCTACAGCTGCCCCGAGTGCGCCCGCGTCTTCGCCAGCCCCCTGCGGCTGCAGAGCCACCGTGTGTCGCACTCGGACCTCAAGCCCTTCACGTGCGGCGCCTGCGGCAAGGCCTTCAAGCGCTCCAGCCACCTGTCGAGGCACCGCGCCACGCACCGCGCCCGTGCCGGGCCGCCGCACGCCTGCCCGCTCTGCCCGCGCCGCTTCCAGGACGCCGCGGAGCTGGCGCAGCACGTGCGGCTGCACTGAGCCGGCGGGCGGCCCTGGCTCCCCTCCCCGCGCCTGGCGCCCCAGGTGCCGCTCCCGCGTGGTGAACACCTGCTGTCTGCGCGGGAGGGTTGACGAAAGGCTGCGTCTGCAGCTTGGTTCGCTCCTGCGTCTCCCCTCGCACCCGCCACCCTCACCCTCTCTTAATAAACATTCCGCACTTCGCTTCAGGGCTCTTATTTGCGGCGCTGGGGCGGGCGCGGGTGGTGAAGCCAGACCGTGAGCACGTGGGAACCACCGTCCCGGCGCGCGTTTCCGGCCGGAGCCGTTTCCTGGTTGCCCGGGCGCCCCGCCCCCACCGCTTTGCCCTGGACCCTCTCCTCCGTCCCCCGGTCCTCTCCGCCCCTCCTAGGCGCCGCCAGCTCCCGGGGGACGCCCCGAGCGCTCCGGCCTGCCGCCGTCTGCACCCACGCGGGGAGCCCGGAGCCGGTCAGGATCCACCCGGACCCGAGAAGCTGCTGCACCGGGTACGGGGGCCGGGAGGCGGGCGGGAGCTGAAACGGGCCGTGGGGCGGGGCGGGGCCGGGCGCGCGGGCCCCCGAGCGCGGGGCGGGGCGGGGCTCGCGGAGAGGCCGGGGCGGAGGCCTGCGGAGCGCGGGCAGGCTGCCGGGTGTAGGGGCGGGTGGGCGTGCCCCGGACGGAACGCACAGGGGCCCCGGGGCGGGGGAGGACACAGGGCTCGCGACGCGGCCGCCCACCCGAGAGGGCTCGGGCACAGGCCGAGGGGGCGCCCGGAGCGGGCACTGACCCCCACGGCCGGGTCAGCGGCCTGGAGGCCTGATGGGTGGGGCCTCCGGGCGACTTGTGAGCTGAGGGAGGGCACACAGGGGGCAGACAGCTACAAAGACATCCCGCGCCTGCGGTCGGCGGTGGGAAGGAACGGAGAGGTGTCTTGAGGAGGGGGCGCCTGGGAACCTCAGAGGGTCACGAAGTCAGGGTAGCGCTGCAGAGCGGTCCGGAGCAGGGCACGCAGAGCGGGAAGGACGAAGCTCGTGGGGCCGAGCTTCCCGCCTCCGCGTGACCTCCTCGTCCTGTCTCCCACCCCCCAGGCCTCAGCCACCCCTCCGGATGCTGGTGCTGCCGGCCCCCGGCCCCCGGCCCCCGGCGTTTCCCTCCGCTGAGGCCATGCAGGCCCCTCCCCCTCGGACAGGCGGGTCCCCAGAGCCCGGACCTTCCTGCTCCACAGGATGTCCCCAGACCTCGCCCTCTTCTTCCAGGCCCAACCACTACCTGCTCATAGACACCCAGGGCGTCCCGTACACCGTGCTGGTGGACGAGGAGTCGCAGAGGGAGTCCGGGCCCGATGGGGCGTCGGCCCAGAAAAAATGCTACAGCTGCCCCGTGTGCTCCCGGGTCTTCGAGTACATGTCCTACCTGCAGCGACACAGCATCACCCACTCGGAGGTGAAGCCCTTCGAGTGCGACACCTGCGGGAAGGCATTCAAGCGGGCCAGCCATCTGGCGCGCCACCACTCCATTCACCGGGCAGGCGGCGGGCGGCCCCACGGCTGCCCGCTCTGCCCTCGCCGCTTCCGAGAGGCGGGCGAGTTGGCCCAGCACAGCCGGGTCCACTCCGGGGAGCGCCCTTACCAGTGCCCGCACTGCCCGCGCCGGTTCATGGAGCAGAACACCCTGCAGAAGCACACGCGGTGGAAGCACCCCTGAGCCAGGCTGCGGGCCCCCCCAGGTACCGCGGGATTCTCGGGGCGGGGGGGGGGGGGCGGTGCACATGGACACCTGTTGTCCTCAGACAGCCGGCGAGCACCAGGGGGCCTTGGACACAAACAGACCCACAGCTGCGGGGAGGCTGATCCCGGCCTTAAGGAGAAGTCCTGCAGTCATCTCCGGGTGTTTGGGAGATAGGATGAGAGCAACACCCGACGTTTCCTGAATGGAACCCTCTAACCTCAGAGACACCAGCGATTCCACGACTGATCCCTGACTGCCGGGGTTGGGCCGGGTTAGTCTGGGCCCGATGGGGCCCAAGAGTGCCATGTGTTACCGATCTCGGGCCTGAAAACTGTGCCTGGGGGCCATCAGGAATCTGCACTGTCTTCCTGAGACCCGCCCCCCTTCCTCCACAACGTGCAATGCTGGGGGAAAGGGCCCCAGACTTGCCTCCCACTCCCCAGCCAGAGGTGGAAACTGGACACTCACTCAGTAAACACGTGGTCCACTTTCAGCACCCGAGGTCGGTTCTGGGAGACTATCTCTGCCCACTGCCTGGCAGGGAGACTTTGCAAGTGCCTGGCCCACCTGGCTGGGGAACGGGAAGGTTGGCCTGTGATGGGGCTCATCCGAGCTTGGCTCCTGACCACCTGTGTCATTGAGGCAGAGTGTTTTTAATCTTTCTAAAAACCACGACCCATTGTAAGAAACACATTTTATACGGCAACCCGGTATACAGGTACACAAAATACATGCAAAACAAAGGTTTAACAATAGTTACTTCTGCGTGCAGGCCTCTCATATTTTTTTTCCATCTATTTCATATCTGCTGTTACAAATTTCATTCTACCATATTAAATTTTCTGCGCATGAATATGTAGTTTGAAAGACACCGAACTAGGGCAGGTGCCTCCCCCTGCACGTTTTGACACCGGTAGTGAAGTGAGGGGCGAGGGGCGTGTGGCCAAGACGGTTCGACTCTCCAAATGTAGGGTTAAAAAGCACTGCTCTCTTAAGGGCCGGTAGGAATTCTGGAGCACGGAAGCTACCGGAGAGAGGGAGGAGAGGCAGGTGGCGCTGGGGCAGAAGCCGAATAAACACCTGTCCTCTCACCGAGTTTTCTTTGCGTGTCGGAGTTGTGTCAGGCACTGTGCGGGGCCTCATCTCTTCCGACCTCTTGTTGGGTGGAGGAGAAAACCAGTTGTCTCTACTCCTTAGAGAGGGAGCATCCCATAATCTGACTCCAGATAACATTCATAGGGTCCCGAGCTTGAGTTCTGGCCCCGGCCAGGCGCTGGGCTGAGCGTCGTATCATTTTATCCCCACAACAGACCTAAAAGGGATTATAATCGCCCCACTTTACAGGTGAGAAAACCGAGGCTGCGAAGGAGAGGCCAGGACTGGGATCTAGGTCCCGAAAGTTGCAAAGCCAGCTCTTAATAACACGTGGGCAGGGACTGGTTTTTAGGCCTTTATTTTCGGGGAGGGGTAACTCACTACTCTAAGGGCCCCGGGAAGCCTGGGGTCCTGCGTGCTCAGCCCAGGGGAGATACAGGAACGGGTCGCGGGGGTCCACTCCGGCCAGTTCTCAGCATCTCTCTTAAGGGGATCCTCAACCTTCCCGGCTGTTCCCTACGTCTCCCTGCCTCTCCCAAATCCGACCCGGCGCCTCCTCACCCATTCGGGTGACCCCGGGAGCCGCCAGCTCTCCAGGAATTAGGAATTTCGTGACGTTCCCTGACCAGGCTTCGCCGAGGGCGGGGGGGAGTCCTGCAAGGGGCCATCGCGCAAGTGCGGCCCGAGTCTCCGCCGCAAACGGCCGGCTTAACGGGGACCCGGGACTCCGAGAGGAGGCAGGCCACCTGCGCACCGGGAGGCCCCGGCTGCCGGCCCTCTTCGTCGCCCGTCTCCGAGACTCACCGCCGCCTCCGCCCCGCCCGCGGGTGGGTGGTCGCTTCCTTTCGCTCCCTGTCACACTTTGCAGACGCTCCCCGGCGCCGGGCATGGGCGCCGCCGCCGTCGGTCCCCGGGCCGGATTCCGCGCGCGGGTGGGTGAGCGGGGGGCCCCGGACAGCCCGGCCCCGGGCACTGGGGGGTGGTGGCCGCGTCCGCACCTGCGGCCAGGCTTATTCCCCGCGGGGACCACTCGCCGCCGCCCGTCCTCCCGCCCGCGGGACAAAGGGCGGGGGCGGCGCATCCCCACGCGTGATCTTCTCCCGCGTCGCGCGCGCCCAGCCCCCCGCGGGCGACAGGCCGGTGCTCGCCCGCACGAGCCTGGGGGGTTACCCGTGGGCGGGGAGGCCCGCCCGTGGTTGGGGTCTCCACCCAGCGCCTGGAAGTTGGGGCACTCTCCTAGGCCAGTGACCTGTGTCGAGACCCTGTTGGCCTACTTCGACCAGGAGAACCCTGCTCCGTCGACCCCACGGGTCCTCCTTCCTCCAGCTCCCCACTCCCTAGAGCCTGGGAGTTTGTAACCCCAGGTGTCCTCAGTCTGCCCGCCTCCGTCAGACCCACGAGTCCCGGCCTTCAAACAGCCCTCCCCACGTCGAGAGCCCCAGGTCCCCCGGAATGCCCCCCAGAAGCCCGTCTGTGTTCCTCCATCTGTGGCTGCCCTTTTTGTCCAGTGGCCCTGAGGCGCTCAGCTGCCGGGGTCTGCTGAAGGCCGCACCATGAACAGCCGGAGGAGGCCAGGTGAGGAACCCGGGCCCTGCTCCACCCACCCCGGTCCCTGCCCTTTCCTCCCTGGCTGGGGTCTGGTCCGAGGCCCCAGGACCTCCCTTGGGTGAGCTTAGGCTCTCTTCTCCAGTGAAGAAGGACAGCGAGGCCTTGGAGATTTCCATCCCCTTCGATGAGACGCCCCACCTGGACCCGCAGATCTTTTACAGCCTGAGCCCCTCTAGGGGGAACTTCGAGGGTGAGTGGACTGGAGGGGGACTGAGTCCCGAGGGGGTTCAGCCAGGGTCACTGAGTCCTGGGGTGTGACCAGGGCCGACCGCCCCTAGAGCCGTCGGAGGCTGCCTCCCCTACAGCGGCCCTGATGAACGGCGTCCGGGCCCAGCTGCACCTGGCCCTGGAGAGGAACTCCTGGCTGCAGAAGCGCATTGAGGACCTGGAGGAGGAGCGGGACTTCCTGCGGTGCCAGCTGGACAAGTTCATTTCCTCTGCCCGCCTGGACGCAGGTGAGGGTGTCCCCCCCTCCCCAGGGGGCCCAGCTCCACCCTTCTCAGGGACACCGTGCTCTTGCATTCACACTCCTTTGGTGGCTCTCCGTGGGCTCCAAGCCCAGCCTCCTTCCTGCTTGAATTCTTCTGCTGATGGGCGGGACTATGGCCTGCTTGTCTGGGTCCTGAGCACTGCCCCGACCCCTCCCCAAGGGGGCTTTCCTGCCCTGCATCTTTAGCAGTGGCCTGGAGGATCCAGTCTCTCCTCTCCCTCACTGGTGGTCAACCCCTGGCTGGCTCCCTCGAAAGCTTCCCTCTCTGGGAAGTCATCTGAGAGTTAGGGCGAGGGCCCTACGGTTTTTCTCAACACCTACCTCATTGGGGACCCCTGTGCTCTGGCGCCACCTCTAGCCTGGGTTGCTGGGGCCTACCACCATCCGTCCCGGATGCTGGGGAAACCCACACAGGATGGTCAGGGGCAGGGGCCCCTGGACTTTCTTCGTGGGAAGACCAGCACCGGGCTCCGAACCCGCTGTCAAGAGGGAGGGCCTGCATCAGAACCTGGGCAGCTTCCTGGTCTGGGTAAGGGCGGGGGCATGCCCTTCCCAGGTAACTAGACCCAGACACTATTTCTTTTGGGGTATGAACCCCACAGCCTCAGCGAGGCCTTGCCTGCCTCCACTCTTCTGGAGGCCTCACTGGGTCCCCAGAAAACTCCTCCACTGTGAGAACCCCACAAAATCACTCTCTCCTGAGGTCCCCGTGGTACTGGCCTGGTCCACTGGGCCCCTCCCCCAGACCTCTTGCACCAAGTCTGAGCATCCTCAGGCCACGCCCCACCCAGGACCCCCAAATCCCGGCCTAGTGTACTGTGTTCAGCTGGGCGTCTGTGCTGCACTTCCTCCTGGGAGACCCCCTTTCCTGGGGACTCTGTGACCTGCCACCCGCCCCTCGCTGTCCTCTTCCCGCAGTTCATGCGTGTGCGTGTCTTCCCGCCTCTCTCCAGACGACCACTGCCGGGGGAAGCCCGGGCCTCGGCGGGCCGAGGGGGACGGCCGAGGGGGGACCGGGGGCGAGGCCTCAGACCCCGAGTCAGCTGCCTCCTCCCTCAGCGGAGCATCTGAAGAAGGCAGCACCGTGGAGAGGAAGAGGCAGAAGCAGAAAGGAGGCCCAGGCCGGCGGCGCTTCGGGAAGCCCAAGGCCCGGGAGAGGCAGCGGGGTGAGTGGGGGACGCGAGGGGCTGGGGGTCTGTGTGAGCTTCCCTCTCCCCGCCCCTCCATCGGCAAACAGACCAGATCAGACCTGGTTGACTGACTGGGCCTCCGTGGGTGGTCCTGGTTTATAGTCCTGGAGTTACGGCCCACCCTCCTGAGCCTCAGGCTCCAGGGGAGGCGGCAGTAGCCCAGGAGGACTGGGAGGAACGCAGCCCTTCCCCGCACTCGAGCCCTCCCCGGGCCTGCTTGTCTCCCCTTCTCCCATCTTCTGTAACTCACAGCTAGCCTCCTGGGCTTCCTGCTTCCCCTTTCTGCCTCCCACTCCCCCCGCCCCGTCTCTGTACCCCCAACTCTCTCCCCTGCCCTCGGCTTGCAGTGAAGGACGCAGATGGGGTCCTCTGCCGCTACAAGAAGATCCTGGGCACCTTCCAGAAGTTGAAGAGCATGTCTCGGGCCTTCGAGCACCACCGAGTGGACCGCAACACGGTGGCGCTGACCACGCCCATCGCGGAGCTGCTCATCGTGGCCCCGGAGAAGCTGGCCGAGGTGGGCGAGTTCGACCCCTCCAAGGAGCGCCTGCTCGAGTACTCGCGCCGCTGCTTCCTGGCCCTGGACGAGGAGACCCTCAAGAAGGTGCAGGCCCTCAAGAAGAGCAAGCTGCTGCTTCCCATCACGTACCGCTTCAAGCGGTGATCCCACCCCACCTAGCCTGGCGCCCGCCCTCCAGCTCCTGCTTCCCTCGCCCGGCGCTCGGGGCCCGCGTGTGCACGGGCGGTGGGCCCCCACGAGGGCGGCTCGTTTCCGCTCGGACCGCCACCCCCTCCCCAGGCCCCCTGTATATAGGTCTGTCCCCTGGGCCTCTCACAGCCCTAGAGTCCACCCTGCCCTCCGCCTTCCCTGGGTTGGGGGCGGTCCTCGCCTAGTCCCGCTTCCAAGAGAACCACCATCCAGGGCCCGGTTCTGTCTTCCCTGACCACTGGCACCCCCGCATCTGAGCGGCACCATCCTGCCCTCGCTGGGCCCTCCCTCCTGGGAAGCTGCGGGACCCTGCGGGGCGAGGCCACTGTACATACCCCGTCCGCACCCCAGCCCCGCAGCGAGCTTCCCACCCGCCTTCCGAGACCGCCCGAGTCCACGTGAGACAGAGCTATTAAGATAATTTAAATTAAAAAGATGATAAAATTTGGAATAAACTAGGCCCCGGCCTTTTCCTGGGCAGGGGGTGGCCGTTGCCGCGGAGACGGTGACGGGGGCTCTGGAGGATTCGGAGCGCGGACCGTCAGGCGGGAGCCGGGGAACTGGGCGAGACAGGATGTAATTAGCCCCCCGCAAAGGCAGGGGTGGGAGGGGAGGCAGCTGTGCCCTGGGGAACTCGGGGGCGGGGCAGCACTCCAGGGAAAGTGCGTGAGCACTACCCGCTGGGATACTGGGACCAGAGGCGCGGCGGCAGGAGGAGGGACTCCATGACCTCCAACGGAGGTGGCCGGCCCGGGCAGCCGGAAACCTCCGAGCTGACGACTCCGTTAGGAGGTGGTATCGCGAGATTATCCATCTCCCGGAAGTGTCCGCTGCGTCGCTCGCGGCGCCTGCGCGGTCGCCACGGCAACTAGTAGAGGGGCGGTCTTGCTTAACGGTCGGGAAAGCGGGGCCCTCCCCGGGGGAAGGGGAAGACTCGCGCACGCGCGCTGAGGGCTCTGGAAGCGGGGGTGGGGGTGCCTTTCAGGAGCAGCTGAGAAACCGCGCCTCAGACCGACGTCTACGCAGGCGCAGAAGCCCATCTGCCCCCCCCCCCCCCCGCCCTCTTTCACCCTGCGCAGGCGCACAAAGCCGCGCTGGCAACCTCCGCAGCGGCCGCGCGCACCCTTTACCCCGCTGGCTGCTTTTGTCTCGCGCAGCCTTCTTAGGCCCTCCGCAGGAGCGGCCCTTTTTTCCCTCCCCTTTCCCCACCCGGAGAGTCAGGTGCCGAGAGCTGGGACGCTGCCCTTCTCCGTTTCCTCTCCCCTGACCCACCTCGCCTCCGTCCTCCCTCCCTTTTCGGTTCCCGGAGCCGGAAGGAGCCGAAGCACTGACGGAAAAAGCCGAAGCTGTCACCCGTGAGTCGGGGGGGGGGGTCATCCCGAAGTGGTGGCGGAAGGAGCCGAAGTTCTCCGGGAGGGGAGGAGGGTGCCACTGGAATCTCCGGAAGGAGCCGAAGTTTGGAAACAGCTTGATCTCTGACTGGGTCCGAAGGCGAGCGCTGGAAACCTTCGGAAAGTGCCGAATCCGGGACGGTTAGGACTGTCGGAAGTAGCCGATTCGCTTGGACTGGGCCGGCGGAGAAGAGCGGGGAGAATCAGCGCAAAGGGACGGTTTGAATTTTCAGAAGAAGCCGGATTCTCAGAGGGGCCTGGGTGCAGAGGAACGCGAGGACCTCCGAAAACATCCGAACGTGGAAGAGCTAATATCCGAAAAGTTACGAAAACTTGGGAGAGTCCGTGAAACCCTCACTTCGGGTGTTTTCGGAAGCAGCCGTAGTCCCCACTCCAGACGCTTTCCTCTACGGTCCGGAAATAGCCGACGCGTTTCGGAGCCAGACCCTGGGGGGAGGGACACCTTGCGGGCGCGCAGGCGGGGAGGGGCGGAGCCGGGGCGGGGCGGGGCGGGCAGCCAGGCCTTGATTAGGTAGGAGGTGGCGGAGCGCCGGCGGCGGCCGGAAGTAGCCGAAGCTAGCGGCGGAAGTAGCCGAAGCGGCCGGAGCGGGCGCGCGGCAAGGCGAAGCGAAAGCTGCACAGCGCCCTACGCGGCCGCCTCAGTATGTCGGACTTCGACGAGTTCGAGCGGCAGCTCAACGAGAATAAGCAAGGTGAGAGTGCCGGGGGAGAGGGGTAGCGGGCGGGGCGGCTCTTGGCTTCCCTCCGTGTCCCCCGCCATTTTCCCCGTCGCTTCTCCCTCTTCTCAGGGCCGCGCGGCGCACCCCCCCCTCCCCCCCGTCCCGCAGCGCGCGCCTCGCTCACGTGACCGCGCGGCGAGCCACGCGCGGCGGGGTGGGGGCGGCGGGCGCCGACCCGGACGCATGCGCACCGCGCTCCGCTCAGCGCCCAGAGTGGTCCGCTTTGGAGGCGGCGCTGGCGCGGCGGGCTCGCCTGGTGTCGTCTCATGGATTTATGCGTTTTTTAATCTTGAAAGGAGATTGTATAGATGAGCCCCGCAACTCCTCCTTTTCGCCCGACGCCCTGGCACTTCCGCTTCCGGCTGGTTCTTCGGCCTGGTTCTCCACGCCCCCTTTGTTCCAAAATGGCGGTTGTGGGTCCCCTTTCACGTGGGCGCTGGCAGTGCCGCTTGGGGAGCACCTCTCACCCCGGCCCCTTTGCCCCTCGTCCTGTTCACCGGCCGCCGGGGCCCCGCGGGCCGCTGGGGTCGGGCGCCAGGGTCGGCGCCGGTGGAAGAGGCCGCATTGTCCGTGCTCCGTGCCCCTCACGCACCCCTTCTCGGGGCCCTGGCTCCCCCGGCGGTCGCAGTGCGGAGTGTTTGCCTGTCATCGCTCCCCACGGCCTGCACGATCGCGCCAGCCTCCTAAATCTTAGCGTGGAGCGGACTCTTGGGCACTGAGCGAGGAGAGGGCTCGTTTCACTTGGGGGGGGGGGGGAGGAGCGTCCCCCTCGGGAGACGCCGAATCCAAGCACGGGGCCGTGATTAGTTTGGGGACCCCAAGAACGTTAGCGCTGGAGAGGTGTAGGACAGTTAGCAGGTTTCCTTGCCTTAATCCGGTTTGAGAGTGAACAAACTTAAATTTAGGTCGAGGGAAAGTGGCGGGCTTGAGGTTTACTCTGCTTGTGTCTGGAACGCCGAGTGAGGGGCGCTGGGATTCACCTTTCCGCCCAGCCTGAAGTTGGGAGGGGGAGGTGGCTGGATCAGTAGTCTGTGCCTGGGGAAGCGTACCCACAGGTTGTCTGTCACATACATGATGCACTGCTTAACAGCATGGGCTTTGGAGGGGAGCAGACGTGGGTTCTAGTACCTAATTAGTTACTATTTGTGGGCCTGTTTTTTCCTCATGTAGTTAGTAGACTGCCCCCCCTTTTTTTTTTTGGGTCACTAGAACTTTGGTCAATTAACAGATGATAATAATAATAGTTAAGTTTACAGCACCTACCACAATGTGTCACGCACACTGCTAAGCTCTTCTGCAGTTTTCCTAAGTGGGTTTTTGTAACAGCTCCGTGAGGCTGAAGTGATTTCCTGCCCTTCGCAGAGGAGGAAACAGCTCAAGAATAAAAGCTTTCCCAGATTTCAGCTGATCAGAGGCAGAGCTGAGATTCAGCGGGGCAACATGCCGACAGTGTGTGGCATGTGGCTTGGCCTCCTTTAAGTGCCGAATAAGTGATACCCTTTCAACGGTGAAATCATTCGTAGTGTGAGGGCTCACTCAGGGAGGAAATGTGGAGTCGCGTTTCCAGCAGATGTCCCCAAGCCGTACACCTGGGGGTGCCCACGAGCCTCATTTAAATAAGAGGAGAAAACAGATTTAAAGGTTTGGTTGCTATTGCACGGTTTTGTGCAGGATAGCTGAAACAGCCCCTGAGTCTGCGGGCCTGCAGAGCCGCGTCCTGCCAGGCTGGACAGCCAGAGCTGATGGAGCTGCCCTGGGGCACTGACACCCGCGCTCTGGTCTCTGCCTGGGTGTCCCCTCTGCCCTGGGAGGCCAGGCCCTCAGCCTGGGCATGTCCCTGGGGTTGGCGAGTTATTCCCATAACGACGTGGCTGTGGCATTTAGAGCATCCATAACTCCCATCCTGTTCTGATGTGTGCTGGATCATTGGTTTTTTATTTTCCTCTGGGGTGGGGGCAGGGGTTACCCTTGCCTTATGGAGCAGCTTTGCCCACATGCTGCTCTGCCCGAGTCTGTCTTGGCGGTCCTGCCTCCTCCAGGCCTCAGCCCCTGAGACCTGGGTTCCATGTCTGTGTCCACGACACCCCGGCGGGCGCCAGTGCTTCCTGTGTGACCACCTCTCTCTGCCTGTGTGTCTGTTTCTGAGCCTCAGCTGCAGGGAAGGGTCTCTGCCCATCTTAGCAGTGGGGAGCCAGAGGCCCAGAACCGTTGTCGTCCATCCCCTTCCCAGGGCCAGGATGCTCCTCACACTGCCCGTTCCTCCTATTTCCTCCTGGTGCAAGTCTTGGATATATTTTTCATGTTTAGTCTTTTCATCTTTGAGGAGGCAATTCCACCATCGCTAGTGGTTCCAGCCAGGTCCTAATGGGTCTGCCTGTTTCGTGTTTAGAGGTATTGCCCCCGCCTAGTTGCCCTTGACCTTTCAGGGTTCACATTCAGGCTTCACCTGTATCCAGGCTTTTTGGCCAGGGCAAATCACATGACCTCCCTAAGCCTCAATTTTCTCATCTCTCGTGAGCGATCTCCGCCGCCGCTCCCCCCCCTCCCCCCCAAGTGTTTCCCACAGTAATCCTGGGAGTAAAACTAGCAGGGTCTGGTTTTAGACAGCATCTGAATGTTTGCAACGAGGATTTTTTCTTTTCTGGGTGCTTACGTAGCTTGTTTTAGTGTTAAAATTTAAAACTCATTTATAAAAGTTCGCGGGTAGTTGCTTCGGAAGAGCTTGAGAGTTGAAGTAGTACACACGAGGCTTTGACAGCCTCTCTTTATTGCTCCTGCTTCCTTGTAAAATGAGCTGGAGTATGAGGGTTGGTCGAGCATAGTGGAGGAATCAGTGGCCTCTTTGAACCGAGGGACTGGACTACAGACTGCGTGGGGCAGGAGCCACGCGCCTCGGAGGGTGGCGGGCTGCTGGGCGAAGGAGGGGAGGTTGAAGGCCTCGGCTGTAGCGGCCGTGGGGCGGTCTGAATGAAGGGCCCACCCAGCTCCTGCGGGCAGGGTCTCCCAGGAGGGGTTCCGCTTGGTGGGCGGGGCGGGACGGGTGGGTGCCCCCGCCCCCGGGGCTGCCCGGCCCCGCCCAGCCTGAGGCGGGCCTGAGGTGGGGCGTGGGGCCGGCTGGTTGAGGAGGACTCTCCTGAGGGGTCGCCGGGTCCCTTCAGGAAAACATCACTGGGTCTCTTGATTCCCCAGCGTCTAGCCCTGCCCCTCTCAGGGACGACCCTGGGTCAGGCCCCTCAGCCCTGGAGGGGGACCAGGAGCCAGCCTCCTCTGTCTTCTCTGGCCCCCCAGCTCCTCCTGAGCAGACTCAGGTACCTTACGCCCCGGGGCCCTGCCAGGCCCTGTTCCCTCAGGTAACTGCTCCCGCCCGGCCCCCAAGGCCCTCGGGCTCCTCGTGCGTGGACAGGAAGCCTGCCGCCCCGCCCTCCGCGAGCCCTTCCCCGTGGGGGTGGCCTCCCGGGCTGGGGCGCGGCCTCGGGGGCGGGCGGGCTGGGCTGCCCCCGCCCAGCTCACGGCCCTGTCCCCGCAGAGCGCGACAAGGAGAATCGGCACCGCAAGCGCAGCCACAGCCGCTCCCGGAGCCGGGACCGCAAGCGCCGCAGCCGGAGCCGCGACCGCCGCAACCGGGACCAGCGCAGCGCCTCCCGGGACAGGCGGCGCCGCAGGTACCAGGGCGGCGGGGCTGCGTCCGGGCCCTCTCCGCGCGGGGCTGGGGGCTCTGCTGTCGAGTCTGACCGCTTTATTCTCTCTACGGGGGCTTCCGGGGGCGAGTCTGGGGTCAGGGTCCCCCTTTCCCCGTCTGGTCTGGGTTCTCTGTCGGCCTCCCGGGCTGCGCTCTGCCTCCCTGGGGCAGGGCGGCGTCTCTCGGGACAGCTCTCTGCTCTGACGCCTCTTCCCTTCCCAAGCTGCCCCCTGTTCTCTCTGCCCCGAGTGGAAGGGCGGGTGGGTGGCGCCCTGCCTCTCCACCTCAGCCTCTCCAGCTGGAAGGTGGTCTGTCCGGCCCTTCTTCCCTTCCTCGTGGCTGGGGGGCTTGGGGGCGATGCCCTGCCCCAGCCCTGGGGCTCAGTGCCCTCGGGGGGGTGCGGCGTGCGGGGGAGACGAGGGTCCCCAGTCACCCCTCCCCACACCTTTCCCTCCCACCCCCAGCAAACCTTTGACCAGAGGCGCTAAAGAGGAGCACGGTGGATTGATGTGAGCTTCTCTTCTGCCCCTTCCCTCCACGCCCTCCCCCGCCTCCCCCGCGCACCTTGCCCTGTCCTCGTCCGCCTGCCGGAGCACCGGGAAGAGTCCCCTGCCCGGAACGGGCCGGCCCTGATCGCGTCCTCTCTCCTTGAGAGCCGAGCCGGGGCTGAGGGGAGCCTGGGGGGTCGCAGGCCCACCTTTGGTCAGACTGAGGTCGCCCCGCCCCGCTCTCCCCTCCCGCCTCCCCCAGTCGCTCCCCCCGCCACGAGAAGAAGAAGAAGGTCCGCAAATACTGGGACGTGCCGCCACCGGGCTTCGAGCACATCACCCCCATGCAGTACAAGGCCATGCAAGGTGGGCTCCACGCCTGGGCTGGGGGCGGCGTGGGCGAGGCCCTCAGCAGACCCAACTCCGCCTCGTCCTCTGACCCCTCCTGTCCCTCTTGAAGCTGCGGGTCAGATTCCAGCCACCGCCCTCCTCCCCACCATGACCCCCGACGGTCTGGCTGTGACACCGACGCCGGTGCCCGTGGTCGGGAGCCAGATGACCAGACAGGCCCGGCGCCTCTACGTGGGCAACATCCCCTTCGGCATCACTGAGGTACTGCCCTCCCCTGCCCCCGCTGCCCCCCCTTCCTATGCCCGCTGTTCCTCCCTCCCTCCGTTCCCTCCCCCAGCCTGCACGGGTCAGACTCTGCGCCTGCAAGGCCCCCCGGCCCCCTCCCCGACGGACGATGGAGTTGAGCCAGCCAGGGGCCGGGCTGGGTGGCCCTCTCCTCCCTCCTCTTCCCTCTCCCGTCTCCCCTCCCCAGCCTCCTCCAGCTGCCCAGGGATCAAGCACACACATAATGTACCCACGAGTCTGTGGTCCGAGTCCGTGTGGAGAGAGACAGAGAGGGAGACATGCACACGCACACACACGCAGACGCACGCCCCCAGCCTCTCTGACACGCCTCTTGTTCTCTGCCGCCTCCCCGTCCTCTCCCCCACCCCTCCATGGTCGCTGCTCTGATTTTGATCGCCCTGACCTCCCTCCCTTCCCCACCGCTCCTGTCCCCTCCCCTCTCCCTACCCCTTCCCGTGGCGCCCCCGAGAATCCCGAGATCAAAGAGTTGTTTCCATTTCTCTTTAAAGTGAAATATTGTGGGGCTGAGATCCCTCGTAGCAACAAAAAGTTTGCTACCATCGGCGAAGGCAAGTAAGGTCCATTCTGACTTTCTCAACCTGCACTTTGCTGCATTTGATAAACCAGCCCCCGACTCCAGGACCAGATCCCTCCACATCACTCTTCTCTCCCCCCTCCCCGCCCCGCGCCCCTCCCCTTTCCCTCTCTCTGACCCTCCGTGTGTTCTGCCTGTTGATGCTCCACTTCATGCCATTTCTCTCCTGCTGTCGCCACTGGATGTTTCTTCTACACTTTCCGTCTCTGTTTTCTCACCTCTCCCTCTTGTTTCCTGCTTCTTTCTGACGACCTCCCTTCTTCCCCGGTTGGGGCCCCTGGCTGTCTCCTGTGCTGCCCCCCGCCCCCATTTCTTTCATCTTTCTCCTGTGTTTGTCCCCACTACTGATCTCTGCCCCCACCCGGACTCCACTGTCCCCCCCTCCCCCCACCCCTCTGTGTCTCCCTCTCTCACCCTTCCCCTCCTCTCTCCACCTCCCCTCCCCGCCCCTCCCTGTCTCCTCTCTCCTCTGCAGGAGGCCATGATGGATTTCTTCAATGCTCAGATGCGCCTTGGGGGGCTGACACAGGCCCCTGGCAACCCTGTCTTGGCCGTGCAGATTAACCAGGACAAGAACTTTGCCTTCTTAGAGGTGAGCAGGCCTTGTTCCCACCGGGCCCTTCTGCAGCCTGCTGGCCACCCAGCTGCAGTCTTGGCACCCTTGAGTGGGCTCTGCCCGGCCACTCGCCCTGCCCCTCACCACCACCTCTGCTGTCCTTTCGTTCAGTTCCGCTCAGTGGATGAGACCACCCAGGCCATGGCCTTCGACGGCATCATCTTCCAGGGCCAGTCGCTGAAGATCCGCAGGCCTCACGACTACCAGCCCCTGCCGGGCATGTCGGAGAACCCTTCTGTCTACGTGCCTGGTGAGTGGGCTCTGTGGGGCCTGAGGGGTGCGCAGGGCCAGCCCGGGGCCTCTCAGCCTGTCGGGGGCTAGGGCAGCCCAAGGGTCTTGGGAGAAGTGGGATGCTCTGGGCCTCCAGGTCAGTGCGCGCGTGCTGGAGCCCACGTGGATGCCCGTGTGTCCACTGAGCTCCACGGGCCTGATGGGTGGCTGTCCTCTTCTCTCTTGTCTCGGGGCTTCTGCTGACCCCTTGCTTGAAGCTGGTCTCCCCGCTGTGGTAGGGGAGACAGCGAAGCAGACCTGGGTGGCCAGAGTCTGCTCTCTGATGGGCCGGAGAGTCGCTGTGCTTTGCAGCTGCATTGTCTCTGGTGAAGCTCCTCTGTCACTTGGACCCAAATGTCCACAGATGCTGGCGTTGGGTGCCGTGTCACACTCACGGTGTAAAAGGCCCTTCTGGAAAGCTCTCAGACCAGGCAGGAGTGGCACGTGGCTGCACTGGACCTGCAGGTTGTGCTGAGGGGTGGACCTGTGTTGTGGGCGTCACCACACCCGGGGGTGGAGAACACGGGCTGTGCTGGCTGAGGTTCACACCGAAGGGCGCCTTTTGGAAGCAGTCCTTGTGCTTGTGAAGCCAGGGGCGTGGGGCCCAGCGAGGGTGGCCCTTGGGGACCACCTGGCTCCTCTCTGGTCCCTGCTGAGAGTGTGGGGAGGCCAGCAGTCTCCGGAACTTGGGGGAGGCCCTGATGTGCCGCTGACTTGCCGTGTTTTCCGTGCACATGTGTCTGGGGGGATCAGGCCACAGGCTGTGCTTCCGTGCCTCCTGGTGACCTGAATGCATCCTAACCATCCTGTTGACGCAGGCTGGCCCGAGCCCGCCATGCCAGGCACCATCCGGGGGTGCCCTGTGGGTGCGGTGCTGTTGTGACTGTCCTGTGGTACAGGGTTAGAGCTGGTGCCTCATCCCTGCACGCAGGCCTGCCTGTCACCCTTCTCTTGTGGGAGCCTGGCTCTCACTGCGGCCGGTCTCCTCTCCTGGGATTTGCCTCCAGCCTCCATGGAGGGGCTGGGGGTCCAGCCACAGTGACCAGGGAGTGTGCTTCCTGGGCTGTGGAGGGGGTAGGAAGCCAGATTGTGCATGTGGGTGAAGCATTCTCAAACCAGAGAAGTTTCTCTGTAACCATGAGTTTTTTTTTTTTAGTTGTATTTTTCACCCTGCAAGTCTTTGTTGCTGCTTGAGGGCTGTTGAGTTGTAATGCTTCTCTTTGCAGTGGCTTCTCTTGTTGTGGGGCTCTCGGGCTCTCGGGCTTCAGTAGTTGTGTTGTGTGGGCTTAGTTGCTCCGAGGCAAGTGGGATCTTCCTGGGCCAGGGATCGAACCCTTGTCTCCTGAGTTGGTGGGTGGATTCTTAACTACTGAACCACCAGGCAAATCTTAAACACAGTATTTTGATTTTCTTTTCTACTCCAACGAAGAAGTCGAGTGTATGATCAAAGAGGTGAAAGTGATAGTCACTCAGTCATGTCTGACTCTTTGCGAACCCGGGGACTGTAGCCCACCAGGCTCCTTTGTCCGTGGGATTCTCCAGGCAAGAACACTGGAGTGAGTTGCTATTCACTTTTGCAGAGGATACTTGTGACCCAGGGATCAAACCTGGGTCTCCCACATTGCAAGCAGATTCTTGACCACTGAGCCACCTGGGAAGTCCCAGGGAGACACATTTGATAAAATTCAACAGATGCTTTTGGTTGGAGAAGAAAACAGTTCAGGACTCTGGATGGAAGGGGCACGGCCTGAGGCTGTGCACCTGTGTGGTCCGGAGGCCTCTGCAGGCCAGGCCAGTGCCTGGGCAGCAAGGGCTCCTGCCGAGGAGGTGGTGATGCCGCGGGGACTGGGGAGGCTTCAGAGCCCATGTGTGAGGCCAGAGCTGGTGCCAGCGTGGGAGAGCACCCACGCCGGCCCAGAGCCTCAGTCTGCATTGTGTGATCTGGCGAGGGCCCTCCTGGCAGCCTCGCGTGACCATCATGGGGTGGTGGTGGCCGGGACGTGGCCTGCCGTCCCCTGTGCTGGGCTGTCTGGAGTTCGGCAGCCTGTCGTTCTCATCCGCCCCCCTTCCCCCATGAAGAGCCTCACTCTGGGTGGAGTGCTAGTCCTCTGGGCCACCTGGCACTGGGTCGCAGAGGTGGGCCAGGCCAGGTGGCTGGCCGCAGTGGGCCCTGAACACAGTCAGGAGCTGGCCACGGTGTGGGCCCCAGGAGATGGAGGACAGCACTACAGAGCCTGGTGGGCTGGGGGGGTCGAGGCCGGGGGGGGGGGGGGGGGGGGGGGGAGGGTGCTCAGCAAGGGGTGTGGCCAGTTGGGTGCCTGGTGGTCCTGAGGCCTGCTCCGCTGAGGGGCCCCCACTGGACGTAGCTCAGTGCTGAGGGGGTGGGTACAGCCCAGCCTCACGTACAGGCCTGAGATCCCATGGGGCCTGGCCCAGAGGCACAGGGGGCAGGCCTGGGGAGGCGGGGCCCCTGGGGAGCCCTGGTTAGGGGATGGGGGGTGGGAACTCTGAGCTGGGGCCAGAGGGTGAGGGGAGGCCGTGGCTTGTGACCCTCCCTGGGGGCTGAGAGCTTCTCCAGCTTGGGGTGAGCGTGGTTGCTGACCTGGCCCAGTGTGCAGCTGTGCCCGCTGGTGTCAGGCGCCGTGAGGAGGGGCTGGCGGCCAGGCGGGCCCCCCTGGAGACGAACCCCAGGTTCCCGTGATGACCGTGCCAGGAATTGCAACCTGTCTGCTCTACTCCTCCCTCCCCGCCAGGAGTTGTGTCCACCGTGGTCCCAGACTCTGCGCACAAGCTGTTCATCGGGGGCTTACCCAACTACCTGAACGACGACCAGGTAGGCCCCTGCCCACCCCGAAAGCTGACGGCGCCCTGGCCCCCACCCCCCGCCCCCCGGCCTGCCCTGAAACCTGACGGTGCCCCGGCCCACGCAGGTGAAAGAGCTGCTGACGTCGTTTGGGCCGCTCAAGGCCTTCAACCTGGTCAAGGACAGCGCCACTGGGCTCTCCAAGGGCTACGCCTTCTGTGAGTACGTGGACATCAACGTCACAGACCAGGTGAGCCCGGCCCCAGCACACCCGGCCCCGCTGTGGTCTCCCCTCAGGGCGGGGCGCGGGGCTCGCAGCTCTCCCCCTTTTGCCGTGCCCTGTCTGCTGCTCAGCCCGCTCTGACCCCGACCACCTCTCCGTGCCCCGGCCCCTCCCCCGCCTCACCACAGGCCATCGCGGGGCTGAACGGGATGCAGCTGGGAGATAAGAAGCTGCTGGTCCAGAGGGCGAGTGTGGGCGCCAAGAATGCCACGCTGGTGAGCCCCCTGGCACGTCATCTTCCATTGGCTCGGGGCGGGGAGGGGCACGGGTCCCCCCACGCCAGGGGTGGGCACCCCGTGACCCCCGCCTCCACCCCTCCACAGAGCACCATCAACCAGACCCCTGTGACCTTGCAAGTGCCTGGCCTGATGAGCTCGCAGGTGCAGATGGGCGGGCACCCGACGGAGGTGCTGTGCCTGATGAACATGGTGCTGCCCGAGGAGCTGCTGGACGACGAGGAGTATGAGGAGATCGTGGAGGATGTGCGTGATGAGTGCGGCAAGTACGGGCTTGTCAAGTCCATCGAGATCCCGCGGCCCGTGGACGGCGTGGAGGTGCCCGGCTGCGGGAAGGTGCGTGCCCGCGCATACACACCACGTGCGCCCCCCCCCCCCCCGCCCCCCAACGCCACACACACACATGCTGCTCTGACCCTGGCAGTGTGTGAGGCAGCGATGCAATGCTGTGGCCGAGCACTTGTCTCTGCAGTGAAGCAGCTTTCCTGCAAAGCCTGCTCCTGTGTGCCGCTGTGCACGTGGTCGGCTCTCCTGGGGGTGGGGGGCACAGTTGCAGCCCCCGTCCCCAGGCCAGCTCCTCTGCTGCGCTCACCTGGCCTCCCTCAGCTCTTCCTCCCGGTTCGCTTCCTGGTTTCCAGGCTCTGATTCTCAGCCTGCCAAGGTGTGCTGGCCCTGCCACCATTCCAGTCTCAGCACCTCGCTGCACCCTGGGGAGTGTGTGCGCCTCATGACCCCCCAGCCACTCACCTGTGTGTCCGCAGGACACTGTTAGACCTGAGGGGGGCTGGGGGTAGGGCAGGGCCCCCCGGTTTAGCAGAAAGGTTGGCAGGTGGTGAGGCCCACAGAGGGTCCCAGGCAGGCGGCACTGAGGGCGTGGGATTAGCCGGAGCAGGCGCGGGAGACCTCAATGAGGTCTTCGAGTGGAGGTGGGGGTGGGCGTGCAGCCCTGCGGAGCTGGGAGTTCCCGGGGTCAGGGTGACAGCAGGGTGGTCTTTGGGGCTCTGCAGATGAACCATCTGTTGTTGTCTGGCAGGAGGACGGGGAGAAGGCGTGTCAGCGCCTGGACCCTGTATCTGCTCCGTGTGTGTTGGGGGCAGGGGTCATCACGTGGTCAGACATGGGGTGACGGGGCAGAACGGAAGCTGAGAAGGGAGATGAGTGGGTCAGAGGCGAAGGAGCAATGCTGGGGCCTGGGGTCCTAGTGAGGTGCTGTGGGCATGGGGGCAGGACGGACTTGCTTTCTGAGTGTGGGGTCTGGGGTCGCTAGATGTACTGGTAGAGGGGCGGCCCACCCGGGAGGGGCCTCCACGAGGTGTTGGTGGGGAAATGGATACAAAGACCTTGCCTGTGGGTCTCTGGGATTCGCCTGTGAGATTTGTGTCCAAACTGTTATCATTCTTTTCAAACATATGTAGAAGTAGAGAAACCATCCGGGTGATGGTGACTGTATGGAATAATACTTGAGTTGGGTCAGAGCGCCCCATTGGCCAGTGTCAGGATGCTGGGGTGCTTGCTGTCAGTCTTAATTTCCGCCTCAGCTTCCCATCTCCTCCTCTGTGTTTCTTTGCTGAAACAGTGTGTCTTGTGTCACTCATGCACTTGCTCTCCGTCTGAGCCACTGCTGTCTCGGGTCTGGGGGTCTGTGCTGCCACCTGGGCCCCATCCTGCTTCCACACGCCACCGTACCTGGCGTGACGGTGAAGAGCACCTTGGGGTGCTCCAGTGCTCCCTGGGGACACATCCACCTTGGCTGAGAACTACTATAAACAGAGGACTAAAACATTTTTATTTTAAAAAACCCACATGATACCGTTCGTACACTAGCAAAATTACCCTTCGTATCTGTCTATCCAGGCATGTTTGAGTTCCCTTTCTGTTTCAAAGATGTCTTTTTACAGTTGGTTTGATCAAAATAAGAACCCTGCAGGTTGGTTTCAGACTTTTCTTTTTTTGGTAAGCCGTTTTTGCTTGTCAAAGCATTAGGGTGTATTTTCTAGGATTCTCTGTTTCCCCTTATTCTGAATTAGGCTGGTTATGTCCACCCCTCCCTCCACTTCTGTCAGCTGCTGGTTCAAGCAAGATGATGATCTTGAGTAGATCAAGGTTCAAGTTTTTTCTTTGGAATTAGCCTGGGTGTGAATACTAATTGCTGAGGCTTCCTTATTTCATCCCTTGTTTCAGGAAGACACCATGGCCGCTGGGGAGCACCCAGGGGTGCCTGGTGCAGGTAGACTGCTCTCCTTGAGCCTGCCTGGTGCCCTGCCTTTTGGGCTCTTGACTCGAGCTTGCCTCCGCTCTCCATGCCCCTGTGTTCTGTGTTTCTTTGATCCTGGGGCGCTGGAGGGTGTTGGGTAAATGTCCCCGCACCTGCAGTGAGGCCGCTGTCCAGCTCTCTTCCTCCCGTGGAGTTCTGGGTTTGAGTGGGTGCTGCTCGTTGCTGAGAGGGAGCTAAGAGGCCTGGGTCTTCACAAGCCTCGTCTTGTTCCTACAGATCTTCGTGGAGTTTACCTCTGTGTTTGACTGCCAGAAAGCCATGCAGGGCCTGACGGGTCGCAAGTTCGCCAACAGAGTGGTTGTCACAAAATACTGTGACCCCGACTCTTACCACCGCCGGGACTTCTGGTAGAGGCGGCGGGGGAGGGCAGGGGCGGAGCTGGCTGGGGGCTTCTCCCCCTTCTGCTCCCCCCGTTTTCCCCCTCTGAAGACGATGGGCAGAGGAGTGACAGCCGAATGACAGCCGGCAGCAACTGGAATGGCAGCAATTAAGGGTGGGGGTGGGCTGGGGTTGGGGCGGGGCGGGGACTGGGGAAGTACGCACACAGACCCACACAGACACACGCACCCACAGACACAGAGGGAAGGGCGGGGAGGGGGTGACAGCAGGGCGGGGTCGGACCCCCACAGCCCCTCCCTGAAGCAGTCTTCTCCCGGATACCCCCTTTCTCTTACCCTTCCCCACCGTAGAAACATAGCGTGTTTATATTTTATGGCCAAACTCTTTTGAATCCTGTTGTCCGGCCCGGTACCCTCCCCTCCCTCTCAGGACCACAGCTCCCGTCCTCCTGGCCTCTGGTCCTCACCCTGGTGTCCTGGTTCTTACGTAGACGATTCTCTCTAGTCTCCCGGACTTGCCCCCCACCCCGTGGCCCCTGTCCCTCCCCTCCTCTCTGTGGCAGTTTCATATTTGCTAAGACGAATTTGCTCATTAAACATTTTGTTGTATTTTACTTTATGGAGCTGTTAAGTGTCCCGTGTGTGTGAACCCTTCGCTGTCCAGGTCTTAGGGGTTCCCTGGGCCCCAGGCTAAGGCCTGGCTCTGGGAGGCCCAGCTGTCAACCCCGGCGTGGGTGCCCCTGCCCTGTGGCGCAGCGGAGGTGACAACTCGCCTCCGTGGCCTGCCGCGCTGGGACGGGCCGGGGCGTGGCCCTGGGGAGTAGAGGACAGTTAACTGACCCAGCAGACAGCGGGGAGGGGGGTGGGGGGGGCAGCCGGCTGGCCTGGTGGGCCCAAGAGCTCAGGTCGCACAAGGCACCGCCGGCGGTGGCGCGTGGCCCGCGGGCCTAGAGCTTGCGCGCGGGCGTGGTCTAGAGACGGTGCTGTTCTCGCTGTTCCCACCCAGACTCTCCCTGCGTCCCGCCCCTATGTCGGCTAGCGGCGGCGGGCGGAAATGAGGCAAAAGGTACCCGGCCATGGCGCCCGCGCGCCGGAAATGACGACACGCGAGGGCGGGGCTAGGAAGTGGCGATTGCGCCGACTCGCCGCAGGCAGGACGGCCGGGTGGGTCGGGGGGTCACTTCCGCTTCCGGTCCGTCGCCTTCTTCGGTTGCTTCCCGTCCGCTCGGCGGCTCCCCTCCCCCGCCCGGCTCTCCGCGCCCCTCCCGGGCGGCGGGGCGGCGGGGCCGTCGACGTGCGGCCCTCCGTGCGTCCGCGCGTGCGCCCAAGCGCGGCTCCGCGTCCGCCGCCCGAGGCCCGGCACGCGCCCCGTGACACCGAGGCCGAGCGGGGGCAGGGGGCTGCCCGCCATGAGCCCCCAGAGCGCGGCGTGAGCGGCCCGAGGTGAGCGCGGGCGGGGAGCGGGGTTGGGCGGGCGCGCTCTGGCAGCTCCGCGGCTTTCGTGTGTCTGCGCCCGCCCGGCCTGGACCGCCCGCGGCTCTCCACCTTCCCGCGTTTGCCTCCCGCGGGCCCCGCCTGGGCCTCGCCGGTGCTCGTGTCCGTGTGTGTCTCGGCGTTTCTACATAGCGCTCGTCCCTGTGTGTCTGTACCGGTCTTGTGCTTTTCTGTCACGTGTCGGCGTCGGAGGGTCAGAACTAATGCCAGTGTCTCCGGTCTGTGCCTCTCTCCCCGCCGTCCTCCCGTGTCATGTTTGTCCTGGTGCTCGTCTCTTCCAGCCCCGAGTCCCTCTCGGCGGGTCTGTCGCTTGGTCTGGGATCCGGCCTTCCTTCCAGGTTAATGAGTGAGGCGTGAAGAGCCCGACTCTGCAGTGAGAGGCCCACTTTGTGCCACCCTGTAATATTTATAAGCTGACCAGACAGTTCCCTAGTCTTCAAAATAGTAGGGCAGCCCTGCCTCATAACGGAGGTGATGCTGCTCCTCGCCTCTAGCCTGTCCTTAGCTGCTGGGAGCTCTGGTTCCCATTAGTACTTGTAGATTTTCTGTTCCACACGGTTAAGGTTTGATATCGTTTGATATCTGAGTAACTTTTGGAGAATTTTGCCATATCATTTGTCTTTTATTTAATCTCGTAATTTTGTTTGGGTCAGCCAATTGTGAAAAACCTAGTCTCCTTAGGCGTACCCATGAAGTCTTAGCTTTGCTGTGTTGAGTTTTTCTTCTAACGTCCTTTAGTATAAACACTGTGTTAAGATAGCACATCTTCTTTCGAAAATGTTTTTTTTCTGATGATGAAAATCAGCCAGTGTTATTGAGCTCTTATTATCTGTGGATCTGGGAGTTGAGTACTTTATGTTCCCATTGTATTTAATCAACAAACCCGGCAGCTGGAAATCCTTTCCTTTATTTCAGAGTTGAGCAAACTGAATCCCAGGGAGGCCAGAATTTGGACCCAAGTTTCGTTGTTCTTTCCCTTTTCCTTGTCTGATTTCCCAGTCCCAGCTTAGCCTGTTTGTTTCTGGGCCTCTGTGTTCTCTCTTTGCCTCCCTGCTTCACTCCGGTCTCGTTTCTTTATCTGTCGCTGTGTCTTTGCCCAGGTTTCTCTGTGTTTCTCTCCTCTCTCTCTCCTTTCCTCTCAAAGGCCCCTGCTCTGTGTCGCACACAAGCGCTGTGTCTTCGTGTGTCTGGCTGGGCCTATCTCTAGCCCTGGCCATCTCTCTCCAGCCGTTCACAGCCGTCTCCGAGTGTCTGGCTCCCCTGCGTTTGGGGCAGGGACTCAGGTGGTAGGAGGCCTCCACAGGAGAGGCTGCGGGCGATGGTCAGAGCCTGCTCTGGGACCCGGCTGCCCCGGGGGAGGCCCGGGCCTGGCTTCCTCCCTGTGAGGCGTCCGCAAGTCATGCATGGTCTGTGCGGTGGAGCAGAGGCGCAGGCGTGACCCGGTGCGAGGCTGCGGAGGGTTCACGGATCCCCGTCCCCTCTTCTGTTTCTTCTCGTCACCCTCCCCTCAGCAGAGGTTAAGTTAAAGGGACCTGTTTTGGAGCCTGAGGTGGCCTGGGACGGAGCCTGCACCGCCTGCCTAGTATGTGACCTTGGCCGGGCGCTTAAGCTCTGTGACCCGTCTTCTCCTGTTAGAACCCAGTGTCGGTGTCAGATGAGATCACGCGTGTCCCGTGCTCCCTGAGTGCTGGGCACACCTCCGGGGCCCAGCCAGGGGGCTGTACTCTTCCTTATCTCCCCCCGGCGGGACACCACGTCCCCCTCCCACCTCCTGGCCCTCTCCCTTTCTCGGCCTCCTCCGTGTGCCCCGTTTCTGCCCCCACCTGCGCTGGAGGTCTCTCCTGCCTGCCCCCCCTTCCCTTCCTTCCTGCTCCGTTTACTGAGTGGCTCTTCCGGGCCAGCTCTTCTGCCGGGAAAAGCCTCGTCCGTCCAGAGCTACATGGTTGCTGCCCCCACGGGCTCTGGGGGCGGCCAGCCCGAGTCAGACATGCTTAGGAAATCACGAGGACAAGCCCTGGTGTGGGGGTGGGTCGGGCTGGAGGTTTCTGCTGAGCCTAGTGGAGGACGGGAGGAGGAACGGGGTGGCTGTCTCAGGACCCACCCACGGGGACAGCGCGCGTCCTGACCCCCAGCTTCCCTTTCGGTGTCTAGACTCTGGATAGAGGCCCCATCTTACAGAGGAGAAAACTGAGGCTCCAGAGGTGCCAGCTAGGAAGTGTTAGCTGGGGTGTGCCCCAAGGGCCCTTGGCCCCCTGCACGCTCTGCCACCAGAGCAGGAAGGTGCTGGGCATGATTGAGGAACTGAGAGACAGTGGGGTGACTCAGGCAGAGACTCACTGGTTGCGGCAGGAACCCTGTCCTGCGCCTCAAGGGCCAGGCGGCTGCAGGCCCCACGTCTGGTTCTGAAGGTCCTCTCCACCCCCCAGATGCGGTGACCCGCCAGTTGCTGCCACGCTGCCTCCCCCGTCCTGTTGCCCGGCTCTGCTCGCCCGGGGGCCCGCCCCCACCCCCCGCCACCATGTCGACCTCCTCGCTGCGGCGCCAGGTGAAGAACATCGTCCACAACTACTCGGAGGCCGAGATCAAGGTGCGTGAGGCCACGAGCAACGACCCCTGGGGCCCGTCCAGCTCGCTCATGTCCGAGATCGCTGACCTCACCTACAATGTGGTCGCCTTCTCCGAGATCATGAGCATGATCTGGAAGCGGCTCAACGACCATGGCAAGAACTGGCGGCACGTCTACAAGGTCAGTGTGTGGGGGGGGCCCGCCGGGCAAGGGGGGCGGCTGACCTGGGGGCACCTGGAGGCAGGCCCACTTTCCCAGTTTCCGGGAGGAACTGGAGTTCTGTGTCTTTTCAGTGAAGGCAACAAACATAACGATTTTAAGAATTTTTAGTTCCGTGGTGTTTTCTCCTTGTGGAGTTAGGGCCATTGTTTGAGGTAGTGCTGGGCCACAGTGGCTGCTTTTGTCGCGGAGCACGGGCTCTGGGACATTTAGGCTCGTGCTTGTGGCGCTTGGGCTTAGTTGCTCTGCAGCGTGTGGGATGGACCACATGCCACCTGGACCAGGGATGGAACCGTGTCTCCTGCATTGGCAGCTGGATTCTTATCCCCTGTGCCATCAGGGGAGCCCCAAGTCTTGTGAACTTTGAAGAAGGGGCAGGTTCTAGGCTGGTCTGCTCTCAAGGCCTACGTGGATGTTCCGTGTCCACTCTCATGTGCCGCAAGCCCAGCCCCCTCCGCACCTCCTGTCATCCCCGGGGTCCTCTGTGCATGGGGCTCCAGGCAGGGTTAGTAGCCCCAGGGAGAGTGGGGGTTGTGGGACGGCTCCGTTTCTTTGCTGCGGTGGTGCTCACGCAGCTACGTCTGATTTCCAGAACTCAGAGCTGCATGAGAGTTTTACTGTAAGTCATTTCCTGCTTTTAAAAAGGAAAACGAGTCTGGGTTTTAGGGATCATTCCCTATTAAGAGAACAAAGATTTGTTACTTTTAAAAACCCCACACTCCCAAGTGTTTAAGTTCGGGCTGATGACGGGGGACATAACTGGCTACCTGATGGTGATTTTTAAGTGGCTTGCACCGTCTGCTCTTGCACACATGGCGGGGATGACTGTCCAGTTGCGCTTGCCATTTTCCAGAACCGGGATTTCTGGGCCCATGCTCGTGCCCTGACCCCGTGCTGTGCACGCGCGCCCCTATTCAGTGCACAGAGAGACGGACAGACCCCAGGCTTCGGGGGAGGGGGACTCGGTTGCACACGGCCGTCTCCCGTCTCGCTGCTGCTCTGGGGGCCTGGGGCCTGGTGTCCCAGGGCGGGTCCGGAAGTGGCCAGGGCTGGGCTGAGGCCAACTCTGGATAGTGGACTCCTGGGCCCAGGAGTGCCGAGGAGTCCCATCCGTGAACTTGAGTGGTCAAGGTTCTGCTCTATGTGGGGTGGGCAGCACAGGGAGGCGCTGGTCTCATGGCCCGGAGCCCGCGCTGGCCCGGCCACCCGGCCCAGGGAGGCTGCGGGGCTGCTGGCTCCCTGCCATGCCCCGATCGGCTCACTGATCGCCTGAGGCACTTGTTGGGGAGGGACATGGCCTGGTGACTGAGCTGTGGGTGAGGGTGGTGGAGGCACTTTCTCCAGGGCTGCCCCCGCACCGGGTGGAGGCGTGCAGGTTTGCAGCGAAGCCCACCAGCTGTGGCTCCAGCCGCGCTTGGTGTGAGGGAAGCGCTGTCGGCGTGTGGCCTGCGTGGGCTGCACTCAGGATGGGACCCTGGCCCCCGCGGGGCGACCTGCTGAGCCCTGTTGGCGTGTGCCCATGGCTGGGACCCCTGGGGCAGCCCGCTGGCCCCTCTGTGTGCCCGGGGTGGGGATAGGTAGCTCGTCTCCCAGGGACACGGCACCTGAGGTAGTGACGGAGACTCCCGGGGCTGCGGTCACTAATGCCCGCTTCCTGTGCGGAGGGTGAGGTGTGGCGGCTGCATGGAGCTCACACATGTCCCTCCCCTAGGGGTTAGGTCGTTCCTGTGCTCACACACGCGATTCTAAAGTGCTCAGAGCCCTGAGATGCGCGTTTTGAGGCTGATGCCAGGGCTGCTTCTGGACTGGGCTGCGGTGGTTGCCTGGTGTGCGGGCCCCCGGAGCATGGTGTTGGCATCCCCTTCCCTCGGGGACTGTTGTCATGTGTGGGTGTGACCTCGGGAAGCCGCTGAACCCCAGGGTGCGGCTGGCCCAGGGGGTCAGGAGCCTGTGGTCCCCATGCGGTGCAAGGTGTAAACACCTCTGGGTCAGTTAAAGACTAACCTCCGGCAACCTGGTAACCATATCGACACACCTCTGGGAGCCGTGCCAGACCTTAGCTGGGCTCCCGGGAAGGCAGTGGAGACGTGACCTGGGTGAATTCCAGCGTGGCCCTGGGCTGCCCCCTCTGCTGACGTGGTAGCCCAGGGCAGTGCAGTGGGTCTGGGAGGCCCGGGCGTCACCTGCAGACTGTGCCCTCTGCCTGAGGACTGTGGCTGGGGCCTCCTGCAGGGCCTGGACGGACCCAGCCCTCTCTCGCTCTCAGAGGCCTCGCCCAGGGTGTGGGCTGCAGGGTATTCCCATCTGACTTGTTGGGAAGGAAGTGTGTCCCCATGTCATAAAATGAGAAGATCCCAAAGGCTGTTTCTCCCTCCCTCTGAGGCCGTGGTCCTCCAGTCGTGCCAGGCGGGTGTGGAGTCCCTGCTTCAGACGACACTTGCTAGGCTCCTGGTATGCACTGAGCACCTGAGTGTGACCTTCCGGGTCCAGCCGTGTGGCCTTTGTCTTCGTTTTTTCGAAACAGCAGGTCTGTGCTGTGCAGGGACACCTGCGTGGGCTGCGGGCCAGGCCTGCATTTCCCCCCGCTGTGCCTTGAGACAGACGGAGGTCGCACGCACCGCGGTTCGTCCTTGTCACCCAGGGGCGCCGTGCCGTGCCGTCATCACCCACCTTGTTCACAGCATCTTCGTCCCCCAAGTCCGGGCTCTGGGTTTGCCTGCTTCGATGCTTCTGTGAGCTAGCTGGTGCGCTCTGTTCTTGGGGCTCGGCTCCTGCTGCCCGGGGGGCTGTTCTCCAGGTCCCGCTGGGGGCACTGGTGCTGCTGGGCCCTGGGTGACGAGGCGATGCCCCTGCAGGCCATGACACTGATGGAGTACCTCATCAAGACGGGCTCGGAGCGCGTGTCACAGCAGTGCAAGGAGAACATGTACGCTGTGCAGACGCTGAAGGACTTCCAGTACGTGGACCGCGATGGCAAGGACCAGGGTGTGAATGTGCGTGAGAAGGCCAGGCAGCTGGTGGCCCTGCTGCGTGACGAGGACCGGCTGCGGGAGGAGCGTGCTCATGCACTCAAAACCAAGGAGAAGCTGGCGCAGACTGCCACAGGTGAGCGGGGGTCACTGCGGGCTGGGATCACGGCGAGACGCCAGCGGACGGCCAGGGGTTTCTCTGCTGACCATGGTCAGGGTGGAGCAGTGCAATGCTGGGGGCAGGGGCTGCAGGGGAAGGCTGCTGCTCCCTTTGGTCTTCACCCGCGTTTTCTCTCCAGCCTTTGCTCACTCACCCCTGGTGCCTAGAGCGGGGTGGGGGCCAGCTGTGCAGGCTGTCCCCTCCCAGCATCTAGCCCCGGGCCCAGCCCTGGAGCCCGAGACCCCTGGCTCCCCAGTGGGAGCCATCGGGAGCTTTCCAGCCCTGGAGAAGGGGGAGGAGGCCATTCATCCCTCAACCGAGAGCAGGAGCTTAGGCCTCTGGCTCAGAGGTCCTCAGGGCCCTGCCCCTCACCAGCTGACTTTTGCCCAGGCCCTCAGGGCCGTCCCTCCGCGCCCCGGTCGTTCCTCCAGGTGGGGTCGCCTCACTGTTCCTCAGCCACGGAGTCTGCATCCCACTGGGGCACGGGAGCGTCTCAGACTCTGCCCTCTGTTGGGTCCCATCTTCTCGGGGTCTCAGCGGCTGTGTTCCCTCAGCTTCCTCCGCAGCCGTGGGCTCCGGGCCCCCGCCCGAGGCGGAGCAGGCCTGGCCACAGAGCAGCGGGGAGGAGGAGCTGCAGCTGCAGCTGGCGCTGGCCATGAGCAAGGAGGAGGCCGACCAGGTACCGGTGCGCTGCTGTGGGGTCGCAGGCGCGGGTCTGAGTCCGCTCTGTTTCCATCTCCACGCCTCGCCTCCGCCCCTCCAGCTCTCCCTCTCCACCCTCCTCCTCTCTGGAGGACTGGCCCCACCCCAGCTTGTCTCTGCTGTTCTTCACCAGGTCGGGGCCCTGACTCTGTGTCTCGTGCCCGGTCTGGCCCGGCTGTCTTCCCTCCTCCTGTGTGTGCATGTTCAGGCTCTCTCCCCGCCTCCCCGGCCCCGCCTACCACCTGACCCCGCCCCTCACACTTCCCGGCCCCGCCCTTCACACGGTTTCCGCGGCTCCGCCTCCTCTCTGACCCCGCCCCCTCGTGCTCTCTCTCCCTGGCCCCGACCCCTCACGCTCTCTCTCCCCCAGCCCCCGTCCTGCGGCCCCGAGGATGACGCCCAGCTCCAGCTGGCCCTTAGTTTGAGCCGCGAGGAGCACGATAAGGTCAGAGCAGCTTCCCCGACCACCAGGCTCCCCTAAGACCCTTCCTAGGTCCCCGCCCCCACACTCCCGCTGCAGCTTCTGTGGGACCCCTTGTCAGACCGGCTCAGACCGTGCCCCACCCCCACCCCACGGAGTGTGTAGCTGCTCTGGGCTGAGGGCGCCCTGCTCGCCACCGCCAGCACCCACCCCACGGGAGGAGACCCCTGCGTCAGGCGCCCCTGTCCCCGCACAGCACCCTCACTCCGACCTCGCTCCGCCCCCGTGTCCCTTCACATCGCACCTTTGTCCACATCCCATTGTAATTTTCAGTCGCCTTGTCTGGGTGGGGGCTTCTGGGGCCATGCATTTCTGGGGGAGGGGGTGCAGTGAGAGTCCAGTCACCCAGAGTCTGACCCCTCCCCGCCTGCCGCTCCGGGTGGATCAGGAGGAGCGGATCCGCCGTGGGGACGACCTGCGCCTGCAGATGGCCATAGAGGAGAGCAAGAGGGAGACGGCAGGCCAGGAGGAGGTGAGTGTGGCCCTAGGCCAGCTTTGGCCAAAGGTGACTTCAGTGTGCACACAGCTCCCTGCTCCTGGGAGGGGGGGCATAACTAGGGGCCCCCTCCGCATCCAGGGGGATCTGGCTCAGCCCAGGGACAGCCCGGGATCGGGATTGGTGTGTGCACTGCTATGCTGCCCGGAGCCCATGAACTGGGGCGGGGCAAGGGGGCCTGGGTCGGCCCGGTGAGGACATGGCCCAGGGCGGCTTTGGCCTTGGTCCTCAGTTCTGCAGGGCTGGTTGGCGGTCTGGGTTGGTGGGGAACGGTGTGTCTGTGTGGGGGCCTGCTGACGGCTGTGACGAGAGCGATGGCGGGGCCCCGAGGAAGGAGGGCTGGGGGCCGTGTGGGGTGGGGAGGCGGCGGGCAGAGCAGAGCCTGTCAGAGCAGCCGGCGGCGGCGTCCGCCCCCACTTCCCTCTAGTCCGCGGAAGCTCAGCCTCCTGGTGGGCCGCCTCCCTCCCCCCTTCTCCTCCTGCTAAAGAGAAAGGGTGTCCTTTATTTTTAGGTCTGATCTGGGGTCATCTCCACCCCTCTTCTTGTTCTGGGCACTTCTCTCTACCTCCGGATCCCCTCTCTATCCCCCAGGGTCCCCTCTCGAAGTCTGGGGTCCCCTCCTCCTTCTGGGTACTTTTTTCTACCCTCCCCACGGGGTGCCCTCTGGGTCCGGAGTCCCCTCACCCCTCGCTTTCTTTTCTCCTGCAGTCATCCCTCATGGATCTTGCTGACGTCTTCACGGCCCCGGCTGCTGCTCCTGCCACTGATCCCTGGGGGGCCCCTGTGTCCATGGCTGCTGCCCTCCCCACAGCTGCCCCCGCCTCGGACCCTTGGGGGGGACCTCCTGTCCCTCAGGCTGCTGATCCTTGGGGGGGTCCAGCCCCTACCCCGGCCTCTGGGGACCCCTGGAGGCCTGCTGCCCCTGCAGGGCCCCCAGCTGACCCTTGGGGGGGGACCCAGGCCCCTGCGGCTGGAGAAGGACCAGCACCCGACCCGTGGGGGGGCTCTGATGGTGAGACCCCCTGCCCCCAGTATGCAGCCCTGGGGGTGGGGGACTGGTAGCTGTGGGGGTGGAGGTGGCCTCTGGGATGGGGTAATGGGGGCTAGGTGGGAGGGGCCGGGCCCGCGGCCGCAGGGACGCCTGGCTTAGGGTGGGCAGAGGGGAGTGCTGGCGCCTCACACGCCTCCTTCTGACCCCAGGTGGGGCCCCAGTTAGCGGACCCCCGGCCTCTGACCCCTGGGCCCCAGCTCCGGCCTTCTCAGACCCCTGGGGGGGGTCCCCTGCCAAGCCCAGCACCAATGGCACTGCAGGTAACTGGAGGGGGGCTTCGGGGGGGGCGGGGGCAGATCCCTGGGTGTGTGAGGGGTCCGGTCTCCTGGGTCCTAGGGAAGCTGAGTGCCATCTTGACCCCCACGCAGTGGTTGGGGGCTTTGACACGGAGGCCGACGAGTTCTCTGACTTCGACCGCCTGCGCACGGCCCTGCCGGCCTCTGGGAGCAGCACAGGTGAGCCCCCACCCCGCCCGCGCTGGGCGTCCATTGCACTGTCACCCGCCGGTGTTCAGAGACGAGCAGGTGTCCTTTGACGTGATGGCAGGTTTGGTGGGGAACCGCGCCCCCCTCCTCGCCTGCCTGCTGGGGTTTCTGCGTACGGCGGGCGTGCTGTCCACTGGCCTGGCCTGTGCGCCTCGCTCCTGGGAGACCCCTGTGCTCTGTCCACGTCCGAGCAACGCTCACTTGGAGGCAGCAGGCCCGGGGCTCGTCCTTCCGCCTCTCTGCAGCTTTTTTTGTGCCTTTTCCCCAACATAGCTGGGGTTCTGCTATCTATAAAAAAACAAAACCAGGCCCGGCGAAGGGTAGTCGGTCCACCTGGCCCCACCCCGGTGGTCCCCACGTGTGTGCCAGTCTCCTGGGAGCTGTCCGCGCTGCTGGGCCTGCACCTCCTCGCCCCTGAGGGGGGAGGCCTGGCCCCTGGCCCACGCCCACCGCGGGTGGCTCGGGGCCCCTCTCCCGGGCCCTGCGTCTCAGGGTCTCCCCTGAGCCCTTCTGCGGCCCCTTCAGGGGAGCTGGAGCTGCTTGCCGGAGAGGTGCCCGCCCGCAGCCCTGGCGCCTTCGACATGAGCGGGGTCGGGGGCTCTCTGGCTGAAGCTGTGGGGAGCCCCCCGCCCGCGGCCGCTCCGACCCCCACGCCGCCCACGCGCAAGACGCCAGAGTCTTTTCTGGGCCCCAACGCGGCTCTGGTGGACCTGGACTCGCTGGTGAGCCGGCCGGGCCCCGCGATGCCCGGGGCCAAGGCCTCCAATCCTTTCTTGCCAAGCGGTGAGTGTAGCTGCGGGGACTGGGGGGCGCGGGGTCGCGGGCAGACCCCTGACTGCCTCGCCCTTCTCCCCGCAGGAGCCCCGGCCACCGGCCCCTCCATCACCAACCCCTTCCAGCCTGCGCCCCCCGCGACGCTCACCCTGAACCAGCTCCGGATCAGCCCCGTGCCCCCAGTCGCGGGAGCGCCGTCCACGTACATCTCTCCCCTCGGCGGGGGCCCTGGCCTGCCCCCTATGATGCCTCCGGGACCCCCGGCCCCCAACACTAACCCCTTCCTCCTATAATCCGGGGCGGGAGGGGCCTCCCCCATTCTGCTCCCTGGGAGACCAGTGTTGTGAGTGCATGTGAATCGGGGGACCCTGCCCCCCCCCAGCGCCCTTCCCCCTCCTGGGGCCCACTCACACTACAGCCTCTTCCTGTGTCCCCCGCCCGCCTCCCTGAGAGAAACTGGACGCGGCTGGGGAGGGTGCTGGCCGGAGGAGGACCCTTCCCACGGCATTAGAAGGGGGAGGGGCAGCGGGGGGCTCCCGCCAGTTCCCCTCCCCCAGCCTCTGGCCCTCAATCAGTGTTTGAGCCGCCGCCTCCCCTCACGCACCCCTCGGTGAATCCTCGGTGATGATTTTGGCAACTTCGGGAATAAATGGCAATTCTCACGGGCATGGAGCCCCTCAGTCCCACTCATGGGTCTTGTGGCCCCTTCCCCCAGGGGCCCGGGGCTTGCAGTCTATCTGCCTCTTAGGGGCAGGGGGGAGCCTCGATTTCCCTGACTCCGGGTGCCGTGGGGGGGGCGGTTCTCTGTCGGGGGTGGGAGGGGCTCCGTGGGTGGTTGGGCTGCGGCCCCCTGGCCGTCTGGAGAGCTGATGGAGGTGGGGCGTGGACGGTGTCGAGAGCGGGGCTGGACTTGTGGGTTGTTGGTGAGGACTCCGTGTGTGCACACATGCACACCCGCCACGTGGGGCGCAGGGCCCTGGGCCCCCAGAAAGAGCGCCCGGGTGACTGGGCTTCAGGGAGAACCCCACCGCACTCGAGGGGCTAGGTCCCACTGTGGGGTGCTCCTGCAGCTGTTCTCTCAACTGGCTCTGGCTTCGGGGACCCGTGGGCCGGGTGTCCCGAGATCAGCTGGCCCACGTCCTTTCCCAGGAGGTGCCACCCCTCTGGGTGAGGGCAGGATAGACCTCCAGGGTTCCGGAGGGCCTGCACGGACGCCCGGGCTGCCCCGCTGGACCACCCTCTGACGTCTGGGGGACTGGCGGGTCCTCGACACTACAGCTATCTCCGCGCCCGGTGCCGGGACGGACGGAAGAGGGGCCACCCCGCTGCCCCAGGGAGGGTGGAGACCCAGGGAACTTGCTCCGGGAGGTTGGCCGGAGGTGGTCTGCGGGGGAGCGGGGCGGGGTTCCGGTGAGTGTAGACTGGCAGGACACGCTTCCTGTCCCCAGGGCCCCCACATCAACACCGCCCATACTCACCTGCCCTCCCCTGAACCTGCCATGGTCCCTAACCACCGCCCCCCCTCACAGGCCCTGGACCCCACACATGAAGCCCCTTGGTCCCCCCAAACCTCGATGGTAGGATGAAGGTAGGTATTCCAGAGGCTTTTCACCAAAAACACGTTTCTTTTGCCGTCTTCAAATTCCCTATTGAGCGTGTCTTCTTACTTTATTCTCCTCTGCTCAGTTGTCCAGTCGTGTCTGACCGTTTGCGACCCCACAGGCTGTAGCCCACCAGGCTAGTCTGTCCATGGGATTCTCATCCAGGCAAGAATACTGGAGTGGGTTGCCATGCCTTCCTCCAGGGTATCTTCCTGACACAGGGATTGAACCTGCATCTCTTGCGTCGCCTGCATTCGTGGGCGGATTTTTTACTGCTGAGCACCAGGGAAGCCCCTGGGCTAATTCTTTATTTCTTCCAGCTTATTTTACTTCTGTTTGATCACTTAAGAGTTTCCCTGAGTACTGTTTAATGTGTTCCTTAAAATACAGTTTTAACTGACGCTTTCCAGCACAGGAAACTGTAGAGAGGAGGACCCGCCCCCTACTCCTGTCTCTGCTCAACGTTTGTCCAACCTCCCCCAGATCCAGTTTCCTCACAAACCCCTCCCCTGGAGAATTTTGGAGATTGCACTCTGGCTAGGAACGATTTGGTGTTAGTTCGTATGTGGTGGGGGGACCCTACAGATGTCCCTGTAGCTCAGGCAAAGAATCTGCCTGTGATGCAGGGGGCCAGGGTTTGATCCCTAGGTGGGGAAGATCCTCTGGAGAAGGGAATGGCAGCCCATTCCAGTGTTCCTGTCTGGAGAAGTCCATGGACACAGGAGCCTGGTGGGCTATGGTCCAGGGGGTTGCAAAGAGTTGGACACGACTGAGCGACCGAGCACACATAACTTCAATCATCATAAAGACAAAAAATGATTGTTTAAAAAATGAGAATTAAGCGAGGTGCTAGAAATGGATGGATGTAGTTGGAGCTCCAGTCAGACCCCCTTTACCTGCAGCATGCCACACAGCCCCAGCTGCAGACTAACTTGCGGGTCTCCAAGAGCTGCCCCCTTCGGAGAGCAGCAACCTAACACTGCAGAATGGGAGAAAATACTTGCCAATCTGACACTGGAAAGGATTCAACATTCAGAATGTATAAAATACTCCCCCAAACGAACAACAAAAACAACCCCATACAAAAATGTGCAAGGACTTGAAAAATGACATTTCTCCAAAGACAGACAAATAGCCAGCAAATACTTGAAAAGGTGCTCGGCATCATTAGCCGTTGGGGAAGAGCTGATGAAAACCACAGATAGCACCTCACAGCTGCTAGGGTGGCTACAGTCAACAGGGAAATGGCACATACTGGAGAAGATGTGGAGAAACTGGGACGCCTGTGCATTGCTGGTAGGACTAAGAAATCGAGCAGTAGCTGTGGAAATGTTTGGTGATTTCTCCAAAGGTCACACACACACATAGCCAGGACCCAGCTGTGTCTCCCAGGTGTACATGAAACTAAGCTGAAACCAGGGACGCGACAGACCTACACACCCATGTTAACTATTCACAACAGCCAGCAGACAAGACCGCACAAGTGTCCATCAGTGACTGAGTAGGTCGATGAAACGTGTGTACGTAGAACAGACTAGATTCCAGCCATAAAATGTGGAAGTTTGGTATCTGCCACAAGGTGGAACGACCTTGAGAACATTATGCTTAGGGAGACACGGCACCTACAGAAGGACAAACAGCACTATGACTCGGCGTACATGGAGTACCTGGAGCAGGCAAATCTGTAGAGACAGAGTAGAACAGAGGACGGTCTGGGCTGAGAGAAGGGCCAGTGATTGTTTTAATGATACCAAGCGTCTAGGTGGTGGTGATGGCTGCCCGCATTGCGAGTGTGTTGATTGCCGCTGCATTATACACTTGAGGATGGTTAAAGTCGTAAGTATGGTGTTAGGCATGTTTAATAACAAAAAAATATAAAAACGGTAAGTGGTAGATGACTAAATACAGCAATCATGGATGGTACAGAAACTGACTTCTATACATTTAATCTTCGACAGCAAGGAGATCAAACCCGTCAGTCCTAAAGGAGATCAGTCCTGAATATTCACTGAAATGACTGATGCTGAAGCTCCAATACTTTAGCCATCTGATGTGAAGACGTGACTCATTAGAAAAGACCCTGATGCTGGGAAAGATTGAGGGCAGGAGAAGGGGACGACAGGATGAGGTGGTTGGATGGCATCACTGACTCAATGGACGTGAGTTTGAGCAAACTCTGGGAGATAGTGAAGGACAAGGAAGGCTGGCATGCTGCAGTCTGTGGGGTCTTAAAGAGACAGAGTCACCACTTAGTGACTGAACAACAGCAGCAAACCTTTCAACAGTGATTTCAACAACTCACGAGCAGAAATGAGGAGATGCAGAGTCCTTAAGGATCAAGAGGAAGGGGCTAAAAGTGGGGAAGCAAAGCCAGAATAAGAGTGGCCTGCATCAATCACAGACAAGACTCCAGAAGAATAGTGGTGTAAAACTTGAAAGTGGAATTCAGTTTGTAAAAGTTGACAAAGGTGACCACCAGCATCAGGATGGTGTGGGCGGCTCTGGTCTCTGGGCGGCATCTGTGGTGCCCAGTGCGGGTGTGAATATACTGCACCCTCTGGCGGTGTCTGAGCAGAAGCACCATGGAGCCACTGGACCAGACCACGAGGGTAAGAAACACGGCATCCGAGGTGGACCACTGGAGGCCAATGGCTGCTTTGGGACTTGATGAACAGAACCACTTCCCTTGATTGTCGGTATCATTTCCTGTGTCCTGTGGACCAGTGACTGCCACAGGAACAAAGTTAGTCATTAAGAGACTGAGCATCCAGCAGACCCAACAGGAAGGGCCAGTGACCTTGGGGGCCCCTCCTCTGAGCATCACCCACTCCACTCTCCTGGGGGTGAGAGTGAAGGACCGATAGGTGCTTAGGACACAGGTGGAGCACAGGGTGGTGCCTCGAGCCACTCTCTGTATATAATACACAAGCTTACACCCGAGACTGGACAGGGGCTTCCTCAAAACAAAAACTGCAATGGCAGTGTGAGGAATGCCAGGGGAGAGAACCAGGAGGCTGGCCAGGGCCAAGTGTGTGAGAATCACATCTGTGCCTCCTTTTCCGGTCAAGCAAGACTGGAGACATGCTGTGGAAGAAAAGGAAGACATTACCCAGAGCCCCCAACCACCACCTGAAACAAAGATGGTTTTCACAGCCGCCTCCCCTAGTGTTCTCAGGGCATCTCTGTAAAAAGACATGGAGGGGACGTCAGAGTGACCTGGAGCGGAAAGGGGGCTGAACTGGTGCTGACACCAGCAGTCTTCACATAGAACCAACAGTGGACAAGAATTCTTCATCTTTTCCTCTCCTGAGAAGGGAGACACTGTCATGCTCCACAGGAGGAGCTCAACCTGGAGAATATATACCTGACACCACTTACACTTTTCGCTATGATTATTTTGTATTTATTTCTATTTACCTGTATATCCTGATCCTCCACCTGAAGGTAAGGTCCATGCACTTAGGAACCAGGTCTGTCCTGTTCAATAACACGGTTGACCAATAATAAGTGTTAAATAACATGTACTGAGTATATGAATGTGTTACAGGACACATATGCAAGGATGTTCTCCACACCCCTTAGTTGAGCTAATAAGACGGTCTAATTTTAACAGAGTGTGCAAGTGAGTTATAGCAAGCTCCTATTTCATCAGACTTACTGGACACTAAATAACTGTTAAAAATGAGTCTTCAGGACTTCATGGACTTCAGCTTTCCAGGTCCTCACTCAAGGAGCTCATTCAAGTCATCACTCCATCCCAACAGGACTGAATAGGAAGAAAATTCTTGCATCATGAAGAGAGGAGAGACAACGGGCACCACTGCCTCCAAGACTGGAGAGACAGACAGTGACTAGCGGGGCTCAAGATTCTGGAGCAGACTCATGATGGAGACACCTTGCGAATAAGGCCTGCCAGGACGAGAAATGCTGCAACATAACTGATGGGGAAAAAACTCCCTTTGTGCTTTCAGTGGGGAATGGAGGAAGAAACCATTTTCAAATACACCAGAGTGTGGGGTTCTTCTTACAAGGTCTGCCTTCAGGAGAGACTTAACTGGAGCCTAAGCAGCCGGGGTCTTCTCAGAGCCTGACTGACCTGGGAAGGGAAATCCCCAGCATCCAGCCCACTCTAGCCATGCTGTCCCATCCATGGGGGAGAAAAACATGGAGAAAGAGGTTCACAGTCCAGAGGCACAGGCTCACGGACTGACTGGGACCTCATCGTAGGAGGTGGACGCTCCCCTCTCCCCACACCTCACCACCACATCGCTAAAGGTTTATTAACAGTTCCTTTAACCCAGTACACTATGTCCAGATATCAAGAAAACATTCCTAGGCATACTACAAGGCAAAGAACAGTTTGAAGACACAGAGCGAGCATCAGACGCAGACACGGCAGGAATGTTGGGATGGTCAGACCTGGAAGGTGAATCAACTATGATCACTGTGCTGAGGGCTCTAGTGGATAAAGCAGACACGTGCGGGAACAGCTGGGCAATGAGAGCAGGAGAGGGGAATTCTAAGGAAGAACTAGGAAGAAATGCCGGAGACCAAAGCACTGTCTCAGAAATGAAGGATGCCTTTGATGGGCTTGTTAGTAGGTTGGAGGGAATGTTAGTAGATGTGGAAAGAGTGTCTGAGCTTGAGGGTCTATCAGTAGAAATCTGCAAACTGCAAGGCCAGGACAGAGACTTAACACAAAATGGAGTATCCAACGGCTGTGGGAGAAGTACCAAGGGTGGAACACGTGCACAGTGGGACTATCAGAAGGCAAGATAGAGAAAAAGAAATATTTGAAGCAACAATGAGAATTTCCCCCCAAAACAATGTCAACACCAAACCACCGATCCAGGAAGCCCACAGAACCCCAAAGAGGATAAATGCCTTCTCCCCAAACCATATTTGCAGGCATGTCATATTCAAAATAATATACCCAAATGTTCAAATACCCAGTATTCTTGCCTGGAGAATCCCATGGACAGAGGAGCCTGGTGGGCTCACAAAGAGCGGGTCACAGAGTCCGACATGACCGAGCAACTAAACAGCAATGCAGCCCGTCAAGCTCTGGTGACTGAAGAAAGTGGAGACGCCGCTGTCCTGCCTGTGTAGAGACTCAAACATCCCTCTGCTCTGGGGCACACAGGTCCCTAAGTGCACACATACTGCCGGGCACCAGGCTGACCTCACATGACACTTGCTGAATTCACAAATGCCTCCGTGCTGTGGACCCTGCTCTCTCAACTCTGCCTTCTGGAGAAATCTGAGATGTGAAGAAGACATTCCATAAACTGGACCCACCTCCAGGCCACTAGGTTCTCCTGTGGCCTCCACTGACCGCTCAGCTGTGGAGTGAGGCCCCTGTGGGGGCTTTTATGGGGGACGGTCCCTCCTCCCTCCTTACTTACATCCCACCTCTCCTCCTCAATCCCATCAGAATTTATTTCTGGAATAAGTGAGATTTTATTGAGGACACACGGAGTTCACCACAAGGAAAGGTGAACAATTTATCCTGGCAGCAGTTTTATTTTTGTTAATGTTGAAATAATTGTCCAGGTCTGTGATGGCGCTTTTCCTACCCAGGGTGACCTGTCAGCAAAGCAAAACTTAGATAAATGTATTCTTTTTAATACATTTGAATCAGTTCTAATGAGGTGGATGAAACTGGAGCCTATTATACACAGTGAAGTAAGCCAGAAAGAAAAACACCAATACAGTATACTAACGCATATATGTGGAATTTAGAAAGATGGTAACAATAACCCTGTATACGAGACAGCAAAAGAGACACTGATGTATAGAACAGTCTTATGGACTCTGTGGGAGAGGGAGAGGGTGGGAAGATTTGGGAGAATGGCATTGAAACATGTAAAATATCATGTATGAAACGAGTTGCCAGTCCAGGTTCGATGCACGATACTGGATGCTTGGGGCTAGTGCACTGGGACGACCCAGAGGGATGGTATGGGGAGGGAGGAGGGTTCAGGATGGGGAACACATGTATACCTGTGGCGGATTCATTTTGATATTTGGCAAAACTAATACAATTTGTAAAGTTTAAAAAAAAAAAAAAAACTTAGATAAATCTCATCCCTGTAAGTGTTTCCCTGGACCAGAAATGCAGTGTGTCCAGTCAGCCAACCCCTGAGCACTGTACACATTTCTTGGTTTCTCCTCACACCAAACGAGTTCCACCATGTGGTCCCAGACCATCAAATGTTTTTCATCTTACAGGCTGGTTCTTTATTCTTTATTCTATAAAAGTCTCCTTTTCCTTCAGCTGTATTTTGCAGTGTTTTGAATGGGGGGGCTATTTCATGACATGTTAAAGTTTATCACCTAAAATGCTTCCTTTCGTCACTTTGAACAACATCAAGTATTATTTTAATGCATGCACCCCAGTGTTCATAGCAGCACCATTTGTAATAACCAAGCAACCTAAATGTCAATTGACAGATGAGTGGATGAAAAAGAGGTGGTGCATATATAATGGAATATTACTCAGCCATAAAAAAGAAAAAAATTGGGTCATTTGTAGAGATGTGGATGGACCTAGAGTCTGTCATACAGGGTGAAGTGAGTCAGAAAGAGAAAAACAAACACTGTACGTTAATGCTGGTTGATTGTTAAATAAAAATTTACTGGAATTCAGGGACGCCTTACAATGATCCCACACTACAATGACAACAGAAAGTATGTGTGATGCAGAACGTGGGACTCAACAGCCCAAAACAGTTACATTCTGACTCTGCTGCTGCAGCTCGGTGAAGGTGGTGGGGCTTCCAGCTCCACCTCCCACTCTGCCTCAAAGCCCCTGGTGCAGCCGGCCCTGGGACAGCCACACACTGCCCACTGGATCCCAAACACTCCTGCTGTCTTTGGTTTCCTGCTGAGTAGGTGTCAGGCTTTAAAATCTAATCTTAGGGATAATTCTTTCACACTGTGCTTCACCAGATAACTTGTTTTATTTTATTCTGAATATGCAGATTTCAAAGACACTACTTGATCCCTAAAAATACAATTGGAACCCACGTTTTCAAGCACACAAAACTACAGCCAATAGTAAGAAAACCCCACTCACATACACCTTGGGAACACCCTGTCTGATTTCAACTGTCATTTACACGGAGATGGATCTAGTTTTTTGACAGCCCCCTCATATGTCCTTTCCCTGGAGAATTTAAAATAATTGTCCTCTAAGCTGGAACTTTGATGCTGCTGTTGAGAAATACACCGTGATATATTCAGCGGGAAACTGCTGCATGCAGTCAATATGTTCAGAGGCGAATGAACTTAGGGGGAGACTCATGATATAATGGGTTTCCCCGGTGGCTCAGCGGTAAAGAACTCGCCTGCTGATGTAGGAGATGTGGATTTGATCTCTAGGTTAGGAACATCCCCTGGAGGAGGAAATGGCACCCACTCCAGTATTCTTGCCTGGGAAATCCCATGGACAGAGGAGCCTGACGGGCTACAGCCATGGGGTGGCAAGAGTCGGGCAGGACTGAGCGACTGATGACAACAAGATACGAGTGTGGCAGGACCTCCTCCGTGCTGTCTTGAATGCTCCAGTTGACCGCCTCACAGCTCCTTGCCCCAGTGCACACCTAAACCTGGCCAGGCATCACTGACTCTGAGCATATCAAAGAAAACAGTGAGCAACCAAACACAACTGTTACAAACTGTGCCCTGGGTGGACCTACACATGGATTCCCTCTCCCTGGATGGCAAACGGAGCCCCACCTGCAGGGACTGGCTCAGGAGACTCTGGAGACCTGCCCAGGCCGACCGCAGCTCTCCCGCGTGGACACACTGGGTGAGCCCTCCGACCCACCCCTAAGGCCCCCAGCCAATGTCCCACTGAACTAGAGTCCACACAGCCTTGCTTTTAGCTATGTTTCCATCCACACTTCACAGCCCCTGTGGGATCAGGCTTCAGCTGAAACCACCTCCTTGATTGAAAAAAAATACTTAGGGATACGTTGAACTAAGGAGTGAAGGCTCTCTACAAATGAAAACTATGAGACTTGATAAAGTCTTGATGAAAACTAAACTTCCTTGATGAAGGAAATTGAAGAAGACATAGCATCTTAGGATCCATAGCATGGATTGGAAAACTGACATTAGTAAAGTGTCCATAGTACACAAGTCAGCTATTGATTCAATGCAATCCTGAACAAAATTTCAATGGCATCTTTCACAGAAATGGAAAAAAAGTTTCCCCAAATTTTGTATAGAACCACAAGATACCTCAAATAGCCCAAGCAATCATGAGAAAGATGAACACAGCTGGAGGCATCACAGTTACTGTGTTAATTACTACAAAGCTAGAGTTATTAACTGTGTGTGGTGTGGTACTGGCACAAAAAACAGACACAAGACCAAAGCAAAACCAGAGACCCCAGAGGTAAATTCACACGTCTCCTGTCAAGGAACGTTTGACAAGGCAGCAACAGACACTTGTTGAGGAAAGGGCAATCTCTTCCACATACTGGTATTTGAAAACTAAATAAAGAAATGGAGAAAAATGGAATTGTAACCCTATTGTACACAACTCACAGAAATTAACTCCAAAGGAATTAAAAATGTAAGTGTACGACCCGATGCTATAAAATCCTGAGAGAAAACATAGGGAAGAAGGTCCCTTTGACATCAGTCATGACAATGATTTTTTAGATATGCCACCAAAAGCAAACGCGCCAGAAGCAAAAAGAAAAAATCAACAAGTGGGACTACATCAGTGTTCAAAACTTCTGCACATCAAGGGAAACAGCAAAATGAAAAGAATCTATGAAGTGGGAGAATATAACCCAATAAAAGAAATGGGCAAAGGAAGTGGATGGACACTTTTCCAAAGATGTGTCTGCATGGCCAACAGGCACGTGAAAAGATGCTCAGCATCACTGATCAGGAAAAAATACAAAATCACAGTGAGATATTACTTCACACCTGTTAGAACAGCTCTCATAAAGAACACAAATGTTGGTGACCATGTGAAAAAATGAAACCCTTGTACATTACTGGTATAAACTGATGTATATTATTAGTTTATTGGTATAAACCCTTGTATATTATCGGGGCTATAAATTGGTAGAGCCACTGTGAGAAATATGGTGGTTCCTCCATAAATAAAATTACCATATGATTCTACTTCAGGCTGGATATGTATCCAGAGGAAATGGAAACAGAAGCTTGAAGAGGCATTTATACCCATACGCTTATTGCCGCACTACCCACAATAGCCAAGAAATGGAAACAACCGAAGTGTGCATCAACAGAGGCATGAAGCTGTGAGATATATGTATATATATGAAAGTGAGACAGTGAGAGCGGTAGTTAATCAGCTGTGTGATCCCAGGGACTGCAGCCCACCGGGCTCCTCTGTCCATGGCGTTCTCCAAGCAAGAATACTGGAGTGCATTGCCATTCTCTTCTCTCTTTCTCTCTCTCTCTCTCTATGTAATTACATATACATATAAATATAATCCAGGCATTAGAAAGATGGGAATCATGCTATTTGTGACAACATAGATGGACCTTAAAGGCATTAAGCTAAGTGAAGTAAGTCAAAGCTAAGTACAGTATGTTATTACTTGTATGTGAAATCTTAAAAAACCAAACTCATAAAAACAGAGAGTAGAACAGTGGTTACCAGAGGCGGGGGTTGGGGGTGGGGTGGGAAGTTGGTGATGTGTATTTAAGGGTATAAACTGGAGTAGATAAATAAGTTCTGCAGAGATTTTGCACAGAGTAGTGATTATAGTCAACAATACTGTATTATAAGTTTCAAAGTTGCTAAGAGACTAGATCTTAACTGTTACCACCATAAAAAAAGAAATGATAATTATTTGATGGGCTAAAGCCCTGAACTAATCCTATGGTGGTAGTCATTGCAATATACAAGTATATAAAAGCAACACACTGTACACCATCAATGTACACAACGTTTTATGACAATTATAATTCAACTGAAAATGAAAAAATAAAAGATCACTGTGGGTTTTATGTAAACAACTGTTATTCAGTGAATTATTACTCAACAATGTAAACATGGCTGTTATTGAAACTGACTATATCAATAGATTCTCAGCAGTCATTTAAATTATTTCAAGAGCAGAAACAAGGAGCTCGAGGGTGTCTAGAAATCAGCAGCCAGAGGCAAAGGGCAGGAAAACATGCAGCCCACAATGGAAGAGGCCTGCACCAACCATATGTGACATCCCACTAAAGCGATGATGCAAGCAGCAAGAACAGAATTCAGTAATTAGCAGGTGACAGAGGTGACCATCAGCATCAGAATGGTGCGGGCAGCATCTCCAAGTACCTGCATGCAGCAACAACGACCCAGCACAGCCAAAAAAAAAACCCCAAATAAGACCACGTCAGCCTCAAAACTGGTAAAAGGACACAGCCAACAGAGTGAAATAAACTTACAAAGCAGGAGAAAATGCTTGCAAGTCACATATCTGATAAGGTGTTAATAAATATATTAAATGTATCTAAAATATATAAAGAACTCCTGCCACTTAACAACCTGATTAACAAACGACCAAATGATTTTAAATAGACATTTCTCTAAAAAGGATACACAAATGGGCAACAAGAAAATGAGAAGGTGCTTAAGATGATGAATTTTTAGCTAAATGCAAAACAAAACCAAAATAAGACATTATCTTACACAAATTAGCATACTCTTGAAAAAACCCAGAAAATAACAACTGCTTCGGAGGAGGAGGAGACATTCAAACACTTGTGCACTGTTGTTAACTTTATAAAATGCAGCAACCACTATGGGAAACACATGGCAGATCCTCAAAAAATCGAAACTAGAAACACCACGGGACCAAATCATCCAAATACTAGGGACATGTCCAAAATACCAGAAAGCAAAGACCTGAAGAGACATTTGCAAACTCATGTCCATAGCGGTACTTTTCCAACAGTGAAGAGGTGAGAACAACGCAAATCAATGGATAAATAAAATACAGTGTAAAAGCTCAATGGAATATTATTCGGCCTTTAAAAGGAAGGAACAACATGGATAAAACCCGAAGACAATATTCCAGTGAAATAAACCCGCCACACACACACACAAGTGCTTTAGAATTCCACACACATGTGGCATATAAGTCGTCAAATATATATAACATTAATGTAAAATGGTGGCTACTAGTAGCTGAGGAGAGAGAAAATAATGACCTTTTTTTAGGTGAGTTCTGTAGGGACCAGTTTCGTAAGGTGGAAAAGTTAAGAGGGAGATTTTTAGCATAACGACTATATACTGGATCCTGGAACAACATATATGGGATATTGGAACTATATACAGGAATAGACTGGATACTACTGACCAGTACAGCAAACGCTGGGATTGTGTTCAACTAAAAACATTTTTGTTTGAAATGTAACTTTCCAACATAACATAAACTAGTCTGTATAATACAAAACATTCTTCAAGAGGATTCATTTTCTGAAAAACATTTTAGAAAGAAAGAAGCCACAGTAATGCTAAATTTCCTAAGGAAGATTAAGGTTCTGTGGGTATCAGTATAAACCTATATGCATTGTCTCTAGTTACTGAAATAAGTAATTTCTAATTACCGATAAAGAAAAGATTGTTTCTTAAAATTTTAAAATAGAAGTAATAAGAGCAAAAGGAAAAAACAAAAGATGTCAAACTTTATATGTCACAAAACTAAAAAGAACAAACTAAGCCCAAAGCTAGCAGGAGGAAGGAAATAACAAAGCCTAGTGCAGAACTGAGCACAATGGAAACCAGAGAAACAACAGAAAAGGTCAACAAAACCAAGAGTTGGTTTTCTGAAAAGAACACATTCATTTCGTTACTTACCCCTGGCAGGAATGTGAGGACGTTCTCGCTCAGGAAACTCATTTTGTTTTGCAGCTCTGCTGTCCTTGCATCCTTTTTCTGTCCTTGCATCCTTTTTCTAAGTCAGCTGAACTTACTTAGCTTAAAAAAAGCAAGAAACACGCGTTGGCTTCATCACAGCAACTCCTGTTCCCCCTCCTCCTGGAACCCCCTCTCCCACCACTTCACTCGCCTCGCTGCTCCTCGTGCTCCAGTCAGCTGGTTTCACCGGGTCATCCACACCTGCTGGCCATCCTCAGTCACCACCACCAAGCCTCGCTCTTAGTCTCATAACAACACGCACACTGTTGTTTCTCTTCCTCCTCTGTCCCCTGTCCCCAATGCCCTGAGAGCCATGGGAGGACGGGCACTGCTCTCTTCCCCTCATAGATGCTCTACCCTCAGCGTCTGCACCTGGGGGGCCTCCCCTCTGGCTCTTCCCCAGCATCTCCCACAGCAGATGGAGGAAATGCAGACATCCATCTGTCTGAGCTCTCCTCTGAATTATGATTCCCTGCAGACTCCCTGGGACTCCAGAATGCTAGGTTCTACTGTAGCCGCAGTGAATCTCATTTTAAAAACCTTCTTTCTCAGCAAAAGTCCTGACTTGAAGCTCGCTTATGCTAAATCCTCTGAGGACCCCACTGAAAACCCCCCTCTCTGCTCCCTAAGTTGCCCCCTCATCCAGCCGGAGCCTGGGTGTGGACACGCAGAGGCAGGATCAGTACGTCTCCTGCCCAAGGTCGGTGCCCAGACACAGCTCCACGGTCCTCTCCCTGGAGACTTCCTCTGTCCTGTCTGTTTTCTGCCCTGAGACTGAACACGAGGCAGCGCACACCTGCCCGGACCTGGCTCCAGAGCTCTGGGCAGGGAACTGTCGACCAGGGTGGGCCAGGGGCTGGTGAGTCTACAGTTACAGGGGCAGGGCCCCCAGACCTGCTGTCCCCACAGACGCCACCACCCCCGCAGTGGCTGGGTCGGCCACGCTGTCTGCACGGAGAGTGTGGCGCGTGTCCCGTGAGGAGTCGGTTTTATCCCCCATGCTGTTCATCCCCCTCTCGAGTGATTAAGCAATTAAAGATCCTAACCGAACAGCCAGACCACAGGTGAAAACACTTCTGTGTCCTCTGTGGAAAATCAAAGCTGAGAAAGCATAATCGGGCGTTAAAGGGGCAAGCGAAGGTGCACCAGTCACTTCCTTCCTGCGCTTTCTCCTGGGCGTGCTCCTCGGGGCGGCGTCATCTCGTCACAGCTCTGAGCTCCATCCCCGTCAGGAGTCTGGCTCCAGTGACTTCACACTCCATGGTTCCTGCTCTTTACAGCCGGAGCTCTTTTTCTAATCTGGAAAGCAGCCCATTTTGAAGGCATCTTTCCCACCTCAAAATGCTGTGGATCCCTAATGCCCCCAGGCCTCCACGGGAGGACGGTGCCTTTTATTGGGACAGTTATTCGAGTGCTTCATAGGGACGCAGTCACACCTGTTTTCACATTGTCTATGGGCAGCGTCTACCTGCAAAGGTGGCCTTGATAGGTGTGGCAGAGACCACGCAGCCCGTGACTCTAAAACACCTACTCGCTGATGCTTTATAAAAATCTGCCTCACGTGCCTTTTGATGGCCAAGTCGAAGATCTCTCTTGGTAAATGTCACACTGCACTTGAAAATACGTGTTGTTGTCCTGTCAGTCAGTCGTCTCTGACTCTTTGCGCCCCCATGGACTGCAGCACAGCAGGCATCCCTGTCCCTCACCATCTCCTGGAATTTGCTCAAACTCATGCCCATTGAGCCACTGAGGCCATTCAACCACCTCATCCTCTGTCGCCCCCTTCTCCTCCTGCCCTCAGTTTCCCCCAGCAAATATGTGGGTTGTTTCCAAATATCTTTAACGTTGGTTTCTAACGTAATCCAAGTGGTAAGAGAACAGACTCTGTGACGTCAGCACCTGCAGACCACGAGATTTTGGCACCTTGTTTTATGTGCCAGGATGTATTCCAGTGTCTCCTGGTTCACAGTCTAGGGAACTTGAATCGAATTGGTACCCTGTTGCTGTGTGAAAATTATGTAAATCTTAATTATGTTGAATTGGTTCACAGTGCTCTTCGGATCTACTCTTTCTACTTCTTTGTATATTCATTCTACTAATTTTTGATATTGAAACTCCAAATAAAAAATCTTAATTTATCCACTTAAAAATAATTGTAATATATAGTGGAACTATATGTAACCTTGTTCTGTATTTTCCAGGTCTCCTGTAAGTGTGTCATCATACTTTCATAATTAAAAAAAATAAACATATATTTAAGGAGATTTGCCTCAAGCGCCTCCTTGTATATAGCGCTTCTACTGCCCCACACCCACCCCACGTGATGGTCCGAAACGCCCCGGCCCTGGGCCAACACCCACCCCACGTGATGGTCCGAAACGCCCCGGCCCTGGGCCAACACCCACCCCACGTGATGGTCCGAAACGCCCCGGCCCTGGGCCAACCACACATCCCCATGGGCTTCCGACAGGCTTTCCACTGCGAAGTTGCTCTCTTTTGCTGTCTTTTGCTTCCTACTGGGTCTGTTCACGTCTTCATTCTTCTTTTAGGGCTAACTCAGAGTCTTCTCAAGTCACCATTTAGGATGAGGAACTGTCAACACCCAAGTCCTGTGCACTGTCACGTTTCAGGTCAAGGACCCCAAACCCCACACCCCTATAGGCATCTTCTTCACATTTACTGCAAAGGCGCAAATAGCTCATTCACTTTACTTCTGTGATTCCACTTCTTCCCCAAACCAGAATTTTCTTGGGGAAACTTACTTGGACACTGTTCAGTTCAGTTCAGTCACTCAGTCATGTCCGACTCTTTGTGACCCCATGAACTACAGCACGCCAGGTCTCCCTGTCCATCACCAACTCCTGGAGTTCATCCAAACCCATGTCCATTGAGTCGGTGATGCCATCCAACCATCTCATCCTCTGTCATCCCCTTCTCCTCAGGCCTTCAATCTTTCCCAGCATCAGGGTTTTTTCCAATAAGTCAGTTCTTTGCATCAGGTGGCCAAAGTATTGGAGTTTCAGCTTCAACATCAGTCCCTCCAATGAATATTCAGGACTTACTTCCTTTAGGATGGACTGGTTGGATCTCCTTGAAGTCCAAGGGACTCTCAAGAGTTTTCTCCAACACCACAGTTCAAAAGCATCAATTCTTCAGCACTCAGCTTTCTTTATAGTTCAACTCTCACATCCATACATGACTATTGGAAAACCATAGCCTTGACTAGATGGACCTTTGTTGGCAAAGTAATGTCTCTGCTTTTTAATATGCTGTCTAGGTTGGTCATAACTTTCCTTCCAAGGAGTAAGCATCTTTTAATTTCATGGCTGAAGTCACCATTTGCAGTGATTTGGGAACCCTACAAAATAAAGTCTGCCACTGTTTCCACTCTTTCCTCATCTATTTCCCATGAAGTGATGGGACTGGATGCCATGATCTTAGTTTTCTGAATTTTGAGCTTTAAGTCAAATTTTCACTCTCCTCTTTCACTTTGATCAAGAGGCCCTGTAGTTTTTCTTTGCTTTCTGCCATAAGGGTGGTATCATCTGCATATCTGAGGTTATTGATATTTCTCCCGGCAATCTTGGACCCTGAGTAGGTGAATGTTTTTATATACAGCACAAATGGCTAATTGGAACAAAATCTTCCTATTCACAGTAGCTATTCTCCTTACACGAAGGTATTAGATTTTTCTCTTCAGTTATGTCTTAGGTTGGCTAAAAAGTCCATTTGGGTTTTTCTGGAAGATGTATGGAAAAACACTAATGAACTTATTGGCTAATCCAACAATGTAGACCAAAGATAGGCAGGGTGGTTAGGCATTGGCTTAATAAGCATCTAAGCCACCTTTCAACAGATGATACGTAGACTGACGGGGATGTGGTCCAGGTTTCTCACTGATGGTGGAATATTTATAAGCACAGAAGAGGGGAAGGGTAGGATAAGCCCTAGAGTTTGGTTTTTAATTGGAGGAATTATGACTAACTCATGTTTTTGTTGTTCAGTTGGTCAGTTGTATTTGATTCTTTTGCAACTACATGGACTGTAGCCCGTCAAGCTCCTCCACCCATGGGATTTCCCAGGCAAGAACACTGGAGTGGGTTGCCATTTCCTTCTCCGGGGGATCTTCCTGACCCAGGGATTGAACCTGTGTCTCCTGCATTGGTAGGCAGGTTCTTTACTACTGAGCCACCAGGGAAGCCCAGTAACAAGCTGTTGCTCATCATAACGTTTGTGTAGATTGAGTTAGAAAAGTGCTTGCTTTTTTAAGCAAGCCAGGTGACTCTGCTATGTGACTTGGGGATGAAACCCACTGCCATCTTGCTTAATTCAACCCAGTCCTACAGATGCTCACTGGGCGCTGGTTAAGCCCCCAGGAGGCTCAGTGTGGGCTGTGGTCATCCACCCCAGATGACACAGGACAAGCAATGGCCGAAAACTGATTGACAACCTGGATGCTGAACACTTCAGCCTCTGCTCAACACGTCTCCTCTCCTGCTTTGGACTAGAGTGAGCTTTAAGAGCCCTGTATGTCCATCGAGAGGTGAATGAATAAAGAGGTTGTGGTTTATATATGTGTGTGTGTGTGTAATGAATATTACTCAGCAATAAAGGGAGCACACTGAGTCACTTCTAGTGCAGTGACTGAATCTAGAGCCTATTGCACAGAGTGAAGTGAGTTAGAAAGAGACAAGTATCACATATTAATAGATGTATATGGAATCTAGAAAGATGGAACTGATGAACCTATTTGGAGGGCAGGAATAGAGATGCAGATGGAGAGAACAGGCTTGTGGACACAGCGGGGCAAGGAGAGAGTGGGATGATTTGAGAAAATAGCATTGAAACATACACATTAACGTATGTAAAACAGAGAGCCAGTGGGAGTTTGACGTAAGACTCGAGGAGCTCAACCCAGTGCTCCCTAAGGGGTGGGAGGTGGGAGGGAGGGGACATGTGTATACATATGGCCGATTCCTATTGATGTATGGCAGAAGCCACCACAACATTGTAAAGCAATTATCCTCCAAATAAAACAAACAAAGAGCCCTTCAGTGTCCGCGTCTCTCCTCACGCTTTCAGAGGCTGCTGGGGTCCCTCTGCTTTAGGAGTTTATCTGGCCTGAGTAAAAATGAATGAGGGAAAGAGTGAATGATTGCACACACACATGGGTGAAGGGAAATCTCTTCCTTCAACAGACTCCTACCAGTAAATGCTGAAGGCTGAAATGAGACCACTGCGTATGTTTTGACTCGGGAGGGCGTTGGGGCGGGAGCTGAGGAGGTGTGCCGGGATGAGCAGCTGCATATTAGGACAGTCTCAGGACGTCTCCCAGCAAAGAACTCGCTGACCGATTGCAAGGCCCATGGTCCGTGTAACATGGAGACACCTGTCAGGTGCCCGTGACAGGGCTGGGACAGGCAGATGTGGTGTGTCCCCTAGCAGGAAGTACGGAGAACGTCACAGGGCCTTTATTTCTTTTTAAAGAGTACCCCCCCTCACCACAATGTGGACCATTTTTAAAGTCCTTACTGAATTTCTTACAGTATTGCTTCTGTCTTAACGTTTTTCACTTTTGTCCGAGAGGCATGTGGGATCTTAGCTCCCCGACCGGGGATGGAACACGCGCCCCCTGCGATGGAAGGCGAAGTCCTAACCACTGGGCCACCGGGGAAGCCCCAGCATCTTGACTGGTTCAGGAAGCTTTACTGAGATATCACTGACATGGAAAATATGTGAGTGTGAGGTGTATAGCGTGGTACTTTGATGCAGGAATAGACTGTGAAATTATTACCACAGGAAGGCTGACACCTCCATCGCCTCAGAGAATTAACTTTTCTCCCAGCTGGTGGTGACAGCATGGAAGATGTATTCTCTCACTGACTTTCTAGGATAAGGTGAGTGTATAGTGCAGCACTTGTAGGTACCGGCCCCAGGCGGTGCATCAGATCCTCAGAACTTACTCATTTTATAACTGGAACTCAGTGCCCTTTGACCAACATCTCCTCATTCCCCTGACCTCCCGGCCCCTGGAAACCACTATCTCACTCTCTGCTCCTGAGTTCAGCTTCTTCAGGTTCCACGCACAAAAGCTGTCACACAGTACTTGTCTTTCTCTGTGCAGTTTATCTCAATTAGCATAGTGCTCTTGAGGTCTATCCATGGTGCTGCAAATGGCATGATTTCATTCTTTTTTATGGCTATGTAATATTCCATCACTGGAGAAGGAAATGGAAACCCACTCCAGTATTCTTGCTTGAAGAATCCCCATGGACAGAGGAGCCTGACGAGCTACAGCCCATGAGGTCTCAGAGTTGGATATGACTGAGCAACTAAGCACAGCACAGCACTGACTTCAACAGTAGCAACTTCTACTTATAAAATAAGTAAGTCATGGATATGTAATGTACAACATGATTCAATAGTTAAGTATACTGTGTCACATGATGAAAAGTGGTAAGAGAATCAATCTTGAAAGGTTTCAACACAAGAAAAAAGTTTCATCAGTATAGTACCGTGTAGAGGTGGGTAGATGTTAACTAGATTTATTGAACTCATCATCTGTAATGTATACAAATATTCAATCATAATGTTGTAAGTCCTGAAGTGATATAATGTCACACTTATTATACTTTAATAAAAATAGTCACTCAATACTTAAAGAAGAGAATTGGTTATTATTGAAGGCATCTACTAGATATTTATCACATTAAGCATTATTTCTATTGACTCCATAGCAGATCCTAGGGGTTTTAGGATCCCTTAGGAGCAGCAGAAAGGGGGAAACAGTTGGAAAACATGAGGCCAAGACATCAGAAGTCTGCATCAACCACAGACGAAACTCTACAAGAACAGTGAGATAAAAAGAAAAAGTGGAATTCAGTATGTAAACAATGATGAAGGTGACCACCAGCATCAGGATGGTGTGGGCGGCTCTGGTCTCCGGGGGGCATCTGTGGTGCCCAGTGGGGGTGTGAATATACTGCACCCTCTGGCAGTGTCTGAGCAGGAGAAGCACCATGGAGCCACTGGACCAGACCATGAGGGTAAGAAACACGGCATCAGAAATGAACCACAAGTAGCCAAAGCTTGTGACAGTACCTGAGATTGAGCAGAACCAATTGCCTTGGGAATCAGTATAGTTGTGTGTGTCCTGAGGACCAGTGATTTTCAGAGGAACAGGGATGTACATTAAGAGACTCAGAATCCAGCAGGTGCAGCAGGAAGGACCAATGAACTTGGGGGCTCTTCCTCTGAGCATCACCCACTCCAGTCTCCTCGGGGTGAGAGTGAAGGACTGATAGGTGCTCAGGACAGAAGTGGAGCACAGGGCAGTGCTGAGAGCCATCCTCTGTATATAATACACAAACTTACACCCAAGGCTGGACAGGGACTTCCTTGACACAAAAGCTGCCATTATGTGGGGAATGCCAGGGGAGAGAAGAACCAGGAGGTTGGCCATGGCCAAATGTGGCAGAACCATCTGTGTGGGTCTCTGCTTGTGGCCCAGCAAGGCTGGAGAGATGCTGCGGGAGAAAAGGATGGCATTGCCCAGAGCCCCAACCACCACCTGGAGCAGAAAGATGGTTTTCACAGCCGCCTCCCCTGCGTTTCTCAGGGCTTCTTTGTGAACAGACGTGGAGAGGACGTCAGAGTGGCCTGGAATGGAAAGGGGGCTGTGTGGGTGTCTACAACAGCAGTCTTCTCACAGAACCAACACTGGGAAAGAATTCCTTTCTCCTCTTCTGAGAAGGGAGATATGGTCATGCTCCACAGGAGGGGCTCAACCTGGAGCACACATGCATGATACCAGTTACACTTTTTACTCTGATTATATTTAATTCTATTGTTTTGGCATTTCCTTATTCTCCACCAGCAGGTCAGGTCCATGAAGTTAAGAACCACATCACTTGTTCAGTAACATGGTGTGATGCATAATAGATGTTGCAAAATCTGTACTAAGTGTATGATGATGTGACAGGAGACAGACTAGCAGATACACTAACCCCTTAGAGACATTCCTGCGTATTGTAAGCATGTATTAAGAAAGAAATGGAAAATGCACAATGCCGGTGAGCTTTAAGACTGCACAACTAATTTAAACACAGTTGCAGGAGAGTCAGTTATTCACACTTGAAATTCATATTTCATCAGAATTACCACACACAGTATAACTTAAAAAATCAGCTATGGACCTGCACTTTCTAGATCCTCATGTGAGGAGCTTGGGAGTCACCTCTATGTCCTAGAAACAAGGAAAACACTGAATAGACTGAAAATTCCTGGATCAGTAAGAGAGGTGAGAGACAGGGGAATCATTGCCTCCACTAGGGAAGAGACAGCGGGGAAGAGAAGGAATCAAGACATATTGGAGCAGAGATTCCTGAGCAGAAAGCCCTCGGGAAGAAGCCCTGGGTAGGAAATCCTTCATCATAACGATGGATCAATGGGGATTCAGTGTGTAGGAGTCTGACAGTTAGAATCTCCAGGAGGACCACTCATCCCACAGTCCTATGAGTCTGGTGATATTTCCCTCAGTTGATATCAGAGAGAAATCTATCCCCTTCTGCTTCCATTACTGGGAGAGGAAAGCAAACATTTTCAAATACATCAGAGCACTGGGTTCTTCTTAACTGAATCTGCTTTCCTGGGAAGGTAGTTACCTAGAGCCTAACCATCAGGGTTTGCACAGAGCCTGACTCACCTGGGAAGGGAAATCCCCAGCTCCAGCCCACTCTATCTGTGCTGTCCTGTCCAAGGGTGAGAAAAACATGGAGAAACAGGGGGTTCACAGTCCAGAGGCACAGGCTCAGGGACCAACTGAGACCTCATCATAGGAGGTGGAACCTCCCTTCTCCCTTACAAAGGAGATAGAGGGGCCCCCGGGCTGGACAGCCTGTGTTCGTCGAGTGGAGTAAAACTGAAGGTTTATTCTCATGCACACACTCCAAGGAAAAAGCTAGTGGCAGAAGCTTTTCTGGAGTAAAGGGGTAAAGAGATACTGTGCCCACACCTGAGGTCAAAGAAGATACTGTGCCCACACCTGAGGTCTGTACAAGAGCAGGAAGGCTTCCCAGGGGCCAAAAAGGGAGGAGGGCCTAATAAGGGTGGACTTGCACCCACAGGTCTTTGTGGTGGGATCTGTCTTAGCAAAATGTTGCCCATGCATGTTGGGGAGGGTTCAGGGATTAGTCAGGTGTCAAGAAAGAGACAAGGAACAAAAAGAATAAAACACTTAGGAATATATCTACCTAAAGAAACAAAAGACCTATATATAGAAAACTATAAAACACTGATGAAAGAAATCAAAGAAGACACAAATAGATGGAGAAATATACCATGTTCATGGATTGAAAGAATCAATATAGTGAAAATGAGTATACTACCTAAAGCAATCTATAGATTCAATGCAATCCCTATCAAGCTACCAATGGTATTTTTTCACAGAACTTGAACAAATAATTTCACAATTTGTATGGTAATACAAAAAACCTCGAATAGCCAAAGAAATCTTGAGAAAGAAGAATGGAACTGGAGGAATCAACCTGCCTGACTTCAGGCTCTACTACAAAGCTACAATCATCAAGACAGTATGGTACTGGCACAAAGACAGAAATATACATCAATGGAACAAAATAGAAAGCCTAGAGATAAATCCAAGCACCTATGGACACCTTATCTTTGACAAAGAAGGCAAGAATATACAATGAAGAAAAGATAATCTCTTTAACAAGTGGTGCTGGGAAAACTGGTCAACCACTGTAAAAGAATGAAACTAGAACACTTTCTAACACCATATACAAAAATAAACTCAAAATGGATTAAAGATCTAAACGTAAGACCAGAAACTATAAAACTCCTAGAGGAAAACATAGGCAAAACCCTCTCTGACATAAATCTACGACTCACCTCCTACAGTAATGGAAATAAAAGCAAAAATAAACAAATGGGACCTAATTAAACTTAAAAGCTTTTGCACAACAAAGGAAACTATAAGCAAAGTGAGAAGACAGCCTTCAGAATGGGAGAAAATAACAGCAAACGAAGCAACTGACAAAGAATTAATCTCTAAAATATACAAGCAACTCCTGAAGCTCAATTCCAGAAAAATAAATGACCCAATCAAAAAATGGGCTAAAGAACTAAACAGACAGTTCTCCAAAGAAGACATACAGATGGCTAACAAACACATGAAAAGATGCTCAACATCACTCATCATCAGAGAAATGCAAATAAAAAAACCACAGTGAGGTACTATCTCACTCTGGTCAGGATGGCTGCTATCCAAAAATCTACAAACAATAAATGCTGGAGAGGGTGTAGAGAAAAGGGAACCCTCTTACACTGTTGGTGGGAATGCAAACTAGTACAGCCACTATGGAGAACAGTGTGGAGATTCCTTAAAAAACTGGAAATAGAACTCCCATATGACCCAGCAATCCCACTGCTGGGCATACACACTGAGGAAACCAGAAGTGAAAGAGACATGTGTACCCCAATGTTCATTGCAGCACTGGTTATAATAGCCAGGACATGGAAGCAACCTAGATGTCCATCGGCAGACGAATGGATAAGAAAGCTGTGGTACATATACACAATGGAGTATTACTAAGCTATTAAAAAGAATGCATTTGAATCAGTTCTAATGAGGTGGATGAAACCCGAGCCTATTATACAGAGTGAAGTAAACCAGAAAGAAAAACACCAATACAGTGTACTGATACATATATATTGAATTTAGAAAGATGGTAATAATAACTCTATATGCGAGACAGCAAAAGAGACACAGATGTATATAACAGTCTTTTGGACTCTGTGGGAGAAGGCGAGGGTGGGATGATTTGAGAGAATAGCATTGAAACATGTATATTATCATATATGAAACAGATTGCCAGTCCAGGTTCGATGCATGAGACAGGGTGCTCAGGGCTGGTGCACTGGGATGACCCAGAGAGATAGGATGGGGCGGGAGGTGGGAGGGGGGTTCAGGATGGGGGAACACATGTATACCCATGGCTGATTCATGTCAATGTATGGCAAAAAACTACAATATTGTAAAGTAATTTTTTTAAAAAAGAAAGAGACAAGGTAATTGGCCAAAGGTAAAGAAAGACAATATTTTAAGTATATAATATGAAATCGTACAGTAACCACAGCAATTATTTAGAATTTAGACTAACAGAAGTTCGGTTTGTTTGTTTTTGTGGAGTTTTTAAAGACCTACTGACAAATGTCCTTTTTGCTAGTAAATGCCATCATTTGGTAATCTCAGAAATCATTCCTTCTTTCAAAGAGAAAAATTCCACTATAGTTGAATCCCATTTTCTCTGAGTGAAATCCCATCATATAGACCAAAGATCAGCAAACTTTTTCTGTAAAGGGACAGATAGTGGTATTTTAGGTTTTGTAGGTCCAGATACAACTGAGTAACTCCATGTTTTATGCAGCTGGGAAGGCAGCCGCGGACAATATATTAACAGGTGAGCATAGCTGTGTTCACAATGAAACTGGATTTCTAAAGACACATGGCGTATGTGCACACCACCATTCACAGCAGCATCGTTCACAGTAACCAGTAAGTGGAAACAGCCCAAGGGTCCATCAGTAGATGAGTGGATAGGCAAAATGTCATCCTATATCGCACAGGAATAGTATTCAGCTGTGAAAAGGAAATACGTAGCATATTTGATATATGCTACAACACACATGCACCTTGAAAACATGCTTAATGAAGCAAGTCAGGCACAGATGGAAAAACAGAACATGATTCCACTTATCATAGTTACTTGGAGTAGGCAAACTCATTGAACCTGAAAGCAGAACCCCTCAGCTCTACTGAGGGGAAGAAGGTTGTTTAATGAGTAGCAAGTGTCTGTTGGGATGATGAAGTTTTGGGAATAGATGGTGGTGATAGTTATACACGGGCTTCCTGGTGGCTCAGATGGTAAAGAGTCTGCCCGCAATGCAGGAGACCCAGGTTCGATCCCTGGGTTGGGAAGATCCCGTGGAGAAGGAAATGGCAATCACTCCATTGTATTCTTGCCTGGAGAATTGCATGGACCAAGGAGCCTGGTGGGTTGCAGTCCATGGGGTCACAAAGAGTTGGACATGACTGATGGACTAAAGCTAAAGGTCAGACAAAGACCTGGAAGGATGGTCCTAAATGAGGGGTTTCCGTCACCTCTTTCTGTGCTCCTCATTCAGGACGCCCACACCCTTTATCTGGGTGGATCTCGCCCCACTTCTGTCTTAAACAAATTCTTCTCCGTGTGCTCACGCACATGCTTTGCTGTGTCTCTAATAATGAACTTTATACCTGTTTTTTTTTCTTGCTTTCTAATGGGGGAAAGAACCAGGGTCACTTTGCTTCTAGCCTCAGGCCCCTGGTGTTCTGGCAAGTAGGACTCCTGGTTTTCATTCAGGCGCCCCAGGTTCAATTCCTGGGCAGGGAACGAAGATCTGTTTTCAGAACCCCTCACTGCCGTCTCTCTGAGGTCATCCCCACAGCTCACCACCACATCACCAAAGGTTTATTAACAGGCACTCTCTTTACCCACTACAATGCGTCCAGATAACAAGAAAAAACTCCTAGGCGCGTTGAAAGGCAAAAACAAACAAAAGACCCCCCAAACCCAAACAGTTTGAAGACACAGAGCGAGCATCAGATGCAGACATGCCAGGAAAGTTGGATGGTCAGACCAGGAACCTAAATCAGCTACGATCACTGTGCTGAGGGCTCTAGTGGATAAAGCAGACAGGTGCGAGAACAGCTGGGCAACGAGAGCAGGAGAGGGGAATCCTAAATTAGGAAGAAATGCTGGAGACCAAAACACTGTCCCAGAAATTCCAGACTGACTTTGATGGGCTTCTTAGTAAATCAGAGGACGCTGGTGTGGAAGTAATCTCAGAAGGAGATTTACAGTGAACTCATGGCTCTGGTCCCCCTCAGATACACACCCCAGCACATTCCCGCCTTCCACCTGCCCAGCTCTGAGCTCCTCTCTGCTGAGAGCCGGCTCTCCTGTTTCCTGCCCTGAGACTGAACACAAGGGAGCACTCACCTGCCTGCACTTGGCTCCACACTCTGTGCAGGGAAGTGTCAGTCAGGATGGGCCCCAGTTATAGGGACAGGGTCCCTGGGCCCGCTCTCCCCACAGAGGAGCCATTATCATGTCATCTGGAGCGGAGGTGACACTGTCTGCATGGAGAGTCTGGGGCGTCTCCAGTGGGGGGCAGATCTTACCCCCAGTGCTCGTCACCCTCACCCACGCCTGGGGACTAGTAACAACTCCTGGCAATTACTGAGAAGGTCCCCGTGAGCAGCCGAGCAGAGGGCAGGGAGAGTTTTCTGTGTTCCCCGCGGGAGAGCCCAAGTTTACAGTGAAAGTCATAGCTGGGGGAGGGACACTCACAGAGCACCGGGGTCCCTTCACTGTGTCTCCCGTTGGGCATTTTCCTTTGTGGTCTCACTTTTCCAAACTGTTCCAAAGTGTGTTCACACTGATCATCAGCATGGGACCTGGAGGCTGGACTTTCTCCTGAGCTGAAGTCCCACAGCCCTTTCTATTTATGGCCTCAGGTCTGTTTAATCTGGAAAACGCCCCGTTTGAAGCCAGAGTTTCCCTCAGAGTCCTCAGGTCTCCCTTGTGTCCACGTGACTCTGAAGGACTTTGTCATTTGCTCCAAGTCACCCATGGAGCCCCCTCCTTGAGCCTCTCATTGGACCTCCAGCCTGTCCCTGTGTCCTGGGCCATGACTGCTGGAAAGGTTTCTGGACTCACAGGGACTAAGAAATACCACTGATGAAAACAAACAGAGAGGTGACATTAGACTGTATGCTGCAGTCCATGGGGTCACAGAGTCCAACTTGACTTAGTGGCTGAACAACAGCATTAGAATACTTTAAACTGATCATGGCAATCATCAGTTGATAGTTGGATCCTGGGTACCAGGTCCCTCAGCTGGGAAATAACCCTGAGTTCATCCTTCTGAAGCCCAGAGAGCAGAAGGGGTACAATCATTCATCCCCACTGTGCTCCTTCTGCAGGGAGTTGATGCACTGTGGCCAGCGGACTTGTCCACAGTTCAGGTACATGGGTTTGAGAAAAGAAGGCAGATAAGACAGCCACTGCCTCTTTAAAGTGTTCAACTGTGGTCCCTGTCTTCAGAAAATATGAATGATAATGATTTAATGTGTTCACTGATTATTCCTCCTTGGAACCTGCCCCCACACATTTAAACACAGAGAACCTACTGTGTGCTGTCCCTAGTACTAGGTAATGATGGTCCTTGTCCTGAGCTATGAGATGCTGGTTACATGAAGGACAAGGTTCATCATCAGACTCTTCACTGAACTGGTGAACTGGTCTTGATTTCGCTATTAAGGTACCTCCAGTTCCATGTGGCTACTAGGCACCTGAAATGGGCTCGTCTGAGAGATGCTCTGATTGTAAACACACACTGGACGTCAAGCATCTGTTAAGACAGACAGTAAACTACCTTTTCAAGAACTTTTCAGAATTGATTATAGCTTGTGCTCAGTCGCTCACTTGTGTCCAACTTGTTGTGACCCCATGGACTGTAGCCCGCCAGGCTCCTCTGTCCATTGGATTCTCCAGGCAAGAATACTGGAGCGGGTTGCCATGCCCTCCTCCAGGGGATCTTCCTGATCCCAGGATCGAGCCTCAGTCTCCTGTGTCTCCTGTGTTGTAGGCAGTTTCTTCACTAGCTGAGCTATCAGGGAAGCCCCCATCCTTAATAAAACCTCACTTATTCCAGAAATAAGTCAACATTTGATGGGATTAAGGAGGTGGGACATAAATAAGGAGGAAATGGGAACCATATTCACTAAAATCCCCTTGCAGGGGAGCTGAGTGTCAGTGGGGGCACGTGGAGGCCACAGGCGAACCTAGTGGACTTGAGGTGGGTCCACCTGATGGAATTTCTTCTTCACGTCTCCAATTTCTCCAAAAGACGGATTTGAAAGACAAGGTCTGCAGTACGGAGGCATCTGTTAACTCAGCAAATATTCTGGAGGTCAGTTCAGTGCCGGGCAGTGTGTGTCCATTTAGGGGCACTGGACAGAGACTCTGTCCTGAGAGGAGTGAACTGACCCTGGCAGGGTCTTCTTCATTTTCTTTATCATCACAGCTTCACATTTTAGGCAAGATGGTGACTTTTCCCCACTGACTTAATCAACCTCTCAGGTCCTGCCAGGCCTCCTCTCATGGCCAGGTGGGTCCTTCCTGCTGGGGTCAGAAGGCTCAGCAATGTGCAGTAGAAACGGTTTGCGGCCTAGTTCAATGTGCACCTGAAATGAATGTGTGTTTTTCAGCTATTGAATGAAACTGATTGCATGCACACATTTTGATTCGTGAAACACGTCTTGTTTCCATCATATAAAGAACCTCCATCACACACTAGGTTACGCTTACAGAAAATTAACAGAAAACATTTGGAACTTGATCTGGAAAAAAAAAACAACAACAACCAATAATTGAAATAGAAATAAGTCCGGAAACCACAACACTACTTCTGGAAATGTAAGCTTCTCTCATACAATCTGAGTTAGTGATTCATGAACTGTTCTGTAATTCTCTGCTGCGCTTTTGCGCCACGCGGGCAGCAACCGGGGACGTCCCGGCCACAGCCACGCGCACTCGAGAGTCCTCTCCCCGCGCCTCGGCGGTCGGTGTCACTCGCTTTGCCCCGGATTCAGCGAGGACCGCCAGTGCCCAGACTCACAGGGTAGATCCTCAGGAAGCTCTGGTCGTCCTGGCTCGGATGCTGTGCACAGAAAAACAGACACAGCGGCTCCGCAGCGGGAACTTGAGTGAATGTAAAGATATGGGACCCCTCGCCAACGTGGTAGAAGGAAACGACCCCGACATTCAGGAAGACGCCCGCTCGGTGCAGCCGGGGGCTCACCGTGAGCGCGGTGCAGGAAGGCTCGGTGCAGGCGGAGAACACGGCTCCTTCTCAAACTCACTGCCCAGAAGCCGCGCCCGCAGTCGGCCGCGTCTCCCCTCGGCGGCGCGCAGTCTCGCGGCCGACGCCCAGGTCCCCTCGGCCGGACCCCGCCTCCACCTCCAGGAGTGGCGCCGGAGGTGAACCGCGGGGAGCGCAGGACGCAAGTGGTGCGGTGAACCTCTCAGGTCTCGGCTCCTTCTGCTGCTCGTAAACCCGCCCGGACAATTCTCAGGTCCTCAGAAATGATGAGGTGCGTGGTGGCCGTGTCAACGTCCAAGGGCACGTCCACGGCGGGCAGAAAGGTCAGCAAGCAGGGACACTGGGCACTGCACTTCCTGCCCTCTGGGGGGTCCCTTGGCTCACTCACTTCACTTCCGTAACTCTGCACTTCTCACCCAAGCAGAGGGTTCCTGCCGACGCTCCCCTGAGCCTGATGAGATAGTTCCACGTATAAACTGAATGGTTAAAGAGATACAATTCCATGTATAAACTGAATGATTAAAATGGAACCGGTCTTTCTCATTCATGCCCATGTTCTCTTTGCATTAATTGGATTATTTGATTCAAGACTTTCCTTCTGTTTAGAACATGATATGCGTCCACAAAAAAAAAAAAGTCCCTGGGTGTTGATTTTCCTCAAAATTGTCCAAATGAGACAGACTTTGTCAAAATACAGACACTGAATATACACCTGAATGGTGGTGATTTGACGTGCCCCAGAATAATGTTGGAATAGTAATGTATCTTTTTCTTTTTGCATCTTCCCTCTCTGTAAATGAACAACAAGCAATTGCATTCCAGTCCTTCCCATTCTCTGAGTTGTAGAAAATATAAGAAGACGTGTCAGAGGTCTCTGGATGAGGGGGTTAACTCTGGAAGTCAAGACAGAGGAAGGGATTCTTGTGGACATGGGAAAGGATGGGCTTGGATAATGTAGTGATTCAGACCCAGAACTCTATTCGGCCAGGCTCAGAGGGCCGGGGTGGACGGACTAGCTGCATTGGCAACATCTCCGCCTAACCAAGTAATGAGGAGGGGGCCTCGACCCACCTGTCCTGATGTGACTGTGTGGATGGGGCCACATTTCAGTTCAGTTGCTCAGTTGTGTCCGACTCTTTATGACCCCATGGACCGCAGCACACCAGGCCTCCCTGTATCACCAACTCCCAGAGTTTACCCAAACCCATGTCCATTGAGTCAGTGATGCCATTCAACCATCTCATCCTCTGCCATCCCCTTCTCCTCCTGCCCTCAATCTTTCCCAGCATCAGGGTCTTTTCAAATGAGTCAGCTCTGAGTATCAGGTGGCCAAAGGATTGCAGTTTCAGCTTTAGCATCAGTCCTTCCAATGAACACCCAGGACTGATCTCCTTTAGGATGGACTGGTTGGATCTTCTTGAAGTCCAAGGGACTCTCAAGAGTCTTCTCCAACACCACAGTTTAAAAGCATCAATTCTTCTGCACTCAGCTTTCCTTATAGTCCAACTCTCACATCAATACATGACCACTGGAAAAACCATAGCCTTGACTAGACGGACCTTTGTTGGCAAAGTAATGTCTCTGCTTTTGATGGGGCCACAGGATGGGGCCACAGGAGACTCAGAAATAAACTCTCTGCCGCAAAGGCCAACGACTCCGCTTGGCTCCCTCCTCACACGGCTCTTTGGGAGATGCTGAGACTTTCTGACCGTTGGAGAGAACGTGCGGTTTTCCAGTTCCCTATCATAAACACGGGTGTGCACAGAGCAGCTGGCTGCTTTCCTGATGACATGCAGGTTTGAAGGGGCACTGGAGCACAGTCATCACAGCCCACGGGATGATAGGACCCCTCACAGGAGGAGAGGGAGTGGGTGGAGCAGGTGGAAGGAGCCTGGGCACTCTCTGTATAGCTGGGCAGGTCAGCCCTGGCATTCGGAGCTAACCCAAGAGACGCAGCTGAGCTGTGGTCATTCCCCTTCCCTAGGAGTCCCGAGCCGGAATCAGGCACCTTAGGTCCCAGCCAGGGCGGGAGCGCAGGAGACAGGACTGAGACCTCCGGTCACACAGCACACATTCCTTTCCCTTCAGCTGGGCGTTCGTGCCCTCAGTACGCCCTGTCCACTCGCACTGTGCACAGTCACCTGGGGCTTTGCCACATCCTGTGGGAGGTGCTCCATCGCTCAGTCGTGTTGGACTCTTGGCAACCGCGTGGACTGTAGCCCACCAGGCTCCTCTGTCCACGGGATTCTCCAGGCAAGAATGCTGGAGGGGGTCGCCATTCCCTCCCTCCAGGGGGATCTCCCGCATGCTGGGATGGAAGCCACCTCCAGGGCATCTCCTTCATTGGTAGGCGGATTCTTTATGACTAGTACCACCTGCGAAGGCCACACAGGACTAAGGCATGGCCTAAATGTGTCTTTGCTTAAAAAATAAAAATCTACAGATAGCTCTTATCTACACCTAATGGAGGAGAACACTTGCTGGTTGGAAAGAATCAACATTTCAGGCGGCAGAACTCAGCGAGGGCCTCAGCGAGGCCTTAGCTAGCTGAGCGCTGTTGAAAAGGCGCTTTGCCCCGGGTGATTGTTGGCTGGGGCGCGGTACACAGACGCCTTACCTCAGAACTTGCGGATCCTTGGGTTCCTCTGGGGGACGGCTCTCAGCTGGGGCTCGAGGCCTTGCCCTTGCACACTAGTGCTCCGAGCTGCAGCGCGTGCCTGAGGTCAGTCTTCTGGGAGACCACCAAACAGTTGGGGCACAGCAAGCCCTCCGCGCCGGGCACCTTCTGCAGCGAATCCAGGCAGCGGAAGCAGCAGCCAAAGCCGCATTTCAAGTATCTGGGGTTGTCCAGGTACGTCAGGCAGACCACACATTTACTCGCTTTAAAGAAGTGTTCAGCCCTGGGTCCTCTCTGGGGAAACATGCATGAGACGGGAATTTCCATGAGCTGAATGGATACTAGTCCCTGGGGCACTTTTTTCCCCAGAATTTTTGTCTTATAGAGAATATGACTTCAGTCATGTCTGCTTCTTTTGCGACCCCATGGATTGTAGCCCGCCAGGCTCCTCTGTCCATGGGATTCTCCAGGTTAACAGTATTGGAGTGGGTTGCCATTTCCTTTTCCAGGGGATCTTCCCAACAGGGTGATCCAACCCAAGTCTCCTGCATTGGCAGGTGGGTTCTTTACTTTTGAGCCACCAAGGAAGCCTGATAGAGAATATAAATCTCTACAATTTTATTTATTTATTCTGGCTGCGTGGAGGATATTATGCACAGTGAAGTCAGTCAGACAGAGACAAACACTGCATGATATCACTTTTATGTGGAGAGTAGAAAACAATACAAATGGAGACATATGAAAAACAGAAACACATTTACAGATATAGAAAAAAAAATGCGTGGTAACCAGAGGGGAGGTTGGGTGGAGGGCAGTACTATAGATTAACAGACAGAAATTACTATATGTAAAATTGATAAACAAGGACCATACTGTATAGCACTGGGGATGTACACCCATTACCTTGTAATAACTTAGAGAATACTTTGCAAAAATACTGAATCATTGTGCTGTACCTCAAAGTAACATTGAAAATCAGCTAGTCTTCAATAAAAAAATAAGACTAATAGGGATGCTAGTGTCAATGCAATAAAGAGTAATTTGTCTTTTAACATAAAAAACCCAAAAAGATTAAAAAAATGATGTTGCAATGATGACACTTTGCCTTTTAACACTTTAGATTTATCTGCTTCTCCTTTGTTTATGTGTGTACTGGAAAATGAACTTAGAATCACACATGTGGGTCACCCTGGACTCTCCACCTGTCCAAACTGCATGTGACAAAAACTCACAGAGGAACTTGAGAGGTGGAACCAGTCTGTGGCTGAAAGTTCATCTCACAGAGTCTACCAAGCTCTGATTAGACTCAGGATAATGAAGATCAAACCAGTCAACCCTAAAGGAAATCAACCCTGAATATTCACTGGAAGGACTGATGCTGAAGCTCCAGTACTTCGGCGACCTGATGCCAAGAGCCAGCTCGTGGGTAGAGACCCTGATGCTGGAAAGATTGAAGGCGGGAGAAGAGGTTGACAGAGGATGAGATGGTTGGATGGCATCATCGACTCAATGGACATGAGTTTGAGTAAACTCCGGGAAATGGTGAAGGACAGGGAAGGCTGGCATGGGGTCACAAAGAGCTGGACACGACTGAGTGAACAACAACAGTGAAGACTTTATTACTTCTCCAGCCTGGATACTGAACATCTAAGTTCTGCCTGTTCTCCTGGAGGTCCTTGTGTCTCCAAGTGCACACACCGTGCCTCAGGTAACTCTCCAATTTGAATACATTTCCAAATCCCTGCCTTCTGTAGAACAGAAATACAAGAATGAACGCTCCTAAGACAGACTTACCTCTACTCAGCCAGGTCCAGCTGCTTGCCCCCTCTCACAGCTCAGTTCTGCAGTGAGCCACCTCCAGGGGCTTTTATAAGAGATGGCTTCTCCCATCTCATGCCCATTCTTTGCTAATCCAATCAGGTTGTGATTTAATTCTGGCCTTAGGTTTCTTTATCCTCCAGTCATACAGAGATTTAACACACACAAAAAAGATAATTGTATCTTCAAAGTGCTATTTTTAATCTAATAGGAAACAAATATTGCCAATTCAGTGGGTCCTGAAGGAAATTCACCCTGAATATCCATGGGAAGGACTGATGCTGAACCTGAAACTCCAATACTTTGGCCACCTGAGGGGAAGAGCTGATTCATTGGAAAAGACCCTGATGCTGGGACAGACTGAAGGCGGGAGGAGAAGGGGATGACAGAGGATGAGATGGTTGGATGGCATCACCGACTCAATAGACATGAGTTTGAGGAAACTCCAGCAGATAGTGGAGGACAGAGGAGCCTGGCCTGCTATAACCCATGGGGTTGCAAAGAGTCAGACACAATTGAGCGACTGAACAACAACAAATGATATCCAAATAGCTGTCAGAAAAAAGTTTTCTGTGTTTCCCGTGGAAATTTTAGTTCAGAGTCAAAGTTAAATCAGGCGTTAAAGGGACCATTGAAGGTGCATCAGGGATTTCATTATTTCCAACTGGGCTGGTTCCTCAGTGCTTTTTCATGTCTCCAAAATACCGTGTCACCAATGGATCAGGAGTCTGTTTTCAAGGACCTTAAATTCCATGCTTCTTTCTAATTATATTCCTAGGTCTTTGTCGTCTGTAAAATCCCCCATTTTAGGCCATCTTTTCAACCTCAAAATCCTTTGTATCCATAATGTCAACCTGATGGCACAGGTAAACGGTGAATTTTATTGGAAAGTTTTGTTGCGTTTTACTGGAATGCAGAGGGGCTTCACAGGTGGCGCTAGTGGTAAAGAACCCACCTGCCAATGCAGGAGACATGAGAGGCGGGGGTTCCATTTCTGGGTTGGGAAGATCCCCTGGAGGAGGGCATGGCAGCCTACTCTAGTATTCTTGCCTGGAGAATCCCATGCACAGAGGAGCCTGGTGGGCTAGAGTCTATAGAGTCGCCAAGAGTTGGACACGACTGAAGAAGGGACTAAGCACGCATCCATTGGAAAGCAGCCACCTCTGTCTGCATACTGTCTAAGGTGGCTTCCACCTACAAATGTAGCATTAAGCAGTTGTGACAGAGACCATGTGGCCTGTGAACCTAAAAATATTTACTATCTGAGTCTTTGAGTAAAAGTTTGCTCCCAAGAACTAGTTTGTTGTACTTTGTGAGAATTCCAGTGCCCACAACCCACCCCATCTGAGAGTTCATGGTGCCCCAGCCCCTGGGACAATCCCACACTCCTCAGGCTTTTCACTGAGAAACTGTTCTTCTTGCTGTCCTTCGTTTCATATTGAGTATGTTTTCATGCTTTTGTTCTCATGCTAGGGCTAATTCTTTGTTTCAGCCATGTTATCTTTTTTTCCTGTTTGAATATTACTAGAATTTCCAAGAGTACTGTTAAAAAATTCTCCTTTAAATACAATTTTTATTTATTTTAAACTTAATTTTTACTGGAGTATAGTTGCTTTACAATGTTGTGTTAGTTTCTATCGAACAGCAAAATGAGTCAGCCACAAGGATACACATATCCCTTCCCTTAATGGGTGTTTTCAAGCATACAAACTGTAGACAACAGGGTAATCACCCACTCACCCACCCATACCTCAAGCTCCTTGTTTACTTTAAGCATCATCTACCTTGAGCAGATCCAGCAGTTCTTTCCACTGGAGAATTTTTACTTTTTGGCTGTGGCATGCAGCATGTGGGATCTTAGTTCCATGACCAGGGATTGAACCCACGCCCTCTGCATTGCAAGCTCAGAGTCTTATCCACAGGACCACCAGGGACGTCCCTCCATTGGAGAATTTAAGTGATAATTATATCCTGGCTAGGGACAGTTTGGTGTTAGTGTTAAGAGATACAACTCTGAGGCATTTATGGGGGGGAAACCCTGCAACAGTTACCACCATACACTCAAAGGGGAATGAGAGGAGAAGCTCATGATACAACTGTGGCTGAATCACTTATGTGCTGCCTTCTAGAATGTTCCATTCGACAGCTTCAAATCTTCTCACTCCAGCAGAAAAGGTAAGTTGAATCAACCATCATTAACTCCAAACATTATAGAGAAAAATGATAATTATTTGAGAGTGTGCATAAGACAGAATGTTAAAAAAGGCACCGTAGGGTATGTGGTTGGGTCCCTGCTCTGATTCCTACATCCGAGCTGTACCTACACCATTCTCTGTCTTAATCTCACTGTTTGAATAGCAAACATCTTCTGGGGACCTGGGTATTCACAGTATGAAGCTGGCAGCGTGGAGCAGATTGACATGGAGAGGAGGGGTGTGCACTTGTCTGTGTCACTCTGCCCTGAGCATCTTTGTCTTCAGGGGCTGAAGTGGGAAAGATGATCCCAAACAAGGGGATTCCAGTCCTGCTGCTGATGCAGAAGAGTTTCAGGTCTCTCGTGTTCCCATGTGTATGTGTGTGCATGTGTGTGTGAGAGAGAGAATGTAGGATGGATGCATAGTTGGGCACCCTCTTTTCTGTTACACAGAGTTAACTGTATCTGGTGTTGGGTGGAGAAGAACTTTGTGAGGTGATGGAAACGTTGTGTTGTACAGAAATATGTCACTATGGAGCACCTGGAATGAGTCTAGGGCAAATGAGGAGCAGAATTTTAATCTTACTCTGCTTGAACTTAGATGTAGGCAGCTCCACGTGGCGAGCCCAGGGACTGGGAGAAGCGGAAGGTGTCTTCCCTTGCAGTGTAGGGCACCTGGCCCAGCAGATGGTGCCAGAGCTCCAGGACGGAGAATCAGGGCTGGTGTTGCTGGTGGGGCGGGAGGAGGCTGGAGACAATGGAAAGCCTGGGATCCACACACTTGCAGCTGCTCTTCCCGGGTCACAAGAGATTATGAAATACAGGAACTAAGTTTCTTAAAGGGTTTCCCAGGTGGTGCTAGTGGTAAAGAATACACCCGTCGACGCAGAAGATGCCAAAGATGCAGGTTTAATCCCTGGGTCGGGAAGATTTCCTGAAGGAGAAAATGGCAACCCGCTCCAGTATTCTTGCCTGGAGAATCCCATGGGCAGAGGAGCCTGGTGGGCTACAGTCCGGGGGGTCGCAAAGAGTTGGACACGATTATGCATGCACCCACACAAGCTTCTCAGAACTGTTTCTCCTCTGTCTCCTATTTTCTCTCCTTCAGGGAGAGACACACACTCCCTCTCGCTCACACACACACCCTCACAATCTTACTCGTGGTCTCAGTCACGGACTCTCTACTGTGCTTCCCAGTATGCACACCCTCTCTTTCACACACTCTCACACACCAATTCTGCCGTGTGCTTTGCAGGAGTGCTAGTACAAGAACGAAGAGGAACTTCAGCACTTCTGGTTCCAGTAAAATGGTGTGTGGAACCAAGGAGGCCCGTCTGTCACGGCCACATGAGGATGCTGCAGAACCAGCACCAGTCCTTAGCTGGCCCAACACGGCATGTTCTCTAGAGACGGGAAAGTGCAGAAACTGGTGCAGCCTTTGGATGGCATGACGTCAGGACTGAAATGAACTCCACCAAAACTGGCTTAGGGGCCGAAGTAGAGTGATCTGTTGAATCCAGTTACGAGAAAACACCAGACAAGTTTTAAAAGCTAGGAAACAACTATTTTTTTTTTCCTATGGTGGTTTCCAATCACGTTCTACCTACATCATTCCTTCTACATTTACTCATTACTATTATATGTATGTATGTTTAAATCCTGACTTTGCCATTCTAAATATAACTGAATTATTTTTTTTGTACAGCTGAAGCTAAAACAATATTGCATCTTTTTATTTTTCTCAACACCAACACCTGTTGTATTGGGGTAAATCTGATTAACAGTGTTGTGATAGTTTGAGGAACAGTGAAGGGATTCAGCCATACATGTACATGAATCCATTCTCCCCCAAACTCCCCTCCCATCTAGGCTGCCACGTGACATTGAGCAGAGTTCCATGTGCCATACAATAGGTTCCCATTGGTTATCCACTCTAAACACAGTAGCTAACACAATACTGTAAATCAACTATGCTTGGATAAAAAAATGTGTATGTGTTGAGTGTAGCTAGGTATATCTGCATGTGTGAGTGCGTTCATGAAACCGAATTATGAGCTGTTTGTGCTGAGAGGCCCCAGAGCAATGACAGTCTCGGCAGTGTGCAAAGCTAGTAGTGCACCCTGGTTTCTCAAAACTGACTTCCAATACACATTCCGAAGAATCTGTATTCTTTGATGAAAACATAAAAAAATAGCAAAAAGCATTACAAGACCTGTAGAATTATACTATTTAAAAGTTTTTACATGTTCTTTGAAAGGGTTGAAAGCAGTCAGTTCAGACTATGATACTTTGGGAACCCATATACAATGGCTACCACAAGCAACGGAAAGTACTTACACCTTAACACTATCAAATAAATTTTTTGCCTTAGAAAGGTGAAAAAGACTTATGTATTAAAGTGAAAAGATATCCTTGATATACTGTTAAGTAAAACAGGAGGTTTCAGAAGGATAAATAAGGTTTGCATGCATGTGTGCTCAGTCACGACAGTCATGTCCGACTCTTGGCAACCCCATGGACTGTAGCCTCCTAGGCTCCTCTGTCCATGGAATTTTCCAGGCAAGAACACTGGAGTGGGTTGCCATCCTCTCCCAGGGGATCTTCCCGACCCAGGGATCAACCTGAGTCTTTTGCCTTGCAGGCGAATTCTTTACCGCTGAGCCTCTGGTGAAGCCCTAAATATCGTTTTGTTTCCTCTCATTCGATAACTCAATATGAATTCATTTTTATTATTTTTCTATTCTTTTTCAAATTCTTTTCCCATTTAGGTTATTACAGAATATTGAGCAGAGTTCCCTGTGCTATACAGTAGGTCCTATTGGTTATTTATTTTAAATACACTACTAAAATTAGAACAGATATAGAGAACAAACATATGGACACCAAAGAGGGGAAAGCGGGGTGGGATGAACTGGGAGACTGGGGTTGACGTATATACAATGTTAAATTAGATAACTAATGAAAACCTACTGTATAGTACAGGAAACTCTATCAGTGCTCTGTGGTGACCTAAATGGGAAGGAAATCTAAAAGAGAGGAGATATATGTATAGCTGATTCACTTCTGTGGAGCAGAAACGAACACGACATTGTAAAGCAACTAAAGACCAGTTCTAGGACATGGAAGCAACCTAGATGTCCATCAACAGATGAGTGGATAAGGTAGTTATGGTACATATACACAGTGGAATATTACTAAGCTATAAAAAGGAATGCATTTGAGTCAGTTATAATGAGGTGGATGAACCTTACAGAGTGAAGTAAGTCAGAAAGAGAAAGACAAATATCACATATTAATGCATACGTATGGAATATTGGAGAAGGAAATGGCAACCCACTCCAGTATTCTTGCCTCAAGAATCCCATGGACTGTAGCCTGTCAGGCTCCTCTGTACATTGGGTCACAAGAGTTGGACATGAGTTAGTGACAAAACCACCATCACCGTGGAATCTAGAAAGATAGTACTGATGAACCTATTTGCAGGGCAGCAATGGAGACACACACACGGAGCAGAGACTTACGGACACAGTGGGGGAAGGAGAGGGTGGGACGAGTTGAGAGAGTAGCAGTGAAACATGTGCGTTACCGTATGTAAAACAGATAGCTGGTGGGAGTTTGATGTAAGATGCAGGGAACCCCAAGCTGGTGATCTGTGACAACCTAGAGGGGTGGGATGGGGAGGCAGGAGTCGGGGGGTTCAAGAGGAGGGGACATACGTATACCTATGGCCGATTCATATGGATGTATGGCAAAAAAATCATAATATTGTTAAGTAGTTATCCTCTAATTTTAAAGCTCGGGGCTGGTGCACTGGGATGACCCAGAGGGATGGTATGGGGAGGGAGGTGGGAGGGGGGTTCAAGATGGGGAACATGTGCACACCCGTGCAGATTCATGTCGATCCGCCAGTACAATATTGGCAAAGCCAGTACAATATTGTGAAGTAATTAGCCTCCAATTGATATAAATAAATTTTTTTTAAAAATAAAGAAAATGCTGAACTAGTTAAAAATAAAAAATTTAAACAATTTTAATCGTATATTAAAAACAACAGTCTGTCACAAAACAAGGGGGGAAGGAAAAACAAAGAGAGTAAAAACCTAAGAGAACAGAAGACGACTGAGACTAGATGAAAACTACACATTTAAGTGACAAATATAAAAGACGGCAGTTTTTACTCCTTCTTTCATATGACTTCATCCATCCAATCAACCAGATTACTGAGACTCAACCATGTAAAGAACATGCAGCTTTCAAGGTGAAGCGATCCATTGAAGAACACTGATTTTCTGTGTAAGACTATAGCTGACTGGAGAAACATGAGTTAAACAAAGATTCAAGGTAATACAGAACAACACCGTCTCCTTTTCCCAGTTTTTAAACAATCTTCTTCACTGAAATAAAATCTCTGTCCATTCTGGAATAAAATTTATCTGGACCAATACTGGATTATGTGCCAGTGTATTTCAGGTATTATTCACAGTAACACTGAGATAAAATTTGTGGAAATACTTTAAATATTTCTTTATAAAGGAGATTTATTCCAGACAGTTGATGGATTGAGGGAGAAATCAGTTTCCTCAAAAATCTGAAGTATCCTTTTCAAGCTGATATAATTTGATGGGTGGACTATCAAATATACCAGCGCAGCAACTTAGTACACTGATCTTCCATGTTCGTTGGACTTTATGTAAAAATTTGGTACTTATTATAAACATCAAAAAGTACAAATGTTCAGTTGTAAAATAAGTCACAGGGATATAATATACAATATAGTGACTATAGATAATAAACTGTATTGCATGGTTTTAAATTTGCTGAGAGTAAATCTTAAAAGTCCTCATTACAGGAAAAATAATTTTGTGTCTCTGTATGAAAACGGCAATTTGTTCTTACTGAGGTGATATTTTGCAACATATACAGGTATAGAATCGTTATATTCTACAACTAAAACTACTATAACATTTTATGTTAACTATATCAATAAAAACGGCACTGAGTAAAGAGTCACAGACTAGAGTGATCTCAGCTATTAGTGAAGCTATCTTCTACACATTTGCACTTCAGCCATGACTTCTGACAACATGAGAGCAAAATCTAGGAAATCTAGGATCCCTAAGGATAAGCAGAAAGGGGCTAAAAGTGGGGAAACATGAAACCAAAATATGAGCGGTCTGTATCAAACATAGATGAATATTTGAGAAGGAAGCGATATAAAAAGAAAAAATGGAATTCAGTATGTAAACGATGACAAAGGTGACCACCAGCATCAGGATGGTGTGGGTGGCTCTGGTCTCTGGGGGGCATCTGTGGTGCCCAGAACGGGTGTGAACATACTGCACCCTCTGGCGGTGTCTGTGCAGAAGCACCATGGAGCCACTGGACTGGACCATGAGGCCAAGAAACACGGCATCAGAGATGAACCACAAGTAGACAGGGCCATCGGCAGGACCTGAGGATGAGCAAAACCGCATTCCTTGGTCATCACTATGGTTGTGTGTGTTCTGTGAGGCCAAGAAACACGGCATCAGAGATGAACCACAAGTAGACAGGGCCATCGGCAGGACCTGAGGATGAGCAAAACCGCATTCCTTGGTTATCACTATGGTTGTGTGTGTTCTGTGAAGGCCAAGAACACTACGGCCATCAGAGATGAACCAAAGTAGAAACAGGTGGCCATCGGGCAAGGAGCCTGAGGATGAGCAAAAACCGGCATTCCTTGGTTATCAACTACGGTTGTGTGTGTTCTGTGAGGCCAAGAAACACGGCCCATCAGAGATGAACCACAAGTAGACAGGGAGGCCATCGGCAGGACCTGAGGATGAGCAAAACCGCATTCCTTGGTCATCACTACGGTTGTGTGTGTTCTGTGGAGCAGCGGTTTTCAGAGGGACAGTGATGCACATTCAGAGACTGAACATCCAGCAGGTGCAGCAGGAAGAACCAGTGACCTTGGGGGCCCTTCCTCTGAGCATCATCCACTCTGCTCTCCTCGGGGTGAGAGTGAAGGACTGATAGGTTCTCAGGACACAGGTGGAGCACAGGGTGGTGCTGAGAGTCACTCTCCGTAAGTAATACAGAGTTTACATCCAAGACTAGACAGGGGGTTCTTTGACACAAAAGTTGCCATTGTGTGGAGAATGCCAAGAGCGAGAAGAACCAGGAGACTGGCCACGGCCATGTGGGTGAGAATCACATATGTGGATATCTTCTTGTGGCCAAGAAAGATTGGAGAGATGCTGTATAGGAAAAGGATGGCATTGACCAGAGCCCCAACCACCGTCTGTAACTACAAGATAGTTTTCAGAACCATGTCCCCTGGGATTGTCAGGGCATCTTTGTGAAAAGACATGGAGAGGACGCCAGAGTGTCCTGGAACAGAAAAGAGGCTGTGCTAATGATGACATCAGCAGTCTTCTTACAGAACCAGCACTGGAAAAGAATTCTCAAAATAAAAAAGAATTCTTACTCTTCTTTCTTCCGAGAAAGCAGATACTTTTATACCCTATAGGAGGGGCTCAACTCGAAGAACAAGCACATAACAGCTGTATTATTCACCATTACTGTTTTGTATTTATATCTGTTTCCCATGACTTGGGAATCATGTCTGTCTTATTCAGCAATATGGTTGATCTCTGACAGGTGTTAAATAATACGTACTGAGTATATGAATATGTGACAGGAGATAGAGTAAAGGATATAGTCTACCACCTACAGAACTCATGATTATCCTGCCTATGGTAAAAATGTATTAAGAAAATAAAATACAAAAATATCACTTAGGTTATAAGACTTTCCAACTAATTTTAACATGGCTGCAATTGAATTAGCTGTCAACATTGGAGAACTCATATATCATCAGAATTCCTCAACCCAATATAACTTAAGAAATCAGTCATGGACTTCTGGTTTCTGGTTTTTCATGCATGGATCTTGAAAGTCACCACTCTGTTCTAACAATAAGAAAAAACACTGAACAGAGGAAAAATTCTTGTATCTGTAAAAAAGGTGAGAAAACCAGGGGCATCACTGCCTCAAAGACTGAAGACTCGGACAGTGAATAGAGGGGATCAAAGCTTATGGGGGCAGAGACTCACGATGGAAAAAAACACCTTGGGAACAAGACCTGGGGCAGGAAAACATGCACTCTGTCCTTGGGTTGATGGGGGATCAGTGTGTAGAGCCTGAGGGTAGAAACTCCAGGAAGAACAATTGCAGTGGGATCTCCAGAGTTTTGTGGGTTAAAAACTATTAACAATTAGAAAAAATAGAGAGGGGACATTAGAATACTTTAAATTGATCATAGCAACTATCAATTTACAATTGGTTCTTGGGGACCAGTTTCCTAAGCTGGGAAATAGTCCTGAGTTCATCCTTCTGAAGCCCACAGAGCAGAAGTGGTACAGTTAATTGTCCCCACTGTGCTCCTTCTGCAGGGAGTTGACACACTGTGGCCAGCGGACTTGTCCACAGTTCAGGTACATGGGTTTGAGAAGAGAAGGCAGGCAGATAAGACGGCCACTGCCTCTTTAAAGTGTTCAACTGTAGTTCCCATCTGCAGAAAATATGCATGATAATGATTTAATGTGTTGAATGATTATTCATCCTTGGAATCTGCCCCCACATATTTAAACACATAGAGCTACTGTGACCCTACTGTGTGCCGTCCCTAGTACTAGGTAATGAAAATGCAAACAGAAATAATACTCATGGTCCTGGCTCTGAGATATGAAATGCTGGTTTCATATGAACCACATGAAGGATGTGGTTCACCACCAGACTTCTAGTGGAGCTGGCGAAAGTGTCCACATCTGGGTTGTCCAGTGTGGAAGCTCCAGTCCCCTGTGGCTACTGAGCTCCTTAAGTGGGCTCATCTGAACTGAGAGGGGCTGTGGGTGTAACACACACACTCAATTTCAAGAAAGTATTAAGACAGAGATTTTAAACCATCTTGTCAAGAACTATTCAGAACTGATTACAACTTGAAATGGTAATAGTTATGATATTAAAATAATTGACACTGTAAAAAATTGACACTTAACGTGGCCACATGTAAATTTATAATCATAATCGACCTCTATGGACCAATGTCTTTTTCCGTTGGGTGCTGCTGGTCAGACTCAGACCTTCTGCCCCTCGGCTGAACCTACCTGGCTGTGGCAAAGCACCTGGCCCAGTACGAGGGGCTGAATCAGTCAGCAGGGGAAATGCAGCATCTCAGGCAGCCTGAGAAGCCTTCTTCAACATGTTTGGAAAATAACGCGACATTATTTTGTCACGTGAACATTTATATTCTTCATGCAGATCAGCTGTATAACCCAGAGAAACCCTTATACATATTCATCAGAACACATGTGTAAGAAAGTTCATTGCAGCATGTCGCACAATGGTAAAAAGCCAGAAAAGACTCAAATACCCATCAGCACTAGAATAAGTAATGAATGGAATATTATAAAGCAGTAATAATGAGTGTTCAACATTACTAGTCATCAGGAAAATGCAAGTCAAAACCACAATGAGATATCACCTCACATTTGTCAGAAAAGCTATTATTAAATAGACAACAAATAACCAGTGCTGGTGAGGATGTGGAGAAAAGGCAACTCGTGTGCACCGTTGGTGGGAATGTAAACTGGTGTGGTCACTGTGAAAAGCAGAATAGAGATTCCTCAAAAAATTAAATATGGAACTACCATGCAATCCAGAAATTCCAATCCTGGATTTCCAAAAAACAAAAACACTAATTCAAAAAGATATGGACACCTTAATGTTCATTGCAGCATTATTTACAATAGCTAAGAAATGGAAACAATCTAAGTATCTATCAACAGACGAATGTATAAGGAAGATGTGGTATACAAAGGAATATTACTTGGCCAGAAAAAGAATGAAATTTTGCCATCTGCAACAACATGGATGAACCTAGACCTATTATGCTAAGTGAAATAAGTCAGATAAAGAAAGACAAAAATCGTGACTTCACTTACATGGGGTGTCTGCAAAAGAAAACAAAACAAACAAGATCAAACTCATAGAGGCAGATACTCTGGTGGTTTTCAGGAAGGAGGAAGCTGGAGGTTGGATGAAACAGATGAACAGATGAGACAGATTAAGGCACAAACCTCCAGTTATGACGTGAATAAGTCACTGAGCTGTAACATAAGGAATAGTCAACACTTTGCAGAGAGGAGTGGTAACGGGAGTTGCGGCGATCAACTCATAACGTAAATAAATGTGGAATCACTATGATGTACACCAGAAACAAATATAACATTGCATGTTGACTATAATTAAAAAACAAAATAAAAAAGAGAGAAAAAAAGAAATCCTCTTGATCCATATCCTTTCAACACTTGGTATTACCAGACTTGTTGCATTAGAGACAACTACCTTATCACGGCAAAAATCATAGCATTAACTGTGGGTAATAATATGTATCGAGAGTAAGCATTTATAAAAGCAGTGCCATAAAACATTACAAATGTGTGGAACTGTATAGTCTAAGAAATTCCTACGTATTCTGTAAAATGGTCAAAAGTGATTCTGAGCAGAATATAAACACTTTAGGAACTCATACAATAGCTGCAAAAATCAAACCAATAAAAAAGTAGTTATACCATAACACTATATATTTTTCAAAGGAATGCAAAAGACAAAACACTAGACTATCCAAATAAAAGGCAAAAAAAGAGGGAAAAAAAAAACAGGAAAAACTGAAAACTAAGACCCAAGTTTCTGATTTTCAGTGATGAATAATAAACACTCAAGTGACAAATATAAAGACCGTTTTTACTCCCTCCTTCATGTTACTTAATCCTTTCAATCAACCAAATTTATCGATGGTCAATCACGTAAAGAAAATTCAGGTTGAAAGAAGAAGCAACCCATATGAATAACATTTATTTTCTGAATTAACACTACAGCATACTGGAAAATACAAGTGAATAAAGGTATATGGTAATACAGAAGAACACCTCCATTTTCTGTATTTATTATCTTCATCCATGAAATAAATATTTCCATCCACCCTACAGTAATATTTATCTAGACAAACATAGATTATGTGTCAATGTACATCAGGTATTAGATGCAACATATGGGAAAAATAATTTGCAAAAACTCCTGAAGAAGGTTTCTTTTACAGAGCTGAACTGGCCATCAAGGAAATGATTTCCTCAAAAAGAGTTTGTATTTTTTTAATGATAAATTTCTTTCTTTAAAAAATTTTTATTTATGTATTTTATTCTTGGCTGCACTGGGTCTTTGTTGCTACGCCTGGGTTTTGTGTAGTTGCTGTGATGGAGGCTACTCTCCAGTTGCCGTGCGCAGGTTTCTCACTGTGGTGGCTTCTCTTGTTGCAGAGCACAGGGTTAGGGCTCTAAACTTGTGCTCTTTGATTTTTGTAGCCATTGTATGAGTTCCTAAAGTGTTTATACTCTGCTCAGAATCACTGTTGACCATTTTACAGAATACGTAGGAATTTCTTAGACTATACAGTTCCACACATTTGTAATGTTTTATGCAGGCTTCATATCAACCAGACACTGTGGTGACCATTTTGCAGTACATATAAATTCCCATTCATCATGCTGCACAACTGGAACTGACATTATGTTATATACTAATTATACTGGAGAAACACTATTACTGAGGAAATAGTTACAGAAGAGAGTCACTACTTTCATTATTGAAGCTGTCTACTGTACATTTCGCACTTTAACAATACATTTTAATAATTCAGGAGCAGAATCTAGGTGCTCTAGGATCCCTGAGGAGAAAGAGGAAGGGGGAAACAGTGGGAAAACATGAAACTAAGACACTAGAGATCTGCAGCAACCATAGACGAAAATCGTGAAAAGCACTAATACAAAAAGCAAAAATAGAATTCAGCACATAGAAGATGACAAAGGTGACCACCAGCATCAGGATTGTGTGGGTGGCTCTGGTCTCTGGGGGGCATCTGTGGTGTCCAGTGAGGGTGTGAATATACTTCATTTTCTGGTGGTGTCTGTGCAGAAGAAGCACCATGGAGCCACTGGACCAGATCATGAGGCTAATAAATATGGCATCTGAGACAGACCACAAGAAGGTAAAGCCTGATTTATGACCCAAGGACATGCAGAACCACCTGCCTTGAGCATCAGAATAGTTGTGCGTGTCCTGTAGACCAGTGATGTTCACAGGAACGTAGCTATTCACTAAGGCACTGAATATCCAACAGATCCAATGGGAAGAATCTGTGACCCTGAGGGCTCTTCTTCTGAGCAATGACCTCCCTTCTCTCCTAGGGATGAGAGTGAAGGACTGATAGGTGCTCAGGACACAGGTGGAGCACAGGGTGGTGCTGCGAGCCACTCTGTGTATGTAATATACAAGTTTACACCCAGGACTGGACAGGGGCTTACTTGAAACAAAAGCTGTCATTGTGTGGGGAAGCCCAGAGGAGAGAAGAACCAAGAGATTGGCCAGGGCCATGTGGGTGAGAATAGTGTCTGTGGGTCTCTGCTTGTGTCCAAACAAGACTGGAGAGATGTTTTGGAAGAAAAGGATGACATTGACCAGAGACCCAACTCCCATCTGTAAGAGATAGGTGGTTTTCAGAGCTTCCTGGCTTGCAGTTCGTAGGACATCTTTCTGAAAAGACATGGAGAGGATTTCAGAGTGTCCTGGAGCAGAAAGGAAGCTGTGCAGGTGATGACATCAGCAGTCTTCTTACAGAACCAAGACTGGGAAGGGACTCTCACTCTTTACTTCTCTTGAGAAAAATGGCACTCTCATATGCCAGATAATCAGTTCTACCTGGAGAACATACACTTGACATTAGTTACAAGTTTCACCATTACAATTTTTTATTTACTCCTATTTACTTGTATATCCTGTTCTCCACCTGTATGTAAGGTCCATGAACTCAAGAACCATGTCTGTCTTGTTCAACAACATTTGATGACCCATCATAGGTATTAAATAATATGTATCAGGTATATGAGTGACAGAAGACAGAGATAAGAATGTGCTCTACCACTTTAGGATTCATGATCATCCCACTTATTACAAGAATGTACTGAGTGATTTCACCAAGATGGCAACACAGAGGCTTGCTCCTCCCATGGACACAGTGAATATATTTACACGTGGATCAATTCCTTTGAGAGAAATTCAGGAAATCATTGAATGACTTGCACACATCAGATGACTTTGAAAACACCCACATCAAAACAGGTGGGAACGTCTGGGACACCTGCTCACCATGAGCCCACGTGTAGCGCAGTGCATTCCAATCACAATGAAACACGCAACTACTTGCTTCTCTGAGAAGTAAGGACCTGAACCACATGTTAGCTCCCTCAAATCACTTAGCTCTGGTAGCCAGTGTGGATGGGCACTGTGGAGCCTCAAAGGGCTAAGAAAATAAAAAAGTAGCTGTGAAATGACCTGCTAGCACCCACCACGGCCACATCCCCAGGATCAGTGCAGCATGAATAGGCTTTAACACCATCACCCTGCTGGAGTTTGACTGCACTCTCTATCAGCTACTGCCTGAGGATCTGGCATTTAAGCACTGCATCGAGCGGCTGACTGGGAGGCTCTCAGGAGACTGAAAGAACAAGTGGCCACTGCTTCCACATTCTCTCTCTGGTTTGATTCAAAAAATGAAGCCAAGCCTTCAGCTTGTGCCTGGAAGGAACTTGTCCACACACATCTCATGCCCCAACCTCTGTGGCTGCCCCCAAAGGGGTGGACCCTCTAATAACCCACCCCAACAGTGAAGGGTACTCAGCCTACTGGAGTCCCACAGGACCATGTTATGTAGAATTGAAGTTTTCATGGTCACACATAGACCTACAGAGAAGGAAGGGAAAAAGATAGTCCATGCAGGTAGAAACCCAAAGAAGTAGGGATAACTATAGTCATCTCAGACAAAAATAGACTAAAGGGCAAAAACTGTAAAAACAGACAAAGGAAGTCATTATATAATGATGAAAGTATCCATTCATTAATAAAATAGAACAACTGTAAATATTTGTAAGCCCAACATTGGAGGACCTCAATATACTAAGGACTTGTTCACATAAATCAAGGGGAAAAATATACAACACACAGTAATAATATGGACATTAATTTCCTAGTCTCAGCAATAGATTAATCATATAGAGAATCAATAAGGAATCATTGAACTCAAACTATACATGAGACCACATGAACTTAACAGACTCACCATCCATCAGCAACAGAAAATATATTAAGTGTATATGGTCCATTCTCCATTTGTCTTAACATATTTAAGACCGAAATCATTTCACGCATCTTTTTCAACCACAATGATATGAAACTACAAATTATTAAAGAAAATGGGATAATTCAATAATAAGTGAAAGTGAAAGTGAAGTCGCTCAGTCGTGTCCGACTCTTAGCGACCCCATGGACTACAGCCCACCAGGCCCTCCGTCCATGGGATTTTCCAGGCAAGAGTACTGGCGTGGGGTGCCACTGCCTTCTCTGTTAACAGCGGCTAGGCATATTATATTTACTTGGAGCTGGTATACTTGTGTGAAGATTAAACTACATGGATGAAATGAAAAATCAAAAATAAAACATCTTCAGAAAATGACAATGGAAATACAAGATAACAAAACTTATGGGAAGCAGATTAAGAGCTAAGTTGATAGTGATAAATGTCTATATGAAAAAGGAAGAAAGGTCTCAAACAAAATAGCTTTACACCTCAAGGAACTACAAAAGAAGAACGAATTAAGCCCAAAGGAAAGAAATAGTGAGGTTCACAGCAGAAATACAGATGTAATTCAGAGAAGTTGTGTTTGGTTCCAAACCATAGCAGTAAATTCAATGTCATAATATAGTGGGTCACACAATTTTTTGGCTTCCCAGTGCATATGAATATTACATTTATACCATGTTGTAGTCTTTTAAGATTGCAATAGTCATCATCATGCTGGTGCACAAGACAAGCCTCATATATAAGTTCTCACTCACCTCAGAGCATCTAAACAATAAAGCAAACATTATCATATCTAAAGCAAGGAACATAATCATAGTGGGGACTGCAATACTCACACTCTCATCAGACAGAAAACCAACATGGAAATGTTGGAGTTAGCTACACATTAGCACAGTTGAACTTTATGGACATAACCAGATCAATCTATCCAAGAGGAGAAAAATATACATTCTTCTCAAGACCACAGAGAACATTCACCAGATCACATCACATATTAGGACTCAAGCAGGTCTTTTTTTAAAAAGTCTTTATTGAATTTGTTATAATATTGCTTTCTTTTTAATGTCTTGATTTTGGCCCTGAGACATGTAGAATGTTAGACCTCTGACCAGGGATCAAACTCCTACACCCTCTTTTGGAAAGTGAGGTCCTGATCACTGGAATGCCGGGGAAGTCCCCCAAACAAGTCTTAACAGATTTAACACCGAAATCACATGAAGTGTCTTTTTCCACGGTAATTATATGCAATAAGGCACCAATAACAGCATGAAAGCTGGAAAAATCACAGATACATGGAGATGAACAACCACTCCAGAACAAACTGTGGTCAAAGAAAATCCAAATGGAAATAAAAATGGAAATAAAATACCTTGAGATGCAAGTGGAGTGGGAACACAGCAAACCGAAGGTTACGGGAGTCAGCACAGGCTTTGTTCTAAGAAGAATGGTTTAACAACAAATGAGATTAAGAAAAAAAGGTTCTAATAAACATAACTTTATACCAGAAAGAACAAAAACAAACCAAAAATCACATTAAAAAAAAAAAACACCCAAACCAAACAAAACCAAACCACCCACCCAAAACTAAGGCAAAGGTTAGCAGATATATAAGGGAAAAACAGTGGAAATGGATGAAATAAGGACCAGAAAAGAAGTAGAAACTACCAAGGAAACCATGAGTTGGTTTTTGAAAGATGAACATTCCCCTTGTCACTGAGCACCTGAAGCAACGTGAGGAGGAAACAGTGACTTCGGGCACCTAAGGCGTTTCTAACCCCACGGCCGCCCTCGCTCCTTTTCCCACCAGAGCAGAGGCATTCCTTCCCTTCAAAGCAGGAAACGCGTCCTGGCCCCCCTCCCAGCTCCTAGTCGCCCCTCTTCCCGCCACTTCAATGGTCTCGTCCTTTAGGCTCAGCCTCCTGGCTCCACCTGCTCCTGGCTCCTGTGAGCCCCTCCGTAGTCACAACTGACTCACTCTCTTCACCTCAAGATGAGATTCATACCTTTTTGTTCGTTTCCTCCTCTCTGCTCTCTCTTCCTGATAAATCGAGAGCTCTTGGAAACAAGAAATACTATCCTGGCAGATGCAGAGGCCGCCGACGAGCACCGTGGCTCCCGGCCCTCTGGGCCTTTGGCGGCGGCTCCTCGTGCTGGAGCTGCTGTGCGCCGCAGCCGGGACCAGGCACCACCTCTGTTCTCGCGATAGCTCCCAAGGCAGGACTTGGACAGTTACCTCAGTTCTTGCGACAGCTCCCGGCCCGGACCTGGATGCTTGTCCCTCCTCTTGCGTTAGCTTCCTGAACGCAGGCCTGGACACGTGTAGCCGTGGTCTCACGATTGCTTCCGAGGTGTGGGCCTGGACACGTGCCCCGACCATTGCGTGGAGAGCTACCTCTTGGCACGTGGAGCTGGACAGTGCTTGAACTGCGCGTCCTTCCCTGCGTGAGCACACACGACTTCTACTTGCTCTGTATCCCCGTCCAGCCTCCTTCAGGCTGCGGTGGCCCATCCTGGGGGTACCCTGAGCCTGGCCCTCGTGATGGAGCTGCTCCATGAATCCCATTGAATTTTCTTTATTGGCAAAAGCTCGAACATGAGTCTCATGCACAGTGAATCCTCATAGGATCCTCCCTGAAACCCCACTCATTTCTCCCTACATCACAGTGACTCCTAAGTACATGCAGTTCCCCTCATCCTCTTGCATCTCTCCTCCCACACACATGGCCCATGATCTCCTTTCTATGGGGCTGAGTATTTATTGGGGGGAGTGATGTGGTCATAGCTACTGTTTGCCATTTTGTGGGACACACAGAGGTCAACCCCACAGACGAGGTGCCTCCCTGACACCATCATGACCCAGAATTGCAGATGGACACACCTGCCCCCACACAATCCATGACACCCAACCCCACACAGTCACACATGGGGCACCACCACAGCCAGAACCAAAAAATGAACCCGCAAAAGATGCCCTTGTGCTGTGAGAGGAACACATATCCCAGTGCTTGCCGACCCACAGGTGTGGGGGAACCAGTGTGAGCAGGTCACTCTCCATGTAACAGGACAAGCTGGAAGTAACCTTTCTTAGAAGAAAACAGAGAACCCATAAAAGCCTTATTTTCCAGCAACTTTTCTGATGACACAGCTGTGCTTGCACAAAAAAACAATTTAAAGGCAGTTCTGTCTCTCCTTTGGTTCTGAGCACTTTCTGCTACAATAGCTTCCTCATTTTGTCTTGGTTTTCTTTTCTTTTTTTTTTTACTTATGTGCATAAAACTGCTTACAATACAGTGGAAGCAACAGGAGTTAATTCTGTTGTGTTGACAGAGGAGTGTGTAACTCATCACAGTGAGCCCTGAAGTCAGAGCTGGTGTGTAGCCCAGTGCTGAGGGAGAGCCGAGAGTGAGCTGCTTAGAGGCATTGTCATGAGCTGTGGGCAACAAGACTAGAGGACCCTGGAATAAGGTCCCGGGTGGAGATGATCTGAGAAAGGCGGCAGGGGGACTCCTTCCCCTGCAAGCATAGACCTGTGAGGTCTGCTACAATGAGCAGTCTTTGTTAACAACAGAGAGGAGCTCAGTGACTGGATCATCCAAGGCTTGGCACACATTCCAGAGACACCAAATCCCTCCTCTCATCTTTAGAGACTCCATGGCACAGGGATCTGCAGTGGACCATCTGGCTCTGCTCCCAGCCTGAGACACTCCTGGGCTCACAGCCACCCTCCACCCAGCAGAGCATGGATGTGAGTGCTCAAGTGAGGCTGTGTTGCCCCTGTCCTGCCCAGTGTGAGTTAAGTCTTAAGTCCCTCTCCTGCTGAAGGCAACGTCTCTCCCAGTCTTTGCCCTGAGATTGAACAGAAGGAAGCACTCACCTGGCTGGTCTTTGCTTCAGAGCTCTGTGCAGGGACGTGTCACTCAGGATGAGCGCCGAGCACCTGAGGTCATGGTTATAGGGACGGTGTTTCTAGCCTTGGTCTCTCCACAGAGATTCCATTATCATGTCACCTGCTGTGTGGGTGACACTGACTGCATGGGGAGTCTGGGGCGTTTCCAGTGAGGAGCAAATGATATCCCCAGTGTAAATCATCTTCTTTCTTGGGTGATTAAGGACACCTCTTGAGAATCAATGAAAAGATCCGAATGGGCAGTCAAATAGCTGGCCGAAAACTATACACCAGCACCCTACTACACAGTAGGTCATAATTAGTTACCTATTTTATATATAGTAGTGTGAAAGTGAAGCAGATTTGAAATTACCTCTAATCATTTAAAAAAATAAAAACAGTTCATAGGCATTTAATTCCTTAGTGTTTAAGAGGAGGTTGTTGCTAAGTATACCTTTATTATTGATCATGTTTTATTAGCTTTTTATATTCTCTAATAGGAAAAACAGTAAAATTATGATATTTTTAGATAAACGCTGAAACAATTCACTCATAGTAAAACTAGCTCCTTAATATTAGTTAAAGGAAATTTTTCAAACAGAAGGCAAGTTATACCAAAGAAAGAAACACAAAAAAGAACTACAAGCTTTGGAAAACGCAATCATATTGATACATGTATACACTATACTTTCTGTTCATTTCTTATTTTATATAAGACACAACTAGTTCATGACAGCTACAATCATAGCATTAATTGTCAGTAATTACATATATATATATATATATACAGGAGTGATGGATCCATATGTGATGTCCAAAATATCACTGAAAAATAGTTATACCTTAGCACATTGATTTTTTAAATTGGAACTTAAAAATAACACAACAGAAAATGACCCAAAAAAACCCAGAAAATAAGACAAATAGAAACAATCTCAAGTTTGCAAAATGCAATCACGAACACTACGTATTCAAGTGACAAATGAAAAAGAAGACAGCTTCTAGTCTGTCCTTCAGATTATGTCATCCATCCTATCTATTAAATTTATTGAGGGTCCACCGTGTAAACAATCCAGTTTTAGAGAAGAAGCAAGACACTGAATAACATCGATTTTCTGTGTAACACTATAGCATACTGGAGAAATAGGAGTGAACTAAATTTACAAGGTAATACAGAAGAACACATTCTCTACTTTCCTGTGTGTTACCTTTATCTAAAAAATCAAATCTCCACCCACACAAGAGTCATATTTATGGAGACCAATGTTGGATTCTGTGCCAATGTGTGTCAGGTATTAGCTGAAACACACGGAGATAAAGTCTGTGGAAACTCTTGAAATGTTCTGGAAGAAAGGACGTTTCTTTCAGAGTGCTTCATTGGTTAAGGCAGAAATGGTTTCCTCAATAATGGTTTGTACATTTTTCGAGCTCATAATTTCATGGATTGACTTTCAAATCTCCTAAGTGAACCTTTTCAGTTCATTGGAAATTCTGTAAAAATTTGGTATTGAGTACAAACATTAAAAGCTATCAACATCTAGTTATAAAACAAGCAAGTCAAGGGGATATGGTGTACCACATGGTGAATATAGTCAATTATATTCATTGCATACTTGAAAAAAATAATCAAAGATCATGGCATCCAGTCCCATCAGATCAGCTCAGTTCAGTTGCTCAGTCATGTCTGATTCCTTGTGACCCCACGGACTACAGCTTTGCTAGGCTTCCTTGGCCATCACCTACACCCAGAGCTTGCTCAAACTCATGTTCATCGAGTTGGTGATGCCATCTAACCATCTCATCCTCTGTCGTCCCCTTCTCATCCTGCCTTCAGTATTTCCCAGCATCAGGGTCTTCTCCAATGAGTCAGTTCTTCCCATCAGGTGGCCAAAGTATTGGAGCTTCAGCTTCAGCATCGGTCCTTCCAATGAATATTTAGGACTGGTTTGATCTCCTTGCAGTCCAAGGGACTCTCAAGAGTCTTCTCCAACACCACAGTTCAAAAGCATCAATTCTTCTGTGCCCAGTTCATCACTTCATGGCAAATAGAAGGGGAAAAAGTGGAAGCAGTGACAGTTTTTATTTTCTTGTGCTCAAAAATCACTGCATACAGTGACTGCAGCCATGAAATTAAAAGATGATTGCCCCTTGGAAGGAAAGCTATGACAAACCTAGATAGCATATTAAAAAGCAGAGACATCACTTTGCCAACAAAGGTCTGTGTAGTCAAAGCTATGTTTTTTCTAGTAGTCATAAAGGGATATGAGAGTTGGATCATAAAGAAGGCTGAGCACCAAAGAATTTATGCTTTCGAATTGTGGTGCTGGAGAAGACTCTTGAGAGTCTCTTGGACTGCAAGGAGATCAAACCAGGAAATCCTAAAGGAAGTCAACCTGGAATATTCATTGGAAGGACTGATGCTGAAGCTCCAGTATTTTGGCCACCTGATGTGAAGAGCTGACTCATCGGGAAAGAGCCTGATGCTGGAAAGAATGAGGGCAGGAGGAGAGGGGGCAACGGAGAATGAGATGGTAGGATGGCATCATCCACACAATGGACATGAATTTGAGCAAACTCTGGGAGAGAGTGAGGGACAGGGAAGCCTAGCATCCTGCAGTCTATGATGTCTCATAGATTCAGATACAACTGAGCGATTGAACAACAAGAGAGTCAATCTTCAAAGTTCTCATCACAGGGACTTACTGGTGGTTAAGACTATGAGCTTCCACTGAGGGGGAGCTGGTTCAATTGACGGTCCAGGAACTATTACCCCATATGCCACACAGCCAAATAATAACAAAAACTAACGAAATAAATAAACTTGGCAGTTTGTGTCACCAGAAAAAAATTTGTATCTTCTCTGAAGGTGAGGGGATGCAACTAGCTAGACTTATTGTGATCATTTTGCAACATATACAAATGCACATTCATCATGTTGTATATCTGGAACTAATACAATGCTATGTGTTAGTAAAGATATAAGTTAGTTATATCTCAGTAAAAAATGGATACTGAGGACTTACAGAATAATTACGGTTACTATTGAAGGTGTCTACTAGATATTTAGCACTTTATTCATACATTCTAATGACTCAAGAGCAGAACCTAGGCGTTCTAGGATCCCTCAGGAGCAGCAGGAAGGGGGAAATAGTGGGGAAACAAGAAACCAAGACATTAGAGACCTGGAGCAACCACAGACGAAAATCTAAAGAGGCACTGATATGGAAAACAAAACTGTAATTCAGCAGGTAGAAGACAACGAAGGTGACCATGAGCATCAGGATGGTGTGGGCGGCTCTGGTCTCTGGGGGGCATCTGTGGTGTCCAGTGGGGGTGTGGATATACTGCACCCTCTGGTGGTGTCTGTGCAGGAGAAGCACCATGGAGCCACTGGACCAGACCATGAGGCCAATAAACATGACATCAGAGATGAACCAAAAGTAGACAAAGCCTGTGGCAGCACCTGTAATTGAGCAGAACCACTTGCCTTGGGAATCAGTATTGTTGTATCTATCCCAAGGACCAGTGATTTTCACAGGAACGTAGATGTACATTAAGAGACTGAACATCCAGCAGGTGCAGCAGGAAGGACCAGTGACCTTGGGGGCCCTTCCTCTGAGCATCACCCACTCTGCTCTCCTGGGGGTGAGAGTGAAGGACTGATAGGTGCTCAGGACGCAGGTGGAGCACAGGGCGGTGCTGCGAGCCACCCTCTGTATGTAATACACAAACTTACACCCAAGACTGGAGAGAGGGTTTCTCAAAACAAAACCTGTCATTATATGGGGAATTCCAGAGGACAGAAGAAACAAAAGATTGGCTAGGGATATGTGGGCAAGAACTGTGGGTGTGGGTCTCCGGTTGTGGCCAAGCAAGATCGGAGAGATGTTGTGAAAGAAAAGGATGATATTGGCCATAGATCCAACTCCTATCTGTATAAGATACATGGTTTTCAGGGCTCTCTGGCTTGTGGTTCTCAGGGCATCTTTGTGAAAAGACATGGAGAGGATGTCAGAGTGTCCTGGAGCAGAAAGTAGGCTGTGCTGGTGATGCCATCAGCAGGCTTCTTACATAATCACCGTTGGACAAAGATTCCCACATTTTATTTCTCCTGAAAAGGAAGACACTGTCATAGTCCAGAGAAATGACTTTACCTGGATAACATACTTCTGATACCAGTTAAATCATTCACCATCACTATTCTGAATTTTTTCTATTTACTTTTATTTTTTTTAATTTTAAATTGGAGGTTAATTGCTTTAAAATATTGTGTTAGTTTCTGCTGTACAACAATGTGAATCAGATATGAATACACCTATATCTCCTTCCTCTAAAGCCTCCCTCCCATCCCCTCATCCCACCCCTCTAGGTCATCACAGGGCACTGAGCTGAGCTCCCTATGTTATACAACAGCTCTCTATTTACTTGTATAACCTGATCTTCTATCCTCATGTAAGATCTATAAACTTAGAAAACATGTCTGCCTTGTTCAGCAACATTGTTGGCTCAGTTCAACTATTTCCAATGCCAGTATTCACAGAAACAGAAAAAAAAAAAAAATCCCCAAATCTGTATACAACCAAAAAATACCCCAAATAGTCAAAGCATCACGTGAAAGATGAACAAAACATCCAACTTTCTCATTTCAAACCATATGTCGAATTTATGGCAACATAAATTTGCATAAAATATGCATAAAATAGACAGACTGATGGGACAGAACAGAAAGCGCAGAAATTAACCCATACACTTCTGGTGAATTAATTTTTGACGAAGGCCCTAAGGGTATGCAATGGACTAATGTTAGTCCCTTCAATAAGTGGTGTTTGAAAACTGGAAATCCACATCTAACGATGAAAAGAGAGAGAGTAAGCCTTACAGATTCTGGTCGAATAAAAAAATATAACTACATGTATAACAGATGTAAACTAGACTGTCTGTGATCAACTGGCAATGTAGAGAAATATTTAATTGTTATTTTGTACCCGTGAAACAGACATAATGTTGTATCAATTATATCCAAATTTAAAATTCCAAAAAAAAAAAATCTGGACACTATCTTACACCACACACAAAAATGTTCTAAACTGGATTAAACTTGGATGTAAGATCTGGAACCATCAAACTCCTAGAGGAAAGAAGTAAGCTCCTTGAATTGATCTTGGCTGTAATGGTTTGGATTTGACAACAAAAACACAGCAACAAAAGTAAAAGAGTGAGGGTTCATCGTATAAGAGCCTCTGCAGGGCAAAGGAACTGTGCAATACGAGACGCTATTTGCAATCCACATATCCACGAATGAATGAATATCCAAAATGTAAAATAATATTGTGCAAAACCCCAAATAATCCAGTTTAAAATGGGGAAAGGACCTGAACAGATTTTTTTTTCAAAGACTGCATACAAAGAACCTAAAGGTATATGAACAGGTGCTCAACATCTCTAGTCATCAGGTCAAAATTACAATGAGATAGCATCTCTCACCTGTTAGAGTGTCTAGTCTCCAAAAGAGAAGAGATAACACATTGGCAAGGATCTTGACAAAAAGGAACACTTCACACACTGTTGGTGGGAATATTAACGGGTACAGCCTCTGTGGAGAATGTTGTGGAAGTTCCTGAGAAGTTAAAACCAGAACTCCCATATGACCCAGCAATTGGGCTTCTAGTATATATACAAGATGAAATCAGATCTTGAAGTAATATCTGTAAAGATGACTATCTGTAAATGAACCCCTATGTTCATTGCTGAATTGTTACAACAGCCGAGACATGGAAACAGCCCAAGGGTCTGCTGATAGATAAACCGATCAGGAAGCTGTGGGATATTACACAGGGGAAATATTACTCAGGTTAAAAAGGTGGAAATCTTTCCTTTTGCAACAACGTGGGTAAAACTCGAGGACACTTTGGTATGTGAAATATTCATACACAAACACTGCCTTCTATCACTTATAGGTAGAGTTTGAAAAAAAATTCAATTTCATAGAAAGAGAGTCGAATGGTGGTTGCTTGGGAACTGGGGTTGGGGGAAAGGGGAGAAGAGGGTACAATCTCTCAGTTATAAGATGAACAAAGACTGAGGAGTAATGTAGAACCTGGTGACTACAGGCGATGACACCTACTATGTGAGGTGATGGATGCATCAATTCAGTCAACTGTGGACTCCTTCACAATGTGTACATATATTAAATCATGATGTACATTTCAGATACACTGCAATTTCAATAATCAGTTATGGTCCATGACCTCCTTCCCATCAGATCAGATCAGTCGCTCACTCGTGTCCGACTCTTTGCGACCCCATGAATCGCAGCACGCCAGGCTTCCCTGTCCATCACCAACTCCCAGAGTTCACTGAGACTCACGTCCATTGAGTCGGTGATGCCATCCAGCCATCTCATCCTCTGTCGTCCCCTTCTCCTCTTGCCCCCAATCCCTCCCAGCATCAGAGTCTTTTCCAATGAGTCAACTCTTCGCATGAGGTACTGGAGTTTCAGCTTTAGCATCATTCCTTCCAAAGAATACCCAGGGCTGATCTCCTGCAGAATGGACTGGTTGGATCTCCTTCCCATAGGGCTGAGTATTTATTGGGGTCAGTGATGTGGTCAGATCTCCTACCTGGACATTTCCTGGATACAGAGACCAACCCCACAGGGGAGGTGCCTTCTTGACACCAGCAACCACGACTTAGGTTGCAGGACATACCTGACCCCACATGACCCATGACCCCCCAGCCCCACACAGTCACATACGGGGCACCCCCACAGCCAGAGTCAGAAATGAACCCAGAGCAGGTCTCTTGTGCTGAGTCAGGAACACACATCCCAGAACCTGCAGCCCCCCAGGAGCCTCTCTGCACCCACAGGTGTTGGGGGGTGGAGGGAAGTCCAGTGCGGGCAGGTCAGTTTCCATGAGTTTTGACAAGGTAGGAATTCTGTTCACAAATGCCCACCCACTTAATATGAGCACTTCCAAAGGCTCCATCTTCTGACACCAGTATCTTTAAGGTTTAGGTTTTCAACATATGAATATCTGCAGATACACACATCAGATGATAGCTGTATTTCCAAATATAATGTTGAATTACCATAGGGGAAACTGCTTTACTTCCTAATTCTAATCTTTTCAAAAAACTTTACTTTGCAACCTTTATACTCATTTGGCAGACTGGAGGTTAACTGGATTCTATCTCAGTGCAAAAATTTTTTTCTCTTTCCCCTGCTCCTCATGTTAAAGAGGCTGAGCGCATTTTGTCGTTTGATTAGAGAGAGAAAAACATGAGCAACATTGATATACATAATACAGAACACAGAGAGACTCGAGACAGGATACTATGGCAGAAATTACTGAGCCAACTGCATCCCGTGAAGGAAAATGTGAAGGTTGTTACAGGGTGGCCTTTCTCTCTGTATTTCTGTTTGTGTGTGTATGTGTCTGTCACTGGATCTTATTTCAGGACTTTCAGGTTCTAACCCAAACTCTGCACATCATTATTCCACCTTATTCACACTCAACCCTAATCTATTAGGTCTGAGGAGGTCTCTAGATCATTTTTTATGTGGTTGAGACGTCCAGGGCTCTGGTCATACAGGACTTGAACAGATTCCACAGTGACCCCTCCCTTTTCCCCTCATTGTCAGGGACCCCAGGACACAGGATTTGCAGTGAACTCACAGCTCTGGTCCCCCTCAGACACACACCCCAGCACATTCCCCACTTCCACCTGCCAGCCAGGGCATGGACGGGGCAGCTCAGTCAAGGCAGGGGAGCACCTGTCTGCCCAAGGCACTGACAACACAGCTCTGAGCTCCTCTTCTGCTGAGAGCCGGCTCTCCTGTTTCCTGCCCTGAGACTGAACACAAGGGAGCACTCACCTGCCTGCACTTGGCTCCACACTCTGTGCAGGGAAGTGTCAGTCAGGATGGGCCCCAGTTATAGGGACAGGGTCCCTGGGCCCGCTCTCCCCACAGAGGAGCCATTATCATGTCATCTGGAGCGGAGGTGACACTGTCTGCATGGAGAGTCTGGGGCATCTCCAGTGGGGGGCAGATCTTACCCCCAGTGCTCATTACCCTCACCCACGCCTGGGGACTACTGACAACTCCTGGCAATTACTGAGAAGGTCCCCGTGAGCGGCTGAGCAGAGGGCAGGGAGAGTTTTCTGAGTTCCCCGTTGGAGAGCCCAAGTTTACAGTGAAAGTCACAGCCAGGGAAGGGACACTCACAGAGCAGTGGGGCTCCCTTCACTGTGTCTCCCGTTGGGCATTTTCCCTCATGGTCTCACTCTTCCAAGCTGTTCCAAATGTGTTCACACTGATCATCAGCATGGGGTCTGGAGGCTGGGCTTTCTCCTGAGTTGAAGTCCCACAGCCCTTTCTATTTATGGCCTCAGGTCTGTTTAATCTGGAAAATGCCCCCTTTGAAACCAGAGTTTCCCTCCTCAGAATCCTCAGGTCTCCCTCACGTCCACATGACTCTGCAAGGACTTTGTCCTTGGTTCCAAGTCACCCACGGAGCCCCCTCCTTAAGTCTCTCATTGAACCTCCAGCATGTCACCACATTCTGGGCTATTAGTACTGGAAAAAAGCATTCCTGGACATATAGAAAGGGATTTAAAAAAGCATTGATAGGAAATATAGAGAGATTAACATTAGAATGCATGAAATTGATCATTGAAATGATCAATTGAACCTTTAGATCATGAAATTTTTACACCTTGTTTTATGTCCCTGGATATGTTCCAATGTCTCCTATTTTATAGTCTATGGGAACTTGACTAGAATTTGTATCCTGCTGTTGTGTGAAAATTGTATAAATCTTACTTACGTTGAATTGGTTTATAGTGCTTTTCAGGTCTACTATATCTTTGTACCTGTCTGTATGTTCATTCTATTAATTTTTGACAGTTTGATATTGAAACTCCAACTAAAACTCATAATTTATCTACTTAAAAATGATCATAATATATAGTAGAACCATATGTAACTTTGTTCTGTATTTTCCAAATCTCCTGTAAATGTGTTATCATACTTTCATAATTCAAAAGTAAAAAGGAAAGAGAGAAAAAGAGAAATGATCAACTGATAATTGTGAATATTCTCTGGGAAATGAATCTGATGTCTCCATCCTGAGAGATCACAGAGCAGAAAGGACATATGTGTGTGTGCTCAGTCCCTGAGTCGTGTCTCACTCTTTGCAACTCCATGGACTGTAGCCTGCCAGGCTCCTCTGTCCTTGGGATTTTTCAGGCAAGAATACTGGAGTGGGTTGCCCTCCTCCAGGGGATCTTCCTGACCCAGGGATTGAACCTGTGTCATTTATATCTCCTGCATTGCCAGTTTTTTTTTTTTTTTTTTTTTTTTACCACTAGCGCCAAAAGGACATGTAAACCTCCCCACAGTGGGCTCCTCCTGCAGCGCATTGATGCTTTCTGGGCAGTGAACAAGTCCACATTTTATAGGCATGGGCTTGTCAAGAGAAGCCAGGCAAGTCAGACAGCTACTGCTTCTGTGAAGTGTACGACCTTGTCCCTGTCTGGGGAAAATGTGTATGAGAATGTTTATAATGTGTTGAAAATGATTCATTGTGAGGTTCTGTCCCCATGAATCCCAACCCATAGAGATACTGTGGACCTAGGTCACTACCATCACTAGTACTAAGTCGCAAAGACACCAACAGAAATATTAACACTCCTGGTTCTGGTATTTCAACCCAGGCCTCCCCCTGTACCGTCTGAGCCACCAGGGAAGCCCAAGAATACTGGAGTGGGTAGCCTATCCCTTCTCCAGGGCATCTTCCTGACCCAGGAATCAAACTGGGGTTCCCTGCATTGCAGGCGGATTCTTTACCAGCTGAGCTACCAGGGAAGCCTGATTTAACATAGAGGGAATTTAACATCTTGATCTTTGTCAAGATCTTTCCAGAACTGATTATAGCTTGAGCGGACAAAGTTTAAGATTTGAAAATAATTGACATAGTTTCTTTTTTACTTTCTTTAATGTGGCTACAGTAATTATACTGCTACAGCCATGAAACTTGTTCTATTGCTTTTGGAAACATGTTTGCTTATTTATCTTCGGTTGCCTCGGGTCTTCGCTCTCTTTAGCTGTGGCGCCCAAGATCAGTAGTTGCGGTGCCCCGGCTTAATCTCCCTGAGGCATGTGGGATCTTTGTTCCTTGACCAGGGATGGGACCTGCGTCTCCTGCACTGCAAAGTGGATCCTTAACCACTGGACCACCAGGGAAGTCCCCAGAGTTTCAGTCTTGCAAAACAAAACGTTCTAGGCGTGGATCATAGCGATGATGACAATATGAATGCTCTCTAATTCCATTGAATGGTATACTTAAAATGTACCTTAAAATTTCCTTGGCGTGTGTACTTTACTACAATTTAAAATGTTTTAAAAGATGGAATAAAAATTAAAAATGTCTGTGGGGAGGGAAAAGTGTCTGTAGGATAATATCAAGTATTATCAACATCAATGACATACATTTCATTGGAGTCACAGACGGTGTCAAGACAGGAAAATGGCCAGAAATGGAGAACTAACAACTGAAGACGTCCGAATTTTGGTAAAAAATAGTAGAAACTCAACCAACTTTTCTAAGTATAAAAGCAAAGAAGGGCTTCCCTGGTGGTCCAGTGGTTAAGAATCCACCTGGCAATGCAAGGGACACAGGTTCGATCCCTGGTCCTGGAAGATCTTCCATGCAGAGCAACTAAGCCCGTTCCCTACAATTACTGACACCCATGTGCCCTAGAGCCCATGCTCCCCAACAAGAGAGGCCACCACGGCGGGAAGTCCGCACACCACAGCTAGAGGGGCAGCGAAGACTCAGCACGGCCCAAACTAACTAACTAAATACTGCTGTTGCTGCTGCTGCTGCTAAGTCACTTCAGTCATGTCCCACTCTGTGTGACCCCATAGACCGCAGCCCACCAGGCTCCCCCGTCCCTGGGATTCTCCAGGCAAGAACACTGGAGTGGGTTGCCATTTCCTTCTCCAGTGCATGAAAGTGAAAAGTGAAAGTGAAGTCGCTCAGTCATGTCTGACCCTCAGCGACCCCATGGACTGCAGCCTAGAAAGCCAAAGAGAAGCATCTGTGGACATTACCATAGTCAAATTAATAAAGGGTGTTGGTAAAAGAAAATCTTAAAAGTTGCAATAGAAAAAAAAACATATTCATAAATTTTGGTTTTGGGCAAACCCCCCCACGCCAGCCCCACTCCCCAGCCCTGCCCCCAGATTTGACATTCTGGGCAGGAAAGCTTTTTGTTGCGGTTGGCTTTCCTGCACCTTTTATGTTATTTTGCATATTTTCTGGGCTCCACCCTCTTATTTTCTCTATTCTCTTGTTAACATCCATAGTCTCTCTTTGTAGCCCCATGGACTGTAGCCCACCAGGCTTCTCCGTCCATGGGATTCTCCAGGCAAGAATACTGGAGTGGGTTGTCCTTTTCTTCTTCAAGCGATCTTCCTGACCCAGAGATTGAATCCGTGTGTCTTGCGTTGGCAGGGGAGTTCTTTACCACTGAGCCGCTGGGAATCCCTGATGATGCCATTCTGAGTGGTTCCTCACTGTAGTTTTGATTTGCGTTTCTCTGATAATGAGCAATGTTGAGCATTTTTGCATGTGTTTGTATGTCTGTCTGTATGTCTTCTTTGGAGAAATGTCTGTTTTAGGTCTCCTGCCCATATTTTTTATTTTCTTTCTTTCTTCTTCTTCTTTTTTTTTTCTATTAATTGGTGCAGAGCCAGGAGGGCTGACTCAGGGCTGGGCCAGGAGAAGCGCAGATTTCTGGACCCTGGTCCCCAGCTGGCTCTAGCCATCCTTATTTATGGACAGCCACTTGATTTGGGGGTCTTCCTGGTGGCTCAGATGGTAAAGAATCTGAATGCAATGTGGGAGACCTGGGTTTGATCCCTGAGTTGGGAAGATCTCCCTGAGAAGGGAACGGGCAACCCACTTCAGTATTATGGCCTGGAGAATCCCATGGATAGAGGAGCCAGGCAGGCTACAGTCCACGGGGTTGCAAAGAGTCAGACACGACTGAGCGACTTTTTCACTTTCACTTTTCACCTGACTTGAGGTCTCTGGTTCTCTTATGGAGGTTTCCATTTCCCAGTGGGTGAGTTCTTCGACTCAGGGCTGATGCTCCATCACTGGCTCCCCCTGGTTTCCAGGTCTCTTGTTGCCAGGCAACCTCCTTCCCATCCATCCAGGTGACTCTCCATAGGCAAGACCCTTGAGACCCTTCAGAGGTGGGGGGCGGGGCTGCCTTGGCTGGGTCGAGGTCAGTGAGGCCCAGCTCCCCCGGACCTGACAACCTTCTGTCCAGTCAGCAGAATTCTCCCTGCTTCTACTTCCTGGGCCCCTTGCCCGTGGGAGAGGCTGGTGTGTGTCACCTGGCCTGCATGCCCTCCACCCCAAACTTGGTCCTTGCTCTTCTTGTCCCAGATTTGTCACCATGGGTGAACAGACCCGGAGGACAGCTAAACCTCAGATACTACTCCTGAAGAGGACCAGGCCAGGATCAGAGAGGGCACTGCCAGGGTCCAGTCCCTGCCCACCAAGGAGCCCTCTCTGGCCAACCTATGTGCCCAGGTGGACCTGTGTCTTGGCTGCTCCGTCTGCATTGGAGTCTCAATGACAGCACCCACATGCCGCAGGGTGGAACACGGCTGCCCCAGCGAGATCCTGCTGGCCCTCTTCAGGGGCGCCGCCCAGGGCAAGGTCTGGCCAGGGTGGACCGCCTGCCCACCTTCCCGAGGGACAGGCGCTACAAGGTCTGCAGCTCTACGGTCTGGGCTGGGCTGCCAGTGCCACCACAAAGACTGACCCTCTGTTGGAGCTTTGAGGACCAGCTGGTCTGGAGGGGAGGGCTGGAAAGGGAGGGGGGAGGGCTGGGAGGTGAGGGAGAGGGCTGGAAGGTGAGGGGGGAGGGCTGCTTGGCAGGGGGGAGGGCTGCTGGGGTGGGCTGAGGCCTCCACTGACTCCATCCCCTCTACCTTGCAGGTGCCGGCTCCTCCTGCCCACCCGTAGGCTCTGGACCCACTTGCTGGACTCTGAGGCAGGGGGGAGCCTTCAGAGACCGGAGGGCATGTTTCCTGAAGACCCCGCGGGTGCCCAGGATGACCAGGGAGTGCCTTCTCCTGCCCTTTTCTGCCGCTGCCTCGGCTGGCCCCTCAGCAGAATGCCATTTGCCTTCAGGGGTCACTGCCGGCCACCCCCCAGCTCCACTGCTCCTGCCTGGCTGAGCGGGGCGGGGGCGGGGGCGCCGCTCAGTAACCACTGTCTTGAGTCTTCTCTTGTCTGGGGCGTGGAGCAGGCCAGACCTGCAGGCCTGGGAAAGAGGAGGAAGGGTCTGCAGATCCCTGTGCTGCCCGCTGAGCCGCTGTGTGGGGGACATTCGGTGACAAGGGGAGGGGGCAGCTCCGGGGTGGGGGTGGTCCTGAACTGGTGGTCCCTGGGAAGCTTTGGGGTCCAGAAGGGCACCCTGGTGGGATGGCTGTTTGGGGCATAAGCCAATCACCAGTGTCTTTCACTTTTCACTTTCATGCATTGGAGAAGGAAATGGCAACCCACTCCAGTGTTCTTGCCTGGAGAATCCCAGGGACAGGGGAGCCTCGTGGGCTGCCGTCTATGGGGTCGCACAGAGTCGGACACGACTGAAGTGACTTAGCAGCAGCAGCAGCAGCAGCAGCAGTACTTTCACAGTGCTTTCCTAATACACACTAGATTAACTGGTCATGTGTTAAGCACACAGTTGCTTTTTTATAGCTAGGTTTTCATATTCAATAAGCTTATTAATACCTTGCTTGTTCTGTTTAGTTGACTACACGAAGTAGGGCTGTGCTGGTAAGGAAATAGACATTGAAGAGTCTTTTGGGATTATTTATTCAAGTCCCCCACTTCTTCATGCAGGTACTACTTTCGTGGCTCATAGTTTCATCAAGTTAGACAAGGCTATGGTCCATGTGATCAGTTTGATTAGTTTTCTGTGATTGCGGTTTTCATTCTGTCTGCCCTCTGAAGGATAAGGAAGCCTATGGAAGCTTCCTGATGGGAGAGACTGACTGTGGGGGAAACTGAGTCTTGTTCTGATGGGCCAGGCCATGCTCAATAAATCTTTAATCCAACTTTCTGCTTACTCCTTGGAAGGAAAGTTATGACCAACCTAGATAGCATATTAAAAAGCAGAGACATTACTTTTCCAACAAAGGTCCGTCTAGTCAAGGCTATGGTTTTTCCAGTGGTCATGTATGGATGTGAGAGTTGGACTGTGAAGAAAGCTGAGGACCGAAGAATTGATGCTTTTGAACTGTGGTGTTGGAGAAGACTCTTGAGAGTCCCTTGGACTGCAAGGAGATCCAACCAGTCCATTCTAAAAGAGATCAGTCCTGAGTGTTCATTGGAAGGACTGATGCTAAAGCTGGATGGCATCACCGACTCGATGGACATGAGTGTGAGTGAACTCCAGGAGTTGGTGATGGACAAGGAGGCCTGGTGTGCTGCGGTTCATGGGGTCGCAAAGAGTTGGACACGATTGATCGACTTCACTTTCACTTTCAATGAAGATAATGGTGACCTCCTTCAAAAGGTCCCATGCACACACAGCCACACAGAGTGCCCCCAACCTTGCAGCAGGCCACTGCTGACCCATGCCTCTGCCAGAGATTCCTGGACACTCACAGAAAAGTCTGGGTCAGTCTCTTGTGGGGTTACTGCTCCTTTCTCTTGGATCCTGGTGTATACAAGGTTTTGTTTGTGCAACAGTATGTGAACCATGAACTTTCAGATGTTCAAGCTGGTTTTAGAAAAGGCAGAGGAACCAGAGATCAAATTGCCAACATCTCCTGGATCATTAAAAGAGCAAGAGAGTTTCAGAAAAAGATCTACTTCTGCTTTATTGACTACTCCAGAGCCTTTGACTGTGTGGATCATAACAAACTGGAAAATTCTTCAAGAGATGGGAATACCAGACCACCTTACCTGCCTCCTGAGAAATCTGTATGCAGATCAAGAAGCAACAGTTAGAACCAGACATGGAACAACAGACTGGTTCCAAATTGGGAAAAGAGTACATCAAGTATGTATATTGTCACCCTGCTTATTTAACTTATACGCAGAGTACATGCAAAATGCCGGGCTGGAAGAAGCACAAGCTGGAATCAAGATTGCCGGGAAAAATATCAATAACCTCAGATATGCAGATGACACCACCTTTATGGCAGAAAGCAAAGAAGAACTAAATAGCCTCTTGATGAAAGTGAAAGAGGAGAGTGAAAAACTTGGCTTCAAACTCAACATTCAAAAAACCAAGATCATGGTATCCAGTCCCATCACTTCATGGCAAACAGATGGGGAAATAATGGAAACAGTGAGAGACTTTATTTTCTGGGCTCCAAAATCACTGCAGATGGTGACTGTTGCTGCTAAATCACTTCTGCTGCTGCTGCTAAGTCGCTTCAGTCGTGTCCGACTCTGTGCGACCCCATAGACGGCAGCCCACCAGGCTCCCCCGTCCCTGGGATTCTCCAGGCAAGAACACTGGAGTGGGTTGCCATTTCCTCCTCCAATGCATGAAAGTGGAAAGTGAAAGTGAAGTCATTCAGTCTTGTCCAACTCTTAGCGACTCTATGGACTGCAGCTTACCAGGCTCCTCCGTCCATGGATTTTCCAGGCAAGAATACTGGAGTGGGGTGCCATTGCCTTCTCTGATGGTGACTGCAGCCATGAAATTAGATTCTTGTTCCTTGCAAGAAAACCTATGATCAACCTAGATGGCATATTCAAAAGAAGAGACATTACTTTGTCAACAAAGGTCCGTCTAGTCAAAGCTATGGTCTTTCCAGTAGTCATGTATGGATGTGAGAGTTGGACCATAAAGAAAGCTGAGCACTGAAGAATTAATGCTTTTGAACTGTGGTGTTGGAGACGACTCTTGAGAGTCCCTTGGACTGCAAGGAAATCCAACCAGTCTATCCTAAAGGAGATCAGTCCTGAGTGTTCATTGGAAGGGCTGATGCTGAAGCTGAAACTGCAATCCTTTGGCCACCTGATGCAAAGAGCTGACTCATTTGAAAAGACCCTGATTCTGGGAAAGATTGAGGGCAGGAGGAGAAGGGGGTGACAGAGGATAAATGGTTGGATGGCATCACCAACTCAATGGACACGAGTTTGAGCAAGCTCCAGGAATTGGTGATGGACAGGGAGGCCTGGCATGCTGCAGTCCATGGGGTCGTAAAGAGTTGGACACGACTGAGCGACTGAACTGAACTGAAGCCACACCTGCCCACAGATCCAGCCTCACTCTCTCTAAACTCCCAGTGGGATTGATGTTGCCTAGGAGGCTGCTCAGAAGAAAGGTTAAAATTAAGGCTAACCAAATAGGGATGTTCTAAACTCTGGCCTCCACCTGCTGGCCTCACATATCTTTGAAAAGCAGGGAGGGTGTAAATGATACCACCTGCTTCAGAGGGCTGAAGACAATCAGATCTTGCCTTAAATGCTCTTACCTGGAGGGCTTTTGCATTATTAGCATCCAGTGAATGTTAAAGCTGGTGGAGACTCTTGTGATTGTCCATGGTGGGTGATGGTGGTAAGAGTGATGCTGGGGCAAAGTCCCCACAGGTCTCAATGATGACCGTAGTGGGGTATCCAGAGACACCTGTGGCGGAACCCTCACCTTTGAAAAAGAAGGAAATTCTGCCATATGCAACAACATGGATGGTCCTGGAAGATGTGGTGCTCAAGGAAATAAACCAGCCACAGAAGGAAAAATACTGCATGATTCCACTGCTATGAAGTACCTAAAATAGTCAGACTCATAGAACCAGAATAGAACGGGTGTTTCCAAGGGCTGGGGCAGAGGGAGGAGGAAGTTGGGGGTAAACGTTCAGTGGGTATAAACTCTTGGTTATGCGAGATGAGTTCCAGTGTTCTGCTATTCAAAACATGCCTATAGTTAACCATACTGTGTCAGACACTTGAATATTTAAGAGTGGGACTTCCCTGGTGGTCTATTGGTTAAGACTCCACCTTCTGATGCAGAGGTTGTGGGTTCAATCCCTGGTCAGGGAACTAAGATCCCACATGCTGAGGGATGTGGCCAAAATTCAATAAGCAGTACATAAATTAAAAAAAAAACACACACACACATTTAAGATTGTAGGTCTCACATGAAGCGTTCTTATCACAATAGAAAAAGACATTTGCTAATTCTAATTTCTGCCCTTTCCATCTACAGCTAGTTTACTCGGGAATATTCGTAGATTTCCTAATATATGAATGCTTCATCTAGGTGCTGCTATGAAAGTTGAGAGGACACACGCCATAGGCTCCCTTGGGAAGCACACATGTGAGAAGTTAGACACTCAGAGGATGAGCGGAAGGTTCCTGACACCAGTCTCCACACTTTCCATCAACGGTAGTGAGAGAAGACTGTTCAGTTCAGCCCAGTGATGAGATGGTAGAAAGAGAGCTGTGAACAGCTTCATGGGAATGAATATCCAGGAGCCAGCAACTCCTGAAGCAAGATCATTCACACCTGAGGTGGAAAAACAAGCCCAGTTTCCCATCACCTTCGGAGACTCGTCAATCAAGAGCCACGCCAGCCAATGGGAAGAGAGAGATTTTGTGACCAATCAGGAGCAGACACAGCCTTTACGTCTGTCTCTACAGCTGCTCCTTGATGGCCAGTCAGGAGGATCAGGGACCAGACTGGGTGAGGAGGTCTTATTGCTGATCTTTCTTTTCCTTCATTTTCCACTCTCAGAGCTTACTGTAGGTCGGGGGGTGCTTAAAGGACAAGAGAGAGGGGTACCAGAAATGGCCAGGTCTCCCCCGCTTTGTTTTGGCAAGGGTGTACTAAAGTGAAAAGCATTTAAATTCACAGAGAGGTTGTGTATCCAGCACTTTCCCTCTTTAAATCTCCATGTTTCTCAACTTTTTTTTGCTGGTATTTACCTGTTCCCCGCCACCCCCACCCCCGCCCCAGGTAGTTCCGATTTTTATTTTAAAAACACATCTTTAGGCTGACCCTTGCCTACATGAAACAAACAATGCTAACAAAGCAACACAGACTTCCATTTGTATTCTTATTTCTATTTTTAATTTGAGGATAATTACTTTACAATGTTGTGTTGGCTTCTGCCATACAACAATCCTCTCTCCCATGGACTGCAGCACACTAGGCTTCCCTGTCCTTCACTATCTCCAGAGTTTGCTCTAATTCATGTCCACTGAGTTGGTGATGCCATCCGACCATCTCATCCTCTATTGCCCCCTTTTCCTCCTGCCCTCGATCTTTCCCAACATCAAGGTCTTTTACAATGAGTTGGCTATTTGAGTCAGGTGGCCAAAGTATTGGAGCTTCAGCATCAGTCCTTCCAGTGAATATTCAGGATTGATTTCCTTTAGGACCGACGGGTTTGGTCTCCTTGCAGTCCAGGGAATTTGGTTTAGTATAAGCCACATTTTCAGTTGCTAGCACTGAATTCACATACGTGATTTTGGGATGTTGAGAAAGGATGGGGTACTCCCCCCCGCAACTGAAGCTGGGAAGATAGATTTTAAACAAGAAATGCATGATATGATATCCACATCTGTTGAGATTTAACTTCATCATGACACCCTTCTTCCCAGGTATCATATCACTTATTGCTTCTTTTTGAGAATTTCCCCCTCCCCCTACCGGCTGGAGAAGTCCGGCTCCGCAATCCCGTGACAAGATGGCCGAATCTTTTTTTTCTGACTTTGGCTTGTTGTGGTACCTGGAGGAGCTCAAAAAGGAAGAGTTCTGGAAATTTAAGGAGCTCCTCAAGCAAGAACCTCTGAAATTGAAACTCAAGCCCATCCCGTGGACCGAACTAAAGAAGGCTTCACGAGAAAATGTGTCAAAGCTGTTGAGCAAGCATTACCCAGGAAAACTAGCCTGGGACGTGACCCTGAATCTGTTTCTTCAGATCAGTCGGGATGATCTCTGGAGGAAGGCTCGGAACGAGATCCGACGTAAGTGTCCTGGGAGGGATGGGGAGCAGGGACCCACGGGGGTGGCTGGTTTACTGGGAGCTTCTAATGAAGGTCACTTCATTACTGAGTTAGTGGCCATGCCTCCATTTGTTGAGAATGTGTTACAGGTCAGTAGGACCCTTGGAAATAGTAGAATTTCAAGCCAGCTCTGGTCATTCATGGGCCAGAGTGGATGAATAATGTCCTCAGACCATTCATCTAAGTGTCTTCTCCTCATTTTTCTGTTCCAAGCTGAGTCAATGCTAGTTTAAAAGATCCCCTGGAGAAGGAAATGGCAACCCACTCCAGTATTCTTGCCTGGAGAATCCCATGGACAGAGAGGAGCCTGGTGGGCTCACGGGGTTGCAAAGAGTCGGACACGACTGAGCACCTGGGGCTTAGTATCTGTGTCACCAGGACTGCTGAGATGGAATTTCATGATGCTTCTAACCCACTCTTTTTTTTTTTTTAATAATTTTTAAAAATTTTTATTTTTTAATTGAAGGATAATTGCTCGACAGTACTGTGTTGGTTTCTGCCATACATCAATGTGCATCAGCCATAGGTATACCCGTGTCCCCTTCTTCTTGAGCCTCCCTACCACCTCCCACCTCATCCCACCCCTCTGGGTTGTCACACAGACCCAGTTTGAGTTCCCTGCATCACACAGCAAATTCCCACTGGCTATCTGTTTTACACCTGGAATGTTTCCATGCTACTCTCTCCATTTGTGCCACCCTCTCCACCTTTCTTTTGATTAAATATTTTTTTATTGGAGTAGAGTTGACTTGCAGTGTTGTGTTATTGTCTGCTGTACAGCACAGTGACTCAGTTATACATGTACATGTGTCCACTCTTTTAAAAGTTCTTTCCCCATTCAGGTCACATCTTTTTCACCAGACTTGCACAAGAAACTAGGCAGAATCCTAAGATGAGGAGATAGCAGATGCCCCCGCTCCCACAGGAAGCGCTTTTCATGTGTGATGTCGTTTCATTTTTACCATGACTCTGAGGTTTGCAAATGAGAAAAATGCAGACCTAACAGTGTCCCCGCATGTTAGATGACGTATCCAAAAGGGACACATCTGATTCAGGACCAGTTATTTTTGACTCACTGAAGGGCTTTACATCCTCCTTTGGGAGAGTACGCTATTTTTTTTTCCCTCAGAGAATAAGATCAGTTGAATTGTAAATCCTGGCAAACAAAGTGACAAAATACCAGACAAATCACTCATTAATTTTTTTCTCTTTGTATATATATACACACATATATTTAAATTTATTTTTGAGTGAGTGTTTGATCTTAAATTGGAGTTCATGAACATGGAAACTCTTCCAACATTTCTTTAGATTTTATTTTTCTGCTCTCAAGGTTCTCTTTTATCTGTTTTCATGGCTTTATTATGATTTCTTAAAAGGAATTATTGTTGATTTATAATGTTAGAATGTTGTGTTAGTTTCAGATGTATAGCCATGTAATATATAATTTATATTATACATTAAATATGTTAGTAATCATTTGTTGTTGTTTAGTCGCCAAATTGTGTCTGATTCTTTGCAACCCCATAGACTGTAGCCCTTCAGGCTCCTCTGAACATGGGATTTCCCAGCCAACAAAAACTGGAGTGGGTTGCCATTTCTTTCTCCAGGGGATCTTTCTGACATATAATTTATATATTATGTATTATAATGCACAATATACATAAATATTATATAGTACATAAATTATATAAGGTATATATATTTCATATTCTTTTCCTTTAGAAGTTATTACAAAGTAATGAGTAAAGTTTCCTGTGCTATGCAGTAGGTCCTTGCTGGTTATCTGTTTTATACATGTTCAGTTGTGTCTGACTCGTAGGGACCCCATGTACCATAGCCTACCAGGCTCCTCTGTCCATGGAATTCTCCAGGCAAGAGTACTGAAGTGGGTTGCCATTTCCTTCTCCAGAGTGTCTTTCTGACCCAGGGATTGACCATGTCTCCTGCATTGGCAGGTGGGTTCTTTGCTGCTAAGCCATCATGGAATCCCTAAATAGCAGTGCTTATGAATTCTTGACTGTGCAGATGGTGTTCTTCTAGTTTGAAATGTAATCCTCAGGTGTTCATATTCTGTGTAAAATCTGGGGTAGATTTTTTTGGGGGGATTATGTTTTTGTCTAGGTCTATGCCCAGCAGTGGGATTTCTGGGCCGTGTGATAGTTTTATTCCTAGGTTCTTAGGACACATTGGGAGAAGGTGAGGGCGGGATGAATTGAAAGAGTAGTACTGACATATACACACCACCATGTGTAAAACAGACAGCTAGTGGGAAGCTGCTGTGTAGCGCGAGGAGCTCAGTTTGGTGCTCTGTGATGACCCACGTATTTAGGGATTCCATGATGGCTCCACAGCAAAGAACCCACCTGCCAAAGCAGGAGACATAGAACATATAACTAATTCACATTGTTGTACAGCATGAAATAACACAACATTATAAAGTAATTACCCTTTAATTAAAAAAATCCTATAAGCCATAATGGAAAAGAATATTAAAAAAGAATGAATATATAAGTATAACCGAATCAGTTTGCTATACAATAGGAATGAACAACATTGTACATCAACTATACTTTAATAAAAATAAATAAGAAAAAACCCCAAAGTTTATGAGCCTGGTCCCCCATGGGCATACATCAGTCTTTGCGCATATGTTTGAGTAAATCCATAGGGTTTGTTCTCAGTACCAAATATGGGGTGTATTTTTTTTAATTGTCTTCTCTTCTGTCCCTGTTAATTCAGAGAAGATAAACCCATATAGAAGCCACATGAAGCAGAAATTCCAAGTCCTATGGGAGAAGGAGCCCTGCCTTCTGGTTCCTGAAGATTTCTACGAAGAGACCACAAAGATTGAGTACGAACTCCTGAGCACTGTCTACCTTGATGCCTTCAAGCCTGGAGAGTCCTCACCCACTGTGGTCTTGCACGGTCCTGAAGGGATTGGAAAAACAACCTTTCTGAGAAAAGTGATGCTGGAGTGGGCCAAGGGAAACCTATGGAGGGACAGGTTCTCGTTCGTCTTCTTCCTCACAGGCCGTGAAATGAATGGTGTGACGGACATGAGCCTGGTGGAGCTGCTCTCCAGGGACTGGCCTGAGTCTTCAGAGCCCATTGAAGACATCTTTTCCCAGCCAGAGAGAATCCTCTTTATCTTGGATGGCATGGAGGAACTGAAGTTTGACTTGGATTGCAACGCTGACCTCTGTGAAGACTGGGAGCAGCCACAGTCCATGCAGGTTGTCCTGCAGAGCCTGCTGCAGAAACAGATGCTCCCAGAATGCTCTCTGCTCCTTGCACTCAGCAAGATGGGGATGAGAAAAAACTACTCCTTATTGAAGCACATGAAATGCATCTTTCTCTTGGGGTTCTCTGAGCACCAAAGGAAACTGTATTTCTCTCATTACTTCCAGGAGAAGGATGCATCCTCGAGAGCCTTCAGTTTTGTGAGGGAGAAGAGCTCACTCTTCGTCTTGTGCCAGAGCCCCTTTCTCTGTTGGCTGGTCTGTACCAGCTTGAAGTGTCAGCTGGAGAAAGGAGAAGACCTGGAGCTGGACTCTGAAACCATCACTGGTTTGTACGTGTCTTTCTTCACGAAAGTATTCAGATCAGGAAGTGAGACCTGTCCACTGAAGCAGAGAAGAGCCCGTCTGAAAAGCCTGTGTACCTTGGCTGCCGAGGGTATGTGGACTTGCACGTTCCTGTTTTGCCCTGAGGACCTCAGGAGGAACGGGGTGTCCGAATCGGACACCTCGATGTGGTTAGATATGAAACTTCTTCACAGGAGTGGTGACTGCCTTGCCTTCATCCATACCTGTATCCAAGAATTTTGTGCCGCCATGTTCTACATGTTCACACGACCCAAGGACCCACCTCACTCGGTCATTGGAAATGTGACCCAGCTCATCACCAGGGCCGTGAGCGAACACTACTCCCGCTTGTCCTGGACAGCGGTATTCCTGTTTGTGTTCTCAACTGAAAGGATGACCCACAGGCTGGAGACGTCCTTTGGTTTTCCACTGTCTAAAGAGATAAAGCAGGAAATAACGCAAAGTCTTGACACTTTAAGTCAGTGTGACCCCAATAATGTCATGATGAGTTTCCAGGCATTATTCAATTGTTTGTTTGAGACCCAGGACCCAGAATTTGTAGCCCAAGTGGTGAATTTCTTCAAAGACATTGACATTTATATTGGTACCAAAGAGGAACTGATAATATGTGCAGCCTGTCTGAGACATTGCCATAGTCTGCAGAAATTTCACCTGTGTATGGAACATGTCTTCCCAGATGAGTCTGGATGCATCTCAAAGTAAGTCCATGTATTAATTCCCTCTCTCCTACGTGCCAGATTTGTGCCAGTCCCAGATAGGCTTCCCTGGTAGCTCAGATGGTAAAGAATCCACCTGTAGTGCAGGAGACCGGGGTTCAATCCCTGGGTGGGACAATCCCCTGGAGAAGGGAATGGCAACCAACTGTAATATTCTTGCCTGGGAAATTCCATGGACAGAGGAACCTGGTGGGCTACAGTCCATGGGGTTGCAGAGTCAGACACAGCTGAGTGACTAACAGTCTCACTTTTCATTTTCTTTCCAGCCCCCAATGGGTATTTCATAAAACACTGTACTTCTGTACTTAAAAAACGTGACTTTTGTAGTCAAAGAGACATTGGTTAGAGTCCTTGCACTGCTATTTGCTAGTGTTGTGACCATGAACTGTAAGTCTTCAGTTTTTCCATCTGTATAAATAGGGGTCAGCATCTTCATAGGGCCAATGTCAGGTTGAAAGGTAAGCAGTTTTTATTGTTGCCAGAACAATGCTTCTCCCTACCCCGCCCCATAGCATTTTAGCATATCCTGATAATTCCACTGGGAAGGCACACTTAGAAGATTGTGCCTGATTTCCTCCAGATTTTGCCAATGTGTCTTTTCTCTTTGCTGATTTTATTTATTTTTTAAAAATTGATTTATTGATTTTAATTGGAGGCTAATTACCTTACAATATTGTAGTGGTTTTTGCCATACATTGACATGAATCAGCCATGGGTGTACATGTGTTCCCCATCCTGAACCCCCCTCCCGTCTCCCTCCCCATCCATCCCTCAGGGTCATCCCAGTGCACCAGCCTTGAGCACCCTGTCTCATGCATCGAACCTGGACTGGCAATCTGTTTCACATATGATAATATACATGTTTCAATGCTATTCTTTCATCAACCCACCCTCGCCTTCTCCCACAGAGTCTGAAAGTCTGTTCTTTACATCTGTGTCTCTTTTGTTGTCTTGCATATAGGGTCATCATTACCATCTTTCTAAATTCAATATATATGTATCAGTACACTGTATTGGTGTTTTTCTTTCTGGTTTACTTCACTCTGTATAATAGGCTCGGGTTTCATCCACCTCATTAGAACTGATTCAAATGCATTCTTTTTAATAGCTGAGTAATACTCCATTGTGTATATGTACCACAGCTTTCTTATCCGTTCGTCTGCTGATGGACATCTAGGTTGCTTCCATGTCCTGGCTATTACAACCAGTGCTGCAATGAACATTGGGGTACACATGTCTCTTTCACTTCTGGTTTCCTCAGTGTGTATGCCCAGCAGTGGGATTGCTGGGTCATATGGGAGTTCTATTTCCAGTTTTTTAAGGAATCTCCACACTGTTCTCCATAGTGGCTGTACTAGTTTGCATTCCCACCAACAGTGTAAGAGGGTTCCCTTTTCTCCACACTCTCTCCAGCATTTATTGTTTGTAGACTTTTGGATCGTAGCCATTCTGACTGGTGTGAAGTAGTACCTCATTGTGGTTTTGATTTGCATTTCTCTGATAATGAGTGATGTTAAGCATCTTTTCATGTGTTTGTTAGCCATCTGTATGTCTTCTTTGGAGAACTGTCTGTCTAGTTCTTTGGCCCATTTTTTGATTGGGTCATTTATTTTTCTGGAATTGAGCTGCAGGAGCTGCTCATATATTTTTGAGATTAATTCTTTGTCAGCTGCTTCATTTGCTATTATTTTCTCCCATTCTGAAGGCTGTCTTTTCACCTTGCTTATAGTGTCCTTCGTTGTGCAAAAGCTTTTAAGTCTAATTAGGTCCCATTTGTTTATTTTTGCTTTTATTTCCATTACTCTTGGAGGTGGGTCATAGAGGATCCTACTGTGATTTATGTCAGAGAGGGTTTTGCCTATGTTTTCCTCTAGGAGTTTTATAGTTTCTGGTCTTACGTTTAGATCTTTAATCCATTTTGAGTTTATTTTTGTGTATGGTGTTAGAAAGTGTTCTAGTTTCATTCTTTTACAGTGGTTGACCAGTTTTCCCAGCACCACTTGTTAAAGAGATTATCTTTTCTCCATTGTATATTCTTGCCTCCTTTGTCAAAGATACGGTGTCTATAGGTATGTGGATTTATCTCTGGGCTTTCTATTTTGTTCCATTGACCTGTATTTCTGTCTTTGTGCCAGTACCATACTGTCTTGATGACTGTAGCTTTGTAATATAGCCTGAAGTCAGGCAGGTTGATTCCTCCAGTTCCATTCTTCTTTCTCAAGATTGCTTTGGCTATTCAAGGTTTTTTATATTTCTATACAAATTGTGAAAGTATTTGTTCTAGTTCTGTGAAAAATATCGTTGGTAGCTTGATAGGGGTTGCATTGAATCTATAGATTGCTTTGGGTAGTATACTCACTTTCACTATATTGATTCTTCTGATCCAAGAACATGGTATATTTCTCCATCTATTTGTGTCATCTTTGATTTCTTTCGTCAGTGTTTTATAGTTTTCTATATATAGGTCTTTTGTTTCTTTAGGTAGATTTATTCCTAGGTATTTTATTCTTTTCGTTGCAATGGTAAAAGGAATTGTTTCCTTAATTTCTCTTTGTTTTCTCATTGTTAGTGTATAGGAATTTCTGTGTATTAATTTTATACCCTGAAACTTTACTATATTCATTGATTAGCTCTAGTAATTTTCTGATGGTGTCCTTAGGGTTTTCTATGTAGAGGATCATGTCATCTGAAAACAGAGTTTTACTTTTTCTTTTCTAATCTGGATTCCTTTTATTTCTTTTTCTTCTTTGATTGCTGTGGCTAAAACTTCCAAAACTATGTTGAATAGTAGTGGTGAGAGTGGGCACCCTTGTCTTGTTCCTGACTTTAGGGAAAATGCTTTCAGTTTTTCACCATTGAGGATAATGTTTGCTGTGGGCTTATCATATATGGCTTTTATTATATCGAGGTATGTTCCTTCTATGCCTGCTTTCTGGAAGGTTTTTAATCATAAATGGATGTTGAATTTTGTCAAAGGCTTTCTCTGCATCTATTGCTAATCATATGGTTTTTCTCTTTCAATTTGTTAATGTGGTGTATTACATTGATTGATTTGTGAATATTGAAGAATCCTTGCATCCCTGGGCTGATTTTAACTTGCATTCTTTCATTAGGCTCAGGCTCCCAGCTCACACTTTAGCTCTCAAACACATACCATCTTTCATTGTCATTAAAAAAAATTAATGTATAGTTGAGGGACTTCCCTAGTGGTCTGGTGGTTAAGACTCCATGCTTCCATTGCAGGGGACATGGGTTTGATCCCTGACTGGGGAACTAAGATCCCATGTGCTGTGTGGCACGGCCAAAAAATGTATAATTGACACGCAACATTATATTGGATTCAAGTATGCAGCATAATTTTTAATATTTGTATATATAGTGAAATGGTCACCACAGTAAGTCTAGTTAATATCTTTTACCATACATGAAAAGTGAAAGTGTTAGTCACTCAGTTGTGTCCAGTTCTTTGCAATCCCATGGACTGCAGCGTGCCAGGCTCCTCTGGCCCATGGAATTTTCCAAGCAAAAATACTGGGGTGGGTTGCCATTCCCTTCTCCAGGGGAACTTCCTGACCCATGGATTGAACCCAGGTCTCCCGCATTGCAGACAGATTCTTTACCATCTGAGGACCAGTTAACATCTGTCATCATACATAGTTACAGATTATTTTGCCCATAATGAGGACTTTTGTATCTACCCTAATGTTCGTAGCAGCCTTATTAAGGTATGGAAAGAACTTAGGTGTCCATCAACAGATGAATGAATAAAGAAGATGTGATATATATATGTATGTATACTAACACATATATATGGAATCTAGAAAGACAGTACCAAAGAATTTATTTGCAGGACAGCAATGGAGAAACAGACAATAAGGGACAGACTTATGGACACGGGGGTGGGGAGGAGAGGGTGAGATGTATGGAGAGAGTTACATGGAAACTTATATTACCATATGTAAAATAGATAGCCAATTTGTGAATTTTCTGTAGGTCTCAGGGAACTCAAACAGGGTCTCTGTACCAACCTAGAGGGGGGAGATGGGGAGGGAGATGGGACGGAGGTTCAAGAGGGAGGGGACCTATGGCTGATTCATGTTGAGGTTTGACGGAAAACAACCAAATTCTGTAATGCAATTATCTTTTACTTAAAAAATAAATTTAAAAAGATGTGATATAGATAGATAGAATATTACTCAGCCATAAAGTTGATATCTTGCCAATTATGACAGCATGGATGGATCTGTAGGATATTATGCTTAGTGAAGTAAATCAGAGAAAGATAAGAACTGTACAATTTCACTTATATGTGGAATCAAAAAGATAAAACAAATGAACAAACATATATAGTAGTGTATATGTGTCAATCCCAAATTCCTTATTTATCTCCCCCCCTACATTTCCCCTTTGGTAGCAGTAAGTTTGTTTTTGAAGTCTGTTTCTGTTTTGTAAATAAGTTCATTTGTATTATTTTAGATTCTGCATACAAGCAATATCCCATGATATTTGCCCTCCTCTTGCCTGACTTACTTCACTTACTTTGGTAATCTCCATGTCTGTCCATGTTGCTGCAAACGGCCTTATTTCATTCTTTTTTAATGGCTGAGTAATATTCCATTGTGTGTATCTGTGTATATGTATATACACTACATCTTCATCCATTCATCTGTTGATGGACATTTTCGTTGCTTCCATGTCTTGGCTATTGTTAACAGTGCTGTGGTGAACATAGGAGTGCATGTATCCTTTTGAGTATATCTGGTTTTCTCCAGATATGTGCCCAGGAGTGAAATTGCTGGATTGTATGGCAACTCTATTTTTGGCTTTATAAAAAAATTAATTTGTTTATTTTTGGCTTTGCTGGGTCCTTGTTTGCTGCCCGCAGGCTTTCTCTCATTGTAGTAAGCAGGGGCTCCTCTCTAGTTGAAGTGTGCGGGCTTCTCATTGCAGTGGCTTCTCTTGTTGCAGAGCAGAGGCTCTAGAGCACGTGGGCTCAGTAGCTCAGACTTAGTAGTCATGGCACACGGGCTTAGTTGCCCCAAGGCACGTGATCTTCCCAGATCTGGGATCAAACTTGTGTCTCTTGCATTGGCGATTCTTGACCACTGAGCCATCAGGGATGGAAGCCCTATTTTTAGCGGTTTAAGGAGTGAGTTGAGTGGAGCCATGGAAGAATCATGGTATTTGTCTTCCCACAGCACCATCGAGAAGCTCACCCTCTGGCGGGATGTGTGCTCAGCATTCACTGCCAGCGAGGACTTCGAGATACTAAATCTGGATAACTGTCGGTTCGATGAGCCCTCTCTGGCTGTTCTCTGCAGGACGCTATCTCAACCCGTCTGTAAACTCCGCAAGTTCGTGTAAGTTGGATCTTCACCTGTTCTTTAAGTCAGTAGCAGGGTGTCATTTTTTTCCCACTCTGTTTTCTTTTGAAAACCCGAGCTACAATCCCATGTGTCAAAAGCAAATTCTGAGCGCTTTTCTTGATTTAAGATGTTTCACTGAGTGAGACACAAACTGGGCAAACAGGAAGACTTGAAGACATTCGCTCAAGAAGCTTGGTTGCCAGGTTACAGAGCCTGGGTGAGAAAGGACAGATTTTCCTTTTTTCTGCTGTGAGTGGTCCCTAGAATTAGACCTTCCTTCCCACGGCATCACCTCACTTGTGTGCAGACGATTAGCTGTGGAGTTCATGCTGACTTGGAAAAATCTTGTTGCTGTTTAGTCACTCAGTTGTGTCTGACTCTGCGAGCCCGCGGACTGTAGCCTGCTGCCAGGCTCCTCTGTCCATGAGATTCTCCAGGCAACCCACTGGAGTGGGTTGCTGTGCCCTCCTTCAGGGGTCTTCCCGACCCAGGGATTGAACCTGCGTCTCCTGCATTGGCAGGCAGGTTCTTTACCACTGAGCCACATGGGAAGCCCAGAGAAATCTTGTTTTGTTTCAGAAGCAGAATTGGCATTTTGGGGAACTTGGTGTTACCTCTGGGTGACTCAACTGTGTGTTTTGGTCTAGTGGTGTGTTTGCACTGAGGCCCCCATTTCAGTTTCTCTGTCACACATGTTTTAACTGTGACATAAAACTTGCTTGGGGAGCCCAAGAGCAGATAGTCCTGGTAGCTGGTGATGTTTGCTTGGATGCCGATGGATTGAGAATAGATGTTTCCCAGGAAATGGTGGAGGAAGGTGCTGAGGACAGGTGGTAAAAGAGCCTTAAGTTCATAAGAGAGAGAAATAATAAGAATAGCATAGAATGGGTAGTGTGTATAGAACAATTCTTAGGCCCTGAGCTGGTTGCTTTATATACACCATCTCTGTCTTATAATCCTTATAACAATTTTGTCATGACCTTTTTACAAAACAAATACCAGAAGCATAGTGAAGATCACAGTAATTCCCTGATGCTTTTCTTTCTATGGTGGAAAGACTGCTTTTTATGACAGCTAAGAAGTCAAGGAGAGGAGATGTTTCTCTAATGGAGAGCCTGCCTTTATGTACAGAATTGTACTTTTTTCTGTGTAATTTTTCAAATTTAACTTTTATATTATATTGAACTGTAGTTGATTCACATTGTTGTGTTAGTTTAGGTGCACAGCAAAATTAGTTAAATATATATACACACACACACACACACATATATACGTACATGCACACATACATGCATATACATATATCTTGGCTTCCCAGGTGCTGCTAGTGGTGAAGAACCTGTGTGCCAATGCAGGAGACGTAAGAGACTCAGGTTCGATCCCTGGGTTGGGAAGATCCCTTGAGGAGGGCATGGCACCCCACTCCAGTATTCTTGCCTGGAGAATCCCATGGGCAGAGGAGCCTGGCGGGCTACAGCCCCTGGGGCCACAAAGAGTTGGACCGGAGTGAAGCAACTTAGCACACAGGCACACATACATGTATCCACTCTTTTCAGATGCTTTTCCCATACAGATCATCACAGAGTACTGAGTAGAGTTCCCTGTGCTACACAGAGGGTCCTTGTTGGTTATCTGTTTTGTAAACAGGAGTGCGTTTGTGTTAATCTCAAACTCCTAATTTATCCACCCCCCCCCCCCGACCTTTCCCCTTTGGTAACCATAAATTTGTTTTTGAAGTCTGTGAGCCTGTTCCTGCTTTGCTATTAAGTTTCTTTGTATCATTTTTTTTTAAAAGATTCCACATATGAGTGCTGTCATGTGGTATTTGTCTTTCTCTGTCTCACTGCTTAGTGTGATCATCTCTAGGCCCATCCATGTTGCTGCAAAGGCATGATTTCCTTCTTTTTACGGCTGAGTAGTATTCCATTGTATATATGGACCACGTCGTCTTTATCCGTTCATCTGTTGATGGACATTTAGGTTGCTTTCATGTCTTGGCTATTGTGAATACTGCTGCTATGAACACTGGGGTATTTGTGCCTTTTCAAATTATGGTTTTCTGTGGATGCATACCCAGGAGTGGAATTGCTGGATCATATGGTAGCTCTGTTTTTAGGTTAAAACCTAAAATCTCCATTCTGTTCTCCTTCGTTCAGTTCAGTTCAGTCACTCAATCGTGTCCGACTCTTTGCAACCCCATGAATTGCAGCACGCCAGGCCTCCCTGTCCATCACCAACTCCCAGAGTTCACTCAAACTCACGTCCATTGAGTCGGTGATGCCATCCAGCCATCTCATCCTCTGTCGTCCCCTTTTTCTCCTGCCCCCAATCCTTCCCAGCATCAGAGTCTTTTCCAGTGAGTCAACTCTTCTCATGAGGTGGCCGAGGACTCCCTTCTCTCCACAGCCTCTCCAGCATTGATTATTTGCAGATTTTTTGATGATGGCCTTCTCTGATACTTTGAGTAACTTGGATTGCCCTATGCCATCCTGTTGTTTTCAACCCCGCAAACTTATCACTTTCAAGCTAAATTTAACTCCTCCTTCAGCTTAAGTGTCACTTCTTGCTATATACCAAAACTTGTGAGTCTAGGAACCCACCACAGCTGGGGGTGGTCTTGAGACACAGTGTTTCTCTGACTAATTCACCATGAAGAGGGAAAAGATCTCTCTCTTGTTTACCCTGATGTCTCCAGCAGCCAGCAAAATACTGAGTTTTCCAGGCGCTCTTTAAACTGAGGTCGAATGAATGTATGGATCCTTGCATTCTGGAAGTGGTTTATTCATTTCACAGAAAGAAATGGACTTATAAATGAATTGCTCTAGATCCTGCATGCATAGTAAAAAATGGACCTCATCACAGTGTTGTTGTTTTATTTCTTCTGGAAGCTCTGCCAAAAATAAAGTAGGGGACTGACTTGCTCATACATCAGTTCAGTTGTTGTTCAGTCACAAAGTCGCGTCCAACTCTTTGAGACCCCATGGACTGCAGCATGCCAGGCTCCCCTGTCCTTCACTATCTCCCGGAGTTTGCTCAAACTCATGTCCATTGAGTCGGTGATGCCATCCAATCATCTCATCCTCTGTCGTCCCCTTCTCCTCCTGCCTTCCATCTTTCCCAGCATCAAGGTCTTTTCCAATGAATCGGCTTTTCACATCAGGTGGCCAAAGTATTGGAGCTTCAGCTTCAGCATCAGTCCTTCCAGTGAATATTCAGGACTGATTTCCTTTAGGACTGACTGGTTTGATCTCCTTGGACTCTCGAGAGTCTTCTCCAGTATATACAGTTTATTGAAAAACGAGGACTAGTGGTCTTATACGGAGAAGGCAATGGCACCCCACTCCAGTACTCTTGCCTGGAAAATCCCATGGACGGAGGAGCCTGGTAGGCTGCAGTCCATGGGGTCGCTAAGAGTCGGACACGACTGAGTGACTTCATGTTCACTTTTCACTTTCATGTGTTGGAGAAGGAAATGGCAACCCACTCCAGTGTTCTTGCCTGGAGAATCCCAGGGATGGGGGAGCCTGGTGAGATGCTCTCTATGGGGTCGCACAGAGTCAGAAACGACTGGAAACGACTTAGCAGCAGCAGCAGCAGTGGTCTTCTAATTGAGAGATTGGTTGTTGATTTTAAACGGGGCAGATGACTCTGTAAAGGAGGAGACCAGGTATCTGAAACCACCTGAGTGAAGGTGTGAAAGAAAATGTGCATGTCCTTCCAAGGACCCTGGGGTTCCAAAATGAGGAAAACAGTTCCTCTTCAGCGTACACAGAAATGAATTATCATCATACCTAGAGTTTTTTTTTTTTTTTAAGAACTTTTTATTTTGTGTTGGGGTAGAGACGATTAACAATATTGAGGTAGTTTTAGGTGAACAGCAAAGGGACTTAGCCATACAGATACAGGTATCCATTCTCCCCCAAGCCCCTTCCCCTCCAGGCTCCCACATAACACTGAACAGAGTTCCTTGTGCTCTACAGTAGGTTCTTGTTGGTTATCCATTTTAAATATAGCAGTGTGTACCTGTCCATCCCAAAGTCCCTAACTATCCCTTCCCCTCTGGCAACCATAAGTCCATTCTCTTAAGTCTGTGACTCTCTTTCTATTTTGTAAGTAAGTTCATTTGTATCATTTCTTTTTAGATTCCACATGTAAGGGATGTCATACAGTATTTCTCATTCTCTGTCTGACTGACTTCACTCGTTATGACATGCCCTGGCTCCATCCATGTTGCTGCAGATGGTATTATTTCATTTCTTTTTAATGGCTGAGTAATATTCCATTATGTATATGGAACGTAACACATCTTCTTTATCCATTCCTCTATCAGAGGGGGCAATAAATGGTAATTTCTGAACCATCATGATCTACTTGTTTTGTGATGAACCTTCACCATTAAGTTAATTTACCCAACCTTCAGAATATCCAGGAGAAAAACAAATATTTGAATCCAGTTTTCTCAACCTCAGGAGCCTGGGTCTCCAACCAGGGCATATACCATCTTTCTTTAATTTGTTTTATTTTTTTAAAGAAAACTTTAAAAAATTGTTTCCTTTTTAAAAAAACCCTTAAAAAATTTTAGACCAAAGTGATCTTTTCCTTGGGGAAGACAATCTTGTTTGGACATGGGAGGTATTGCCAGATATAGGAGTGCAGGGAGGCACAGACATGGTGCCTGGAATTTAACATGGGCTCAGTCTGGCTTCCTTATAATATCTGTGGTGGAATGCAGAAGTGGAGGGACTAGGCAGAAACAGGAGACCTCTAAGCACCTGATGTCCGAAGATCCCAGAAAGAATTCATAGGCAGGAATAACCAGAAGAAGGCTTCCCAGATGGTGCAACTGGTAAGGAACCCGACTGCCAGTGCAGGAGACATAAGAGACACTGGTTCAATCCCTGGGACAGGAAGGTCATGGCAACCCACCCCAGTATTCTTGCCTGGAGAATCCTACGGACAGAGGATCCTGGTGGGCTACAGTCTGTGGAGTCGCAAAGAGTCAGACATAGTGAAGTGACTTAACGCACGCACACACACATTCACAACCAGAAGAGCCAAATTATTGGAAAAAATTCTGAAGCTGGGAAAGATTGAAGACAAAAGGAGAAGAGGGCGGCAGAGGATGAGATGGTTTGATAGCATCACCTACTCAATGGACATGAATTTGAGCAAACTCTGGGAGATAGTAAAGGACAGGAGAACCTGGTGTGCTGCATTCCATGGGGTTGCAAAGGGTTGGACATGACTTAGTGACTGAACAATAACAAACCAGATATTAAAAAAAATGTATTAGGAGCCTAAGCATGACAAGTAGGAAGAATTGTGTAAGAGGTATCTTGCTTTGGACTTCATTGCATGAGTTACTGTGTCTCTTCCTCTTTTGTAGGTGTAACTTTGCTTCGAATCTGGCAAATAGCCTAGAATTATTTAAGGTCATTCTTCATAACCCTCATTTGAAGCACCTGAACTTCTATGGCAGCAGCCTCTCCCATATGGATGCCAGGCAGCTGTGTGAGGCGCTGAAACACCCAATGTGCAACATAGAGGAACTCATGTAAGTCTTGGGGTTGTCCTCTGTGATGTAGATTTTTCCCTGTGTGAACTCGGCAGATTGAACACGCCTATCTCCCTTCCTGCCGTGGTCTCTCGCATGTTTCACCACGTCCATCTCAGTATCAGTAGACCTCCTACTAAGATGAGCATGGATGGGTTCTCAAGGGCAAAGCTTCCTCTCAGAAGGTCTGTCCCATCTTTTCTTTTGTGCTCACTTGAATGACCTCACAGATGCCTTATCTGATGCTCCTTGACTCTCCTCTCAACCAACCCTACCAAAGCCATAACTCCCATTTCTTTTCCCTTGAAGACAGTCACAGAGACTTAAAATGAGAAAGGTTTGTGGATGATCACAAATGTCATCTTGGAATCTGGCAGATAATAGAGGATAGAGGGAAAGTAATTTCCCCCAAATCATTGCTTTCTCCTGAAAATTATCTGGGATGCCTTTAGTCTCATTGGGGGATTTCTCAACAGACTCAGTCTTTTTTTCAGCAGGAAGAACAAAGAGAAGTAGTAGAAATAGCAATAAACAAAAGCAACTTGTTAAATCCACCAAGAAGACACACTCTTCTCTCCACCAGTAATATGACTGACAGATCACGTGCACTTGGTTAATTTCACCTATCAAGATTCATCAGGAGGGAGAGGAAGGGTCCATGCATAAGAGTTGTTTGAACATACAGGCTTGCTTTGTTGTTGTTGTTCAGTGGCTAACTTGTGTCCGACTCTTTGCGACCCCATGAACTACAGCACCCCAAGCTTCCCTGTCCTTCACTATCTCCCAGATCCATTCTTCACTATCTCTCTCATGTCCATTGAGTCGGTGATGCCATCCAACCATCTCATCCTCTGTTGCCCCCTTCTCTTCCTGCTTTCCATCTTTCCCAGCATCAAGGTCTTTTCCAATGAGTTGGCTCTTCACATCAGGTGGCCAAAGTATTGGATCTTCAGCTTCAGAATCAGTCCTTCCAATAACTATTCAGGATTGATTTCCTTTAGGACTGACTGGTTTGACCTCCTTGCTGTCCAAGGGACTCTCCAGAGTCTTCTCCAGCACCACAATTTGAAAGCATTTGTAATTTGAGTGGAAAGCAACAGGGATTCATGCAGAGAATCGTGTAATTACCTCTGCTTTTTAAAGAGTCTGGAGTTGGCAGGTGTGGATTGGGGGCCCTGATGTGGTCCAGGGCCAGTTGCCCAGACACCCTGTAAACATCCCGGCGGCCCCCCACCACCCGTCTCTCCCGCAGGCTGGGGAAGTGTGACATCACGGGTGAAGCCTGCGAAGACATCGCCTCTGTTCTCGTCCACAACAAGAAGCTGAATCTTCTCTCCTTGTGCGACAATGCCCTGAAGGACGATGGGGTGCTGGTGCTGTGTGAGGCCCTGAAGAACCCGGACTGTGCCCTGGAGGCGCTGCTGTGAGTCGGTGTCGGGGAGGGGAGCCCGCGGGGGACGGCCGCGGACCGCCCCCACACCACGGTCCAGCAGAGCGGGCTTGCCCCGCAGGGGAGCCTGGGGTTGAACTGATGAATTCTAGAGACGCAAGACGAGCCCTTAGCATCCAGCTTGGTGCCCTGGTTATCATAAAAGACGGTTGGTGCTTCTGTAGGTATACTGGGTGCTTGGTGGGGGGATTCATCTGATTACTTGCAGGTGTGGGGCTTCACACGTCCTCGGTTATCACTGGACCCCTCCCCACCCCCAGTGTCCCCACCTCTTTCTTGCCTGGAGTTTCTATAAACCAAACTGATTCTTTGTCGGTGGCAATAGAAAGGGTTGTCTATTTACCCAGGGGGGCCACAGGAGAAACTTAGTGTTAATTTCAAAAGAATACCTTAAAGTGGGGGAAGGGAGCAAGCACGCCCAAGTGTATGGAAGTGAATAGTAGGCTAGAAACAAAGCTTTTGTGTGTGTGCGTGGTGTACACAGGTGTGTGTATAGACATAAGTATTACATGCACACACAAAGTGGCATTTACAATAGAAGGCTAGAATATTATTACTGAGATGATTTTTTTTTAGATTATAAAAAAGTCAATACTAAAATAAGTTCCCGGAACATTAAACATTAAAACCAAACTATTAAAAAAAATAAGGGAAAACTCTGAACTATAACGATTTAGACCAAGAAATATTTAGAGGCACAAAAGAAATTACATATTGGAAGATGAAAGGACTTGGCTATTAAATCTTGCCTGGTATTATTCAGTGAATAAAATTAAAGCGTATTCAATAGCTGGTAATTTAAGTGGGATATATTTATCTAAGAGTTCTTTAAAATACATCATTTAACTTTTTTTGTTTTTAAACTTGAATCTTTATTCCATAAAAATGAAAGACTACTGAAGATGCAAGAAAGTCACTAGTAATTTTAAAAGAAAAAATGTTCAACCTATTTCTATGCTTTTTATTTTGAACTAGTTTTAGGCTTGGAACAAAGTTGGAAAAATAGCACAAAAATTCTCTTATAGCCCTTACCCCATCTCCCTAATGTTCAACCTTTTTTTTTTCCCCCAAATAGTTAATATTTTTAGTATTTAAATGTATAATACCATTTTAAACAAATGTGCAGATTTTAAAAATATATTCCACTAGGTCAGAATTCTGCAAAATGGGCAAATTTATAGTATAATAGAAAGCATTGAGTTTTTTGTAAAGTCAATTGACTAATAAATAAAAAAAAATATGAAAAGTCTATTTATAACAAACCTTAGAACTTAAAATTTTTGATGCAAGGTATTAATTCAGTATAACGTAAAATGGCAGAAAGTGGAGATATTTAGGGAAGGCATAATTGTAGAGTCATGGAAAATTTGGAGATTATATTAAGTGACCGTTAAAGTCTTACATTTTCTTTTTTTAACTTTTTATTTTGTATTGGATTATTGCTGATTAGCAATGTTCTGATAGTTTCAGGTGGACAGCAAAGGGACTCAGCCATACATATACATGTATCCGTTCTCTGCCCAAACCCCCCTCCCTTCCAGGCTGCCATAGTGTTCCCTGTGCTCTACAGGAGGCCCTTGTTGTTTCTCCATTTTAAATACAGCAGTGTGTACATGTTTGTCCCAAACTCCCTGATTATCCCTTCCCACCTGACCATAGTTCTTTCTCTAAGTCTGTGAGTCTCTTTCTGTTTTGTACCTAAGTTCATTTGTATCATTTCTTTTTAGATTCCCCTTGCTACACATTAAAAATTTTTTTTTAAATTTAGTTTTGGTCATGCTGGGTCTTCACGGCCCTAGTGACGGTGAGCAGTGGCTTCTCTTGTTGCGAGCACAGGCTCAGGAGTTGTGGCTCACAGGCTTCATTGCTCCGAGGCATATGGGATCTTCCCGGACCAGGGATCAAACCTATCTCCCCTTCATTGGCAGGTGGATTCCTATGCACTGTACCCTCAGGGATGTCACCTCTGCTACACATTTTAATCTTCTTATTTTTCTAAATGACCACAGAGTACAAGAAAGTTTTTACATGTAGTTTCATGAAAAGATTACCCTATCGAGCTTATGTGGGCCTGCCAGGTGGCGCAGTGGTGAAGAATCCGCTTGCCAGTGCAGGAGACTTGGTTTCTATCCCTGGGTCAGGAAGACCCCCTGGAGGAGGAAACGCCAACCCACTCCAGTATTCTTGCCTGGGAAATCCCATGGACAGAGGAACCTGAAGGGCTACAGTCCGTGGAGTTGCAAAGAGTAGGACATGACTGAGCGAGTGAACGAGAACATAGAACTTGCGCAGGTTGACGGACGATGTGTGTGTCTTTGCAGATTGTCGCACTGTTGCTTCTCCTCCGCAGCCTGTGACCACCTCTCCCAAGTCCTTCTGTACAACAGATCCCTGACTTTTCTCGACCTGGGGTCAAACGTCCTGAAAGATGAGGGAGTGACAACTTTGTGTGAATCACTGAAGCACCCAAGCTGCAACCTACAGGAGTTATGGTACGCCTGGCTGGGGTTTGTTTGAATGTCAGTGTTTGATTTTGATTTTTGGCTCTTGGCAGCCCAGGAAAGGAACAGGAAGAGAGGAAAAGCATGGAGTCTTCTGAAAAAGGGAAAAAAAAAAAAAAAAGCAAGGCTCAATGGTTACCCCACCTGATACTTCTGGGGCTTCCTGGCTGACAGATGTGTCTATTTTTTTTTTTTACTCTACCTCTTCAAACTGATTTTTTTTATTGCAGAATAATTGCTTTACAGTATTGTGGTGGTCTCTGCCATACATCAATGTGAATCAGTCATAATTATATATATAATCTCCTTGCTCTTTAGCCTCTTCCCCTCATCCCACCCACCTTGGTCATCACAGAGTGCCAGGCTGAGCTCCCTGTGCTATACAGCAGCTTCCCACTAGCTATCTGATTTATACATGTTGTGCTTGCTTAGTCGCTCAGTCGTGTCCAACTCTTTGCAACCCCATGCACTGTAGCCCGCCAGGCTCCTCTGTCCATGGGGATTCTCCAGGCAAGAATATTGGAGTGGGTTGTCATGCCCTCCTCCAGGGGATCTTCCCAACCCAGCAATCGAACCCAGGTCTCCCGCAGTGCAGGCAGATTTTTTCCCGTCTGAGCCACCAGGGAAGCCCGTTTTATACGTGGCACTCTATATGTCGGAGAAGGCAATGGCACCCCACTCCAGTACTCTTGCCTGGAAAATCCCATGGACGGAGGAGCCTGGTGGGCTACAGTCCTTGGGATCGCTGAAGAGTCGGAGACGACTGAGCGACTTCACTTTCACTTTTCACTCTGATGCATTGGAGAAGGAAATGGCAACCCACTCCGGTGTTCTTGCCTGGAGAATCCCAGGGACAGAGGAGCCTGGTGGGCTGCCGTCTCTGGGGTCGCAAAGAGTCGGACACGACTGAAGTGACTTAGCAGTAGCAGCAGCAGCAGTCTATATGTGTCAGTGCTTCCTTGTCAGTTTTCCCTACCATCCTCTCCTTGTGCCCACCACTGTGCCCACCAGGCCATTGTCTCCGTCTGCATCTCCATTTCTTCTCTGTAAATAGGCTCATCAGTGCTGTTTTTTCTAGATTCTTAAGATGTGCATATATTATTTGATACTTGTTTTTCTCTTTCTGACTTACTTTACTCTGTATATCAGGCTCTAGGTTCATCCACCTAATTACAATGGACTCAAATGCGTTCCTTTTTGTGGCTGAGTAATATTCCATTGTATATATGTACCACAACTTTATCCACTCATCTGTTTTTTTTCAATTTTTATTATAGTATATTTGCTTTACAATGTTGTGTTGTTTCCTACTGTAAGAAAAGTGAGTCAGCTAAGTGTGTGCATATATCCCCTCTTGGATTTCCTTCCCACTCAGGTCACCACAGAGCGCTGAGTGGTTCCCTGTGCTGGAGAGTAGGTCTTTGTTAGTTGTCTGTTTGATATATGGTAGTGTGTACATGTCAACAATTTGAGCACACTCTGGGAGACAGTGAAGGACAGGGAAGCTTGGTGTGCTGCAGTCCACGGGGACACAAAGAATCGGACACAACTTTGCAACTAAACAACAAGAACAACAGCATGCCAACTGTTGACATTTTGGCTGAGACAGTTTTTTCCTGGGGAGGGCGACTGTCCAGTGCACTGTAGGATGGTGGTAGCTCCCTGTCCCTGTGTGGCAAGCCAAAAAATGTCCCCAGGCACTGCCCAGTGTCGCCTGGGGGCAGGAAGCAAAAATCATTCCTGCTTGAGAACATAGACACACATATACACACTCTATATGTATTCCATATATGTACATAGCAGACATATATGTGTGTATATGTGTCTATACATGTGTCCACATGCTTGCCTACACAGATACACGTTTATCAGATTTACAGTATGTACATATGTATGCATGTATGTTCTGTATACACACTTGCATACTGTGTGGGTGGGGCACAATACTGTGAGGAGCCGTGAGCTTGGAGACAGGAGATACACAGGAGACATCAAATTATGTGAGATATTCAGTGAAGTCCTTCCCAAAACATGCTGTGTATACAGAGACTTGAAGGAAGTAGGGGGATAACTCGGCATATACTTGGATAAAGAGCATTAGAACCAGCAAGAACAGAGGGGAGAGACTGGGCAGGAAGGAGAGTGCAGGGAGCCCAGGGTCGGGCAGAGGGCAGAAAGTGGAGGAGCTGCGTTGTGTCATCTCTATCATCATCATCTCTATCATCACCTCTGTCGTCGTCTCCATCATCTCTGTCATCATCATGGCCATCTCTATCGTCTTTCTCATCTGTCATCATCATCACCGTCTTCTCTATCGTCTCGTTGTCGTCTCTGGTATCATATCCATCATCATTGTCACCATCGTCGTCATCTCAGGAACACTTGAGTATTTCTTCCTTTACAGGAATAAGTGAGCATAAGTGAAGCCATTTCTGATTGGACCTCAGGGTCAGATACGTTTGTATTTTTTTTCCCTCTAGGTTGATGAATTGCTACTTCACTTCTGTTTGCTGTGTGGACATCGCTACTGTTCTTATCCACAGTGAAAAACTGAAAACCCTGAAACTAGGCAACAATAAGATATACGATGCTGGCGCCAAACAGTTATGTAAAGCTTTGAAGCATCCTAAGTGTAAATTAGAGAACCTTGGGTGAGTGTCCATGGATGGTGGGAAAGCTTACCTATTTCAAGAAGAAGAGAAGCTGGAGAATGAAAGGGATGAACAGGATGCAAGTTTAGAAACAAGTGCAGTGAAGCAATAAATGCCAGCCATGAAACCAGGGTTTGCTCCAGCTTGCCACGGGCTGACTTGTGGGACTTGGTGGTTTTGTTTTTCATATATAGTTTTATCTGTTTATTTGGCTGCTCTGGGCCTTCATTGCTGTGCACGGGCTTTCTCTGACTGCAGCCAGTGGGGGCGAGCGGGTCCCACTCTTTACTTGGGATGCATGGGCTTCTCTTTGCAGTGGCTTCTCTTGTGGAGCACAGGCTGCAGGGCACACAGGCTTCAGCAGTTGCGGATTCCAGTCTCGATAGCACAGGCTCAGTAGTTGTGGCTCACAGACTTGGTTGCTCCATGGCATGTGGGATCTTCCTGGACCAGGGATTGAACCCGTGTCTCCTGCATTGGCAGGCGTATTCTTCACCACTGAGCTACCAGGGAAGCCCTGGGACTGGGTGATTTCTTGCTGGGGTGGGGAAGTGAGCTGTCCTGTGCATTGAGGGAGGTTTCGCTGTAACTCTGGCCTCCCTCCACCCACGGGAGGCTAGCAGGACTCCTCGCATGTGTCAGATGTCTGCAGGCACACATGTGCCCCAGTTGAGACCCACTTGTCCAGACTGAACGTCTCTTCTCAGAAGCGTGGCCTTGGCACCTCGAGGTGGTGTGTACGCCAGCCCACCTCATGCTGGTATGTCCCCCTGTGCAGGCTGGAGGCCTGCGAACTCAGCCCTGCCTCTTGTGAGGACCTAGCCTCGGCTCTCACCACCTGCAAATCTCTGACTTGCGTGAACCTGGAATGGATCACCCTGGACTATGATGGGGCGGCGGTGCTGTGTGAAGCCTTGGTCAGTCTGGAGTGCAGCCTGCAATTGCTCGGGTGAGTGGATGCTGTTCCCTCGGTGGTGAGTGACCCCCGAGGGAGGTGGGACCACCGTAGGTTTGTGCAGTCTTGGCACCATTGACATGGGCTGGAGACTTCTTTGCTGGGGGTGGCTGTCCTGTGCATCGAAGGATGTTGGTCGAGCGTCTCTGGTCTCAACCCACTCGTTCTGTTCCCTGGAGCACCTCCTTGAGAGATGATGACCAGAAATACAGACTTTAGGCACTCCCATGGTGGTCTGGTGATTAGGCTTCTGTGCTTTCATTGTTGTGGCCCAGCTTCAATCTCTGGTCAGGGAACTGAGATCCTGAAAGCCACATGCCCCTCCAGCACCAAGAAAAAAAAAAACCCTTCAAAATTGCTGAGACAAGATTTTAATTGTTCTCACCACCCAAAGAGAGAGATTGTGTGATGTGGTAGAGATCTAGCTAGCTAACGCTCTGATGGTAAGCACTTTGCAGTGTATAAACATATCAAACCAACATGTTGCAACCTTAACCTTACACAGTGTTGTATGTCAGGTATATCTCAGTAACATTTTAATTAACTTTAAAAAAAGAATGTCCATCGTATCTATCACCTGAAGTTTTTTTAAAGGCTCCTGGTATTGTTAAATGTCCCCTGACAACCAGAATCACCTCCAGGCAAGAATGACTCCTTTACTAAAAACACCATCTCTTAATTTGCCTGAAAAAGTGCAACTGCAGCTCAGAGCCAGGAGGGTTTCCATCAAGGACAGAGCAGGGTCGTGGCACAGAAGTACATTTCCTGAAGAGCAGGAGTCAATATTGTTTGGAACATTATGTTTTTTTTTTCCTTTTAAACTTTGTATTTTGTACTGGGGTACAGCCAATTAACAAATGTGATAGTTTCAGGTGAACAGTGAAGGGATTCAGCCATACATGTACATGTACCCATCCGCCTCCAAACTCCCCTCCCATCCAGACTGCCACGTAGCACTGAGCAGGGTTCCCTGCGCTCTACAGTAGGTCCTTGTTGGTTCTCCATTTTAAATATAGCGGTGTGTACATATCCATCCCAAACTCCCAAACTATCCCTTCCCTCCATCCTTCCCCTCTGGCAACCATAAGTTTGAGGAACATTATGTTTGCATTTAGAGTGTGTGTAGCTGACTTCCATAGAATGAACATCTGAGTGCCTTCCATTTACCAAGACCCTGATGACCTGCAGGGGAGGGACAAATGGTTCACACCCCTCTTGCTCACTCACCTAGTCTCTAGGAAGGATTTTGTGCATCCTTGGTACAACTCTCCCAGGAAAGAGTGAAGGGAACTAGCCATTGGGGTATAGAGAGGGCAGCAATCATGTATCAAGTCAACACAGCTTTTCTTTTTGTATTTTCTCAGCCTGAACATATCTTCATATGATGAGGAGATTAAGATGATGCTGACGCAGGTGGAAGAGATGAACCCCAACCTCATCATTTCACACCATCTCTGGACTGATGACGAGGGCAGACGCAGGGGTATACTTGTCTGACAAGAGCGTGTCCTGAAGTAATCTTCTCACAAAGGTGTCCCCCTCGGTCACCTTGGCATCTCCCCTCCTGACACACCCGGTCCTGTAAATGGTTCATCAGGGCCAGTTGATGATTTTGGAGCTCTTCCTTCACAGTATTGTAGTGATACGATTGTGGGGTTGATTATCTGTGCCTAAATCCTCTACCTCCCATTAAAGTTCCTATCCTGCCTTGCAATGTGTAGAAGAAAAAAAAATACATTACATGTAAACACTTGGGAAAGCATGACTTTATTTTCTTACCAGATTTCTTGGGAATGTAGAAGCTTAGGGTTGAAGGAACCATGATCGTCTGACACTTCTGACATAGAACTGCTGCTAGGATGTGTCTCTAGATTTTAGAATTTATTCCCTACATCTAACATCCCACTCACGCCTTTCACTTTGAGTTTGTCCAAATTTAGTGTTTTTGTTTTTATTTTAATTGGAGGATAATTACTTGACAGTATTGTGATGGTTTCTGCCATATAGCAGTTTGAATCGGCCACAGGTATACATGTGTCCCCCTCATCCTGAACTCCCTCCCACCTCCCTTCCCCCCATCCCTCAAGGTTGTCACACAGCACCGGCTTGGGTACCCTGTGTCATACCCCAAACTCCCACTGGTTATTCTGTTTTACGTATGGTAATGTATATGTTTCAATGCTATTTGCTCAAATCATCCCACCCTCGCCTTCTCCCACTAAGTCCAAAAGTCTGTTCTTTACATCTGTGTCTCCTTTGAGTTTTCTGGTTTAGTTAAAAAAAAAAAAAAAAGTGTATTTCCTTATCTCTACTATCTATTAGTACATGCCACTCAATTTTCTTAAATCAGTATTTTTCAAATGTATCTACACAGTTTAATATTTCTTTTTCAAATATACATCAATACCTCACTGACATCATTAAACATTGTTTAGTTCTCTATTGCCAGTACCATAAATTATTAATGCCTTACTGGCCCTATATAGAATTTTATTTTTGTTGAGTATAATGCATTTTAAAAACTTAATTTACTGAAGTAGAGTTGATTTACAAAGCTGTTTTAATTTCTTCTGTACAGCAAAGTGACTGAGTTATAAATATATATATATATATTTATTTATATTTCCTAGTTCTTTCCATTAAGGTTTATCACAGGATATTGAATATAGTTCCCTGTGCTATATAATAGGACCTTGTTGTTTATACATCCTATATGTACTAGTTTGCACCTGCTAATCCTAAACTCCCAATCCATCCCTCCTCCATTTTTAATAAACTTTATTTTTAGAGAAGTTTCATATTCACAGCAAAACTGAAGGCAGGCACAGAGGTTTCCCATGTTCCCCCTGAACCTATGCACTCTTAGTTGATCTAAAGAGTGGACAGATCCCAAAGACAGTCCAGTCCTGCTTGTGTTGTTTTTATTTTGCTGCTGTTGTTTGAATTGGCAAGCTTATTCTAAAGATATGAAAATGTAAAAAATATAGAATACCCAAAGCAATCTTGAAAAATCGAATGACTCATTATAATTAACATATGATTCAGGGTCAGTCTTTTCATCTATGTTGTGAAGTTTCTCTCTCTCTTTCCCCACTCCCCCCAATTTGCCATTGGTTTTTGGCCTTTATCTCATTCTTAAAGAATTCTGATGCTCTCCTTCTGTTGTTCAGTCCCTAAGTCCTGTCTGAGTCTTTGAGACCCCATGGACTACAGCACACCAGGCTTCTCTGCCTATTATCTCCCGGAGCTTGCTCAAACTCGTGTCGGTTGAGTCCATGATGCTATCTAACCATCTCATCCTCTGTTGCCTCCTTCTCCTCCCGCCTTCATTTTTTTCCAGCATCAGGGTCTTTTCCAATGAGTTGGCCCTTTGCACCAGTATCTGTATATTACTTTTTGCTGAATCCTGTCTGTAGGTCCAGAAATATCACTCACGGAGATAAGTCCTCAAAATAAAGAAGGAAAGTCTTGTCCCACAGGAACCAAGGAGCAGTCCGTCCTCCACCAGGGACCCATGCCATCATACCCTGCGAGCCTTGTGTACGTCTGGGATGCTCACAGATGCTGAGGTGGGATGGACTAGCTTTCAATGGGACACCCTCCAGGTTTAAGAGACCTCGAGGCTACATGAAGCAACAACTGTGGTGCTTAAGGCCTTTTGACTAAGATCAAGTGTAGTATGGGGGCTTCCCAGGTGTCATAGTGGTTAAGAATCTGCCTGCCAATGAAGGAGACGCAAGAGATGCAGGTTCAATCCCTGGATCAGGAAGATCCCCCGGAGAAGGAAATGGCAACCCACTCCAGTGTTCTTGCTTGGGAAATCTCATGGACAGAGGAGCCTCATGGGCCATAGTCCGTGGGGTTGCAAAGAGTCAGACGTGAGTGAGCAACTGAGAACACAAACACAGAGCATAAGTCAAAGGAGAAACCGGATTCCAGATCAAATGGAAATGCTCAGTAAAAGCTGATCACAGGTGTCAGCTTGACTCTAGAAACATTAGAGCATTGACAGAAATGGCCAATGGGAGTTACAGTCACATTATTCACAGTAGCCATGACGTGGACCGGCCTACGCATTGCACTGGCAGTTGAATGGATAAAGAAGATATGGTGCGTATATACATACAATACAGTGAAATACTACTCAGGCATGAAAAATGATGAAGTAATGTCATTTGCAGCAACATGGATGGACCTGGAGATTGTCATACTAAGCAAAGTAAGCCAAAGACAAATATGATAGTCAATCAAGTTCAAGAGGTGCAAAGAGTTCCATATAGGATAAACCCAAGAGGAAACATGTGAAGACACATACTAATCAAACAAAGATTAAACACAAAGAAAGACTATTAAAAGCAGCAAGGGAAAAGCAACAAGTAACATACAAGGGAAACCCCATATAGCTAATCCTTCAGCAGAAACTCTGCAGGCCAGAAGGGAATTGTAGGATATATTTAAAGTACTGAAAGGGAAAACCTACAACCAAGATTACTGTACCCAGCAAGGATCTCATTTGAAATTGATGGGGAAATCAAAAGCTTTTCGGACAAGCAAAAGTTAAGAGAATCCAGTACCACCAAATAAGCTTTACAACAAATGTTAAAGGGACTTACGTAGTCAAGAAACACAAGAGAAGAAAAAGATCTACAAAATCAAACCCCAAACAGTTAAGAAAATGGCAAAGAACATATATATCAATAATTACTTTAAATGTAAATGGATTAAATGCTCCAACCAAAATGCACAGACTGGCTAAATGGATACAAAAACAAGACCCGTATGTATGCTGTCTACAAGAAACCCACTTCAGACCTAAAGACACATATAGACTGAAAGTGAGAGGATGGAAAAATATATTCCATGCAAATGGGAAGCAAAAGAAAGCTGGAGTAGCAATCCCCATATCACAAAATATACCTTAAAGAAGATTATAAGAGAGAAGGAAGGACACTACATAATGATCAAGGGATCAATCCAAGAGGAAGACATAACAATTATAAATATCAATGCACTCAACTGAGGAGCACCTCAATACATAAGACAAACACTAACAGACATAAAAGGAGAAATTGACAGTAACAATAATAGGAGACTTTAACACTCCATTCACACCAATGGACAGATCATCAAAGCAGAAAATTAATAAGGAAACACAAGTCTTAAATGATATATTAGATGAGATGGATCTCATTGATATCTTCAGGACATTCCATCCAAATGCAGAAGAATACAGCTTCTTCTCAAGTGCACATGGAACATTCTCCAGGATAGACCACATCTTGGGTCACAAGTCAAACCTCAGTAAATTTAAGAAAATTGAAATCATATCAAGTATTTTTTCCAATCACAATGCTATGAGACTAGATATCAATTACAAGAAAAATCTAAAAAACACAAACACGTGGAGATTAAGCAATACATTTCTAAATAACCAACAGGTTACTGAAGAAATCAAAAAGGAAATTAAAAAATTTCTAGAAACAAATGACAATGAAAACACGACAACTCAAAACCTGTGAGATGCAGCAAAAGCAGTCCTAAGAGGGAAGTTTACAGCAATACAATCCTACCTCAAGAAACAAGAAAAACATCGAATAGACAGCCTAACTTTACACCTAAAGCAACTGGAAAAAGAAGAACAAAAAAACCTGAAAGTTAGCAGAAGAAAAGAAATTATAAAGATCCAAGCAGAAATAAATGAAAAAGAAATGAAAGAAATAATGGTAAAAAATAATAAAACTAAAAGATGGTTCTTTGAGAAGATAAACAAAATTAACAAGCCTTTAGCCAGACTCATCAGGGAAAAAAAGAGAGAAGAATCAAATCAACAAAATTAGAAATGAAAAAGGAGAGGTTACAGCAGACAATGCAGAAATACAAAGGATTATGAGACTATTATGGACAACTATGTGGCAATGTGTGAACCGTGAACTTCCAGATGTTCAAGCTGGTTTTAGAAAAGACAGAGGAACCAGAGATCAAATTGCCAACATCCACTGGATTATCAAAAAAGCAAGGGAGTTCCAGAAAACATCTATTTCTGCTTTATTGACTATGCCAAAGCCTTTAACTGTGTGGATCACAATAAACTGTGGAAAATTCTGAAAGAGATGGGAATACCAGATCCTCCGACTTGCCTCTTGAGAAACCTGTATGCAGGTCAGGAAGGAACAGTTAGAACTGGACATGGAACAACAGACTGGTTCCAAATAGGGAAAGGAGTACGTCAAGGCTGTATATTGTCACCCTGCTTATTTAACTTATATGCAGAATACATCATGAGAAATGCTGGGCTGGAAGAAGCACAAGCTGGAATCAAGATTGCCAGGAGAAATATCAACAACCTCAGATATGCAGATGACACCACCCTTATGGCAGAAAGTGAAGAGGAACTAAAAAGCCTCTTGATGAAATTGAAAGAGGAGAGTGAAAAAGTTGGCTTAAAGTTCAACATTCAGAAAAGTAAGATCATGACATCCAGTCCCATCACTTCATGGGAAATAGATGGGGAAACAGTGGAAATAGTGTCAGATTTTATTTTTTGGAGCTCCAAAATCACTGCAGATGGTGATTGCAGCCGTGAAATTAAAAGACGCTTACTCCTTGGAAGGAAAGTTATGACCAACCTAGATAGCATATCAAAAGCAGAGACATTACTTTGCCAACAAAGGTCCATCTAGTCAAGGCTATGGTTTTTCCAATAGTCATGTATGGATGTGAGAGTTGAACTATAAAGAAAGCTGAGTGCTGAAGAATTGATGCTTTTGAACTGTGGTGTTGGAGAAAACCCTTGAGAGTCCCTTGGACTGCAAGGAGATCCAACCAGTCCATTCTAAAGGAGATCAGTCCTGGGTGTTCTTTGGAAGGACTGATGCTAAAGCTGAAACTCCAGTACTTTGGCCATCTCATGCGAAAAGTTGACTCATTGGAAAAGACTTTGATGCTGGGAAGGATTGGGGGCAGGAGGAGAAGGGGATGACAGAGGATGAGATGGCTGGATGGCATCACTGACTCGATGGACATGAGTTTGGGTGAACTCTGGGAGTTGGTGACGGACAAGGAGGCCTGGCGTGCTCCAATTCATGGGGTCACAAAGAGTCAGACACAACTGAGCGACTGAACTGAACTGAAAGCTCAACATTCAGAAAACTAAGATCATGGCATCAGTCCCATCACTTCATGGCAAATAGGTGGGGAAACAGTGGCTGACTTTATTTTCTTGGGCTCCCAAATCACTGCAGGTGGTGACTGCAGCCATGAAATTAAAAGATGCTTACTCCTTGGAAGGAAAGTTATGACCAACCTATATAGCGTATTCAAAAGCAGAGACATTACTTTGTCAACAAAGGTCCATCTAGTCAAGGCTATGATTTTTCCAGTAGTCATGTATGAATGTGAGAGTTGGACTATAAAGAAAGCTGAGTGCAGAAGAATTGATGATTTTGAACTGTGGTATTGGAGAAGACTCTTGAGGTCCCTTAGACTGCTAGGAGAGCCAACCAGTCCATCCTAAAGGAGATCAGTCCTGGGTGTTCATTGGAAGGACTGATGTTGAAGCTGAAACTCCAATATTTTGGCCACCTGATGTGAAGAGCTGACTCATTTGAAAAGACCCTGATGTTGGGAAAGATTGAAGGCAGGAGGAGAAGAGGTTGACAGAGGATTAGATGGTTAGATGGCATCACCAACTCAATGGACATGAGTTTGGGTAAACTCCAGGAGTTGGTGATGGACAGGGAGGCCTGGCGTGCTGTGGTTCATGGGGTCACAATGAGTCAGACATGACTGAGTGACTGAACTGAACTGAACTGATATGGCAATAAAATGGATAACCTGGAGGAAATGGACAGATTCTTCGAAAATTTCAATCTTCCAAGGCTGAACCAGGAAGAAATAGAAATTATGAACAACCCAATTACAAGCACTGAAATTGAAGCTGTGATCAAAATCTCCCAAAAAACAAAAGCCTAGGATGAGATGGCTTCACAGGAGAATTCTATCAAACATTTAGAGAAGATCTAATGCCTATCCTAAAACTTTTTCAGAAAATTTCAGAGGAAGGAACACCTCCAAACTCATTCTATAAGGCCACCATCACCCTGATACCAAAACCAGGCAAATACAACACAAAAAAGAAAACTACAGGCCAATATCATGATGAACATAAATGCAAAAATCCTCAACAAAATTTTAGCAAGCAGAATTCAGCAACACATCAAAAAGCTCATACACCTTGATCAAGTTGAGTTTATTCCAGGGATGCAAAGATTCTTCAGTATATGCAAGTCAATCAATGTGATACACCATATTAACAAATTGAAAGATAAAAACCATATGATAATCTCAATAGGTGCAGAGAAAGCCTTTGACAAAAGTCAGCACCCATTTATGATTAAAACTCTTCAAAAAAATGGGCATGGAAGGAACCTACCTCAACATAGTAAAGGCCATATATGATGAGCCTACAGCAAACATTATTCTCAATGGTGAAGAGCTGAAAGCATTCCCCCTAAGATCAGGAACAAGACAAGGGTGTCCACTTTCACCACTATAAATCAACACAGTTTTGGGAGTCCTAGCTACAGCAACCAAAGAAGAAAAAGAAATAAAAGGAATCCAGATCAGAAAAGAAGTAAAGCTCTCATTGTTTGCAGATGACATGATACTGTACATAGAAACCCCTAAAGATAGTATCAGAAAATTACTAGAGCTAATCAGTGAATTTAGCAAAGTTGCAGGATACAAATCAATACACGAAATCACTTGCATTTCTATATAATAACAATGAAAAATCAGAAGGAGAAATTAAGGAATCAATCCCATTCACCATTGCAACAAAAAAATCAAATATCTAGGAATAAACTTACCTAACGAGATAAAAGAACTGTACATGGAAAATTATAAGACACTGATGAAAGAAATCAAAGATGACATAAACAGGTGGAGGTATATTCCATGTTCTTGGGTAGGAAGAATCAACATTGTGAAATTGACTACACTACCAAATGCAATCTACAGATTCAATGTGATCCCTATCAAATTACCAAAGGCATTTTTCACAGAACTAGAACAAAAAATTTCACAATTCAAACACAAAAGACCCCGAATAGCCAAAGCAGTCCTGAGAAAGAAGAATGGAGCTGGAGGAATCAACCTTCCTGACTTCAGATTATACTACAAAGCTACAGTCATCAAGACAGTATGGTACTGGCACAATAACAGAAATATAGACCCATGAAACAAGATAGAAAACCCAGAAATAAACCCATGCACCTATGGGTACCTTATTTTTGACAAAGCAGGCAAGAATATACAATGGGGCAAATAGAGCCTCTCCACTAAATGATGCTGGGAAAACTCGACAGCTACATGTAAAAAAATGAAATTAGAGCACTTCCTAACACCATACACAAAGATAAACTCAAAATGGATTAAAGACCTAAATGTAAGACCAGAAACTATAAAACTCTTAGGCAGAACACTCGATGACATAAATCAAAGCAAGATCCTCTATGACCCACTCCTACAGTAATGGAAATAAAAACAAAAGTAAACAAGTGGGACCTGTTTAAACTTAAAAGCTCTTGCACAGCAAAGGAAACTATAAGCAAGGTGAAAAGACAACCCTCAGAAAGGGAGAAAATAATAGCAAATGAAACAACTGACAAAGGATTAATTTCCAAAATATACAAGCAGCTCATACAACACAATACCAGAAAAACAAACAACCCAATCAAAAAGTGGGAAAAAAAGCTAAACAGACATTTTTCCAAAGAAGACATACAAATGGCTAACAAACACATGAAAAGATGCTCAACATTACTCATTATTAGAGACATGCCAATCAAAACTACAATGAGATATATCATCTCACATCAATCAGAATGGCCATCATTAAAAAGTCTACAAACAATAAATGCTGGAGAGGGTGTGGACAAAAGGGAATGCTCTTGCACTGTTGGTGGGAATATAAACTGATACAGCCACTATGGGAGATGGTATGGAGATGCCTTAAAAAACTCGGAATAAAACCACCATATGACCCAGTAATCCCACTCCTAGGCATATACCCTGAGGAAACAAAAATTGAAAAAGACATAGGTATCCCATTTTTCATTGCAGCACTGTTTACAGTAGCTAGAACATGGAAGCAACCTAGATGTCCATTGACAGATGAATGGATAAAGAAGTTGTGGTACATATACACAATGGAATATCACTCAGCCACAAAAATGAATTCATTTGAGTCAATTCTAATGAGGTGGATGAACCTAGAGCCTATTATACAAAGTGAGATAAGTCAGAAAAAGAAAGATAAATATCGTATCAGTTCAGTTCAGTTGCTCAGTTGTGTCCGACTCTGCGACCCCATGAATCGCAGCACGCCAGGCCTCCCTGTCCATCACCAACTCCTGGAGTTTACTCAAACTCATGTCCATTGAGTCGGTGATGCCATCCAACCATCTCATCCTCTGTCATCCCCTTCTCCTCCCGCCTTCGATCTTTCCTAGCATCAGGGTCTTTTCAATGAGTCAGCTCTTCACATCAGGTGGCCAAAATATTGGAGTTTCAGCTTCAACATCAGTCCTTCCAATGAACACCCAGGACTGATCTCCTTTAGGATGGACTTTTTGGATCTCCTTGCAGTCCAAGGGACTCTCAAGAGTCTTCTCCAATACCACAGTTCAAATGCATCAATTCTTCGGTGCTCAGCTTTCTTTATAGTCCAACTCTCACATCCATAATGACTAATGGAAAAACCATAGCTGTGACTAGACGGACCTTTGTGGCAAAGTATTGTCTCTGCTTTTTAATATGCTATCTAGGTTGGTCATAACTTTTCTTCCAAATAGTATGTGTATTTTAATTTCATGGCTGCAAGCACCATCTGCAGTGATTTTTGAGCCCCCCAAAATAAAGTCAGCCACTGTTTCCACTGTTTCCCCATCTATTTGCCATGAAGTGACGGGACTGGATGCCATGATCTTAGTTTTCTGGATGTTGAGCTTTAAGCCAACTTTTTCACTTTCCTCTTTCATTTATACAGAATCTAGAAAAATGGTACTGAAGAATTTATTTTCAGGGCAGCAATGGAGAAACAGACATAGATAATAGACTTATGAATGTGGGGAGAGGGGAGCAGAGGCTGAGAGGTATGTTGAGGGTAACATGGAAACCTACATGACCATATGTAAAATAGATAGCCAATGGCAATTTGCTGTATGGCTCAGGAAACTCAAACTGGGGCTCAGTATCAACCTAGAGGGGTGGGATGGGGAGGGAGGTGGGACAGAGATTCGAAAGGAAGGGGATATATGTATACCTATGGCTGATTCATGTTGAAGTTTGACAGAAAACAAGAAAATTCTGTAAAGCAATTATCCTTCAATTAAAAAATAAAAAAAGAAGGTATGGTGCATATATACATACAGTACAGTGGAATACTACTCAGGCATAAAGGAAGAATGAAATAATGTCATTTGCAGCAACATTGATGGATCAGAGATTGTCATACTAAGTGAAGTAAGCCAAAGGCAGATACCATGATTTCACTTACATGTGGAATCTAAAATATGACACCAACAAATTTTATGAAACAGAAATAGACTCTCAGAGTTTGAAAACAAATTTATAATTACCAAAGGGGAAGAGACAGGGAGGGATAAATTAGGAGGTAGGGATTAACATATACATACTGTGTGTGCTCAGTCACTGAGCCGTGTCCAACTCTTTGTGACCCCATGGGCTGTGGCTCCCCAAGCTCTTCTGTCCATGGGATTCTCCAGGCAAGAATACTGGAGTGGGGTGCCATTTCCTCCTCCAGGGCATCCTTCCACCTCAGGGATAGAACACGTGTCCCTTGCATCTTTGCTTTGGCTGGTGGACTGTTTACCACTGCACTGCCTGGGAAGCCCTCGTTGTAACACAAAAATATACACACTACTGTGTGTAAAAAAGAAAATGAACAAGGACTTGTTATACAGCACAGGGGACTATATTCAATATCTTGGAATAACCTATAATGAAAAGAATCTGAAAAAGAATATATATGTGTGTGTGTCAGCAGTGGCCACAGGATGGAAAAGGTCAGTTTTCATTCCAACCCCAAAGAAAGGCAATGCCAAAGAATGCTCAAACTACCGCACAATTGCACTCATCTCACACACTAGTAGAGTAATGCTCAAAATTCTCCAAGCCAGGCTTCAGCAATACATGAACCATGAACTTCCAGATGTTCAAGTTGGTTTTAGAAAAGGCAGAGGAACCAGAGATCAAATTGCCAACATCCACTAGATCATTGAAAAGGCAAGAGAGTTCCAGAAAAACATCTATTTCTGCTTTATTGGCTATGCCAAAGCCTTTGACTGTGTGGATCACAATAAACTGTGGAAAATTCTGGAAGAGATGGGAACACCAGACCACCTGATCTGCCTCTTGAGAAACCTGTATGCAGGTCAGGAAGCAACAGTTAGAACTGGACATGGAACAACAAACTGGTTCCAAATAGGAAAAGGAATATGTCAAGGCTGTATATTGTCACCCTGCTTATTTAACTTATATGCAGAGTACATCATGAGAAACGCTGGGCTGGAGGAAGCACAAGCTGGAATCAAGATTGCTGGAAGAAATATCAGTAACCTCAGATATGCAGATGACACCACCCTTATGGCAGAAAGTGAAGAACTAAAGAGCCTCTTGATGAAAGTGAAAGTGGAGAGCGAAAATGTTGGCTTAAAGCTCAACATTCAGAAAACTAAGATCATGGCACCTGGTCCCATCATTTCATGGGAAATAGATGGGGAAACAATGGGAACAGTGTCAGACTTTATTTTTTGGGGCTCCAAAATCACTGCAGATGGTGATTGCAGCCATGAAATTAAAAGACACACTCCTTGGAAGGAAAGTTATGACCAACCTAGTGAAAGGTTGTTGTTGAATCACGCGAATACACCGGGATTCTTGGCCCCCGGAGGAGAAGAATTCAATCCGGGGCCAGAGACGAGGCTTGATCGCTCAGAGCTTTTGTGTAATAAAGTTTTATTAAAGTATAAAGGAGATAGAGAAAGCTTCTGACATAGGCATCAGAAGGGGGTAGAAAGAGTACCTGCCTGCTAGTCTTCAGCTGGGTGTTATATAGTCACTAGCAGTCTGTTAATGAAAGAAAGGAATGTCTTAAAATTCAGAATGGCACCAGGCCCCTCACCCGTAAGATGCATTTTGGGATAGTCTTGGCGCCAAATGGTTTATCCTGGGCCATAAAATGATTAACTTGAATCTTGAAGAAGGACAGATCACCATACAAATAGTTTCATTTACATAGATTAGGAGAACAATATCCATACTGGTTTGTCAAGTAGGTTCTGGGCCAAGAGGCGGAACCGACTTGGAGACAGAGTTTGGGGTAAAGGCATAGCACATTAGCATAGCTTAAGACGAACATTTCCATAAGAAAAAGGCATTGATTATCTCTAGGCTCCAGAATAGCTAACTTCAGGTGAAACCAGGTGTCATTATGGCAACACAGTATTTTAAGAGAAACCTCCCTTTAAATTTGTATAGAGAAAGAAAAAATATTGCTAGTTTGTTTCCTCCTGCCGCTTAAGAGAGATAAAAGTGTCTGACACTTGCAGGCTATTTCCTCCATTTGGAGAACCCTGGCCTTCCTGCCTGTTACCCTCTCACTAGATAGAATATTAGAGCAGAAACATTACTTTGTCAACAAAGGTCCATCTATGGTTTTTCCATTAGTCATGTATGGATGTGAAAGTTGGACTATAAAGAAAGCTGAGTGCCGAAGAATTAATGCTTTTGAACTGCAGTATTGGAGAAGACTCTTGAGAGTCCCTTGGACTGCAAGAAGATCCAACCAGTCCATCCTAAAGGAGATCAGTCCTGGGTGTTCATTGGAAGGACTGATGTTGAAGCTGAAACTCCAGTACTTTGGCCATCTCATGTGAAGAACTGATGCATTTGAAAAGACTCTGATGCTGAGAAGGATTGGGGGCAGGAGGAGAAGGGGACGACAGAGGATGAGATGGCTGGATGACATCACTGACTCGGTGGACATGAGTTTGGGTAAACTCTGGGAGTTGGTGATGGAAAGGGAGGCCTGGCATGCTGTGATTCATGGGGTCGCAGAGTTGGACACGACTGAGCAACTGAACTGAACTGAATACACACACACACACACACACACACATACACACAGACACGTGGAGCTTCCCAGGTGGCACTAGTGGTAAAGAACTCACCTGCCAGTGCAGGAGACATAAGAGATGCCAGTTCAGTCTCTGGGTTGGGAAGATCCCCTGGAGGAAGGCACGACAACCCACTCCAGTAATATTTTGCAATAACCTATAAAGGAAAATAATCTGGAAAAGAATATATATATATATATATATACACATATATATATACATATACACACACACACACACACATATATATATATATAGAGAGAGAGAGAGAAGAGCTGAGTCACTTTGCCATACATCAGAGACTGACAACCTTGTAAATCAACTATATTTCAATTAAAAGAAAAACAATGCCCATTGAGAAATATCATACAATTGCATACAAATATAATAGGAACCCTAGACCCAATCTTGAGTTCCAACCCCACCACAGATGACAACTCTGACTCTGAACTTCCACAGGGAACATGGAAAACTCTCCCTGCCCTCTGCTCGGCTGCTCACGGGGACCTTCTCAGTAATTGCCAGGAGTTGTCAGTAGTCCCCAGGTGTGGGTGAGGGTGACGAGCACTGGGCGTAAGATCTGCCCCTCACTGGAGACGTCCCAGACTCTCCATGCAGACAGTGTCACCTCCGCTCCAGATGACATGATAATGGCTCCTCTGTGGGGACAGTGGACCCAGGGACCCTGTCCCTATAACTGGAGCCCATCCTGACTGACACTTCCTGCACAGAGTGTGGCGCCAAGTGCAGGCAGGTGAGTGCTCCCTTGTGTTCAGTCCCAGGGCAGGAAACAGGAGAGCCGGCTCTCAGCGGAGAGGAGCTCAGAGCTGGGCAGGTGGAAGGGGGGAATGTGCTGGCGTGTATATCTGAGTGGGATCACAATGGTGAGATTTACTGCAGGTTGTTGGGTCTTTGGGTACCCAACAATGAGGGAAGTAAGTGTGGGGGTCTGTTTGGAATCTGGGCCAATCTTGGGTGATCTGCCCCACTGAGCAACCCAGCCATGGACAAAAGTGTCTGCTTATTTCCTCAAACCTAACATACTGTTTAGGCTTGAGTGGGGACACATAAGGGCAATTGATGTCAGAGTTTGGGTTATAACTTCAAACTCCTGACACATCAGATAAGGTCTATTGATGTATAGTTACTTATATCAACATCAGGGCAGACTGGTGTGTGTGTGTGTGTGTGTATGTGTGCGTGCGTGCACGTGTGTGTGTGTGTTTGTATGGATTCAGGTGCTTAGTCATATCTGACACTTTGGGATCCCATGGGCTGCAGCATGCCGGGCTCCTCTGTCCTTGACTGTTTCCCAGAGTTGGCTCAAACTCATCTCCATTGAGTCGGTGATGCCATCCAGCCATCTCATCCTCTGCTGTCCCCTTCTCCTCCTGCCCTCAATCTTTCCCAGCATCAGGGTCTTCTCCAATGGGTTGACTCTTCCTGTCGGGTGCCCAAAGTATTGGAGTTTCATCAGTCCTTCCAAAGAATATTCAGATTTATCTTATATATATTATTTTTCAACAGCATACTCTGAATATGTGCAAGGAGATCAAACCAGTCAGTCCTAAGGGAAATTAACCCTGAATCTTCATTGGAGGGGCTGATACTGAAGCTGAAGCTGACTTCTCAGCAAGTTCAGATCTGTGGAATTATTAATAATTAAAACTCATTGGCCAATGAGGAGCTTTTCTATACTGAATAGAATATCTGCAGGGCATTTTAGGGTCATACTGAGTATTCAAAAGGCTACTGATCTTTTAGAAGGTATTTTGTTATCAGTCACTCAAATGAACAATGTTAAGAGTTCTCAAAGCCTATTGATTCCCTTGCAATTTTAATGAGTCAGAGAACCATGTATATTTTTTTCTTTTGAGTGCGCCACACAGCACCAGAGATCTTAGTTCCCTAACCAGGGATTGAACCCGGGCCCTTGGCAGTGAAAGCGTGGAGTCCTACCACTGGGCCATCAGGAAATTCCCAAGAACCTTATAATTTGGATGATAGTTTGCATGGTCCCATGTCATTAACTTAGGTTAGAGTGCTTTGGATCTGCTATGAATGACAACTGTCAGAATAACTCTAAGAGAAATCCTATGGGACTTCCTGTCTCCCTTTCACCTATTCATTTATTAAGTACATAGTATTTAATATTTATTACAGGCCATTCATATTTTTGAACACGACAGGCACGGTTTTTAAGTTCATGCTGTCTTACATTCTAGTGCTGAGTCAGACTCTTAAAGGTGAGTGCGTGTCTACTCAGTCGTGCCTGATGCTTTGCCGTCCCATGGATTGTAGCCCACCAGGCTTCTCTGTCCAATAGAATTCTCCAGGCAGGAACACTGGAGTGGGTTGCCGTTTCCTCTCCAGGGGATCTTCCCCATCTAAGGATCCAATCCACATTTCTTGCGTCTCCTGCACTGGCAAGCAGATTCTTTACCACTGCACCACCTGGGAAGCCCATAAAAGTAAATAAAACTAAATAAAAAATGATAATGGTGAAATATGATTAATGTCCATAATGTGATCTCCAGGTCACCCCCAACCCCCCACTACCCCATGGAGCATGATGCTGTCTCACGTTTCAGAAGAATAAAAGGCCCAGGATCCTTGTTTCCAGGTTATGTAAGAAGAGTCCTCATGCCTGCACCAGCTAATCTCACTCCTTTCTTTCTCCAAGCCACTGTGAAGCCCTCTCCATTTCTGCTCAGAACAATGCCCTGAGAGCCCCATGGGCAGTGACTCTGAAAACCATCTTCCTTTTCCAACTGAGGGGTCTCAAATCTGGCCAACGTTATTCTCTTTTGCTACAGCATCACTCCGATCTTGCTTGGCCACAAGAAGAGACCCACAGACTCAGCTCTTCACATCAGGTAGCCAAAGTATTGGAGTTTCAGCTTCAACATCAGTCCTTCCAATGAACACCCAGGACTGATCTCCTTTAGGATGGACTGGTTGGATCTTCTTACAGTCCAAGGGACTCTCAAGAGTCTTCTCCAATACCACAGTTCAAAAGCATCAATTCTTCAGTGTTCAGCTTCCTTTATAGTCCAATTCTCACATCCATACATGACTACTGGAAAACCAGAGCCTTGATTAGACAGACCTTTGTTGACAAAGTATTGTCTCTGCTTTTTAATATGCTGTCTAGGTTGGTCAAAACTTTCCTTCCAAGGAGTAATATTAGGAGATCGATTTTAACTGATGCTGTGTGGGAAGAGCTGAGTCTATACATGAAATTACTAGACAGAAAAAGATTAATAACATTATTAAGGAGATCAATTTCTTCCTCAATGAGTACTGCCATCTGAAAGACATTTCATTTCTTCAGGAACAGTTGAAGTGTTTCCATAGTTTTCTGTCCATGTGAGTGTGATCAGTACCTAATATATGTTTGCACATAATCTAATATTGGTCCAGATAACCACTACTCCAGGGTGGGCAAGAATTTTATTTCATAGATGGAGGTAACACACGTGGAAAATTAAGAAAAATAAGGTGTTTTCCCCTATTATTTTGTATCTTTGTTTTCCTCATATTTTTCAAATATGTTATAGTATTACATAGAAAAATCAGTGTTGCCCAGTGGGTTGCTTCCTTTTTAAACCTTGCAGATTTTTTTTATGTGGTTGACCCTCTGTGAAGTTTACTGATTAGTTGGATGCAGTAATAAGAAGAGGGAGAAAAAACTGTTACCTGCGTAATTTTTATTCAAATAGCTAGTTTTCATCATTGAAAAGCAGAAACCAGAGACTAAATTTTCTGTTTGTCCTATTGGCTTTTTTCTCTCCTTGATTTTACTTTTGTCTTCTTTTAGGGGGCCGTGTGATATTTTAATTTATTAATTATTAAATTATTGCTTAAATGCATTCCTTTTTATGGCCGAGTAATATTCCATTGTGCATCTGTACCACAGCTTCTTTATCCATTCATCTGTTGATGGACCTCTAGGTTGCTTCCATGTTCCAGCTATTGTAAATAGTGCTGCAATTATCCTTCAATTAGAAAACAAATACTTTTTTTAAGTACTATTTAATTTTTGGCCTGCTGAGTCTTCGTTGGTGCAAGAGCTTTCTCTCGTTGTGGTGAGCCGGGGCTGCTCTCTAGTCGTAGAGCACGGGCTTCTCACTGCAGTGGCTTCTCTTGTTGCGGAGCACAGGCTGTAGGGTGCAGGCTCAATAGCTGTGAGGCACGGGCTTAGTTGCTCCATAGCATGTGAGATCCTCCTGGACAGGGATGAACCGGTGCCCCCTGGACTGGCAGGCAGATTCTTAACCACTGGACCACCAGGGAAGCCCCCTCTGCCTATTTCTTAATCAGATTGCTCGGACGACTTTTGCTTGTTTGTTTTCTCTTCTTTTGTTTTCGCCTCACCACATGGCATGTGGGATCTTATTAACTCGGCCAGGGATGGAACCTGCAGCTTCTACACTAGAAGCACAGAGGCTTCTCTGGACTGCCAGGGAAGTCCCAATTTTGCTGTTTTGTTTTTAGTTTTATTATTATTTCTCACCTTCTCCCCAACGGTCAGAAGGTCTCAGCATCTTCCGAAGAGCTGTGTGAGGAGGGAGCCAAGTGGAGTCGTCGGCCTTTGGGGCAGAGGGTTTATTTCTGAGTCTCCTGTGGCCCCATCCTGTGGCCCCCATCAAAAGCAGAGACATTACTTTGCCAACGAAAGTCTGTCTAGTCAAGGCTATGGTTTTTCCAGTGGTCATGTATGGATGAGAGTTGGACTATAAAGAAAGCTGAGCACCGAAGAATTGATGCTTTTGAACTGTGGTGTTGGAGAAGACTCTTGAGAATCCCTTGGACTGCAAGGAGATCCAACCAGTCCATTCTGAAAGAGATCAGTCCTGGGTGTTCATTGGTAGGACTACTGTTGAAGCTGAAACTCCAGTACTTTGGCCACCTGATTCCAAGAGTTAAGTCATTTGAAAAGATCCTGATGCTGGGAAGATTGAGAGCAGGAGGAAAAGGGGACGACAGAGATTAGATGGTTGGATGGCATCATCAACTCAATGGACATGAGTTTGGGTAAACTCCGGGAGTTGGTGATGGATAGGGAGGCCTGGCGTGCTGTGGTCCATGGGGTCGCAAAGAGTCGGACCGACTGAGTGACTGAACTGAAATGTGGCCCCATCCACACGGTCACATCAGGACAGACAGGTCGAGGCCCCCTCCTCATCAATGGATTAGGTGGAGATGTCGCCAATGCATCTAGTCCTTCCACCCCAGAGCTTACTGAGGATCTACCCTGTGAGTCTGGGCACTAGCGGTCCTCTCTGAATCCGGGGCAAAGCGAGTGACACCGACCGCCAAGGCGCGGGGAGAGAACTCTTGAGTGCGCGTGGCTGTGGCCGGGACGTCCCCGTTTGATGCCCGCGTGGCGCAAAAGCGCAGCAGAGAATTATAGAACAGTTCATTAATCACTAACACAGATTGTATGAGAGAAGCTTACATTTCCAGAAGTAGTGTTGTGGTTTCCGGACTTATTTCTATTTCAATTATTGGTTGTTGTTGTTTTTTTTTTCCAGATCAACTTCCAAATGTTTTCTGTTAATTTTCTGTAAGCGTAACCTAGTGTGTGATGGAGGTTCTTTATATGATGGAAACAAGACGTGTTTCACGAATCAAAATGTGTGCATGCAATCAGTTTAATTTAACAGCTGAAAAACACATTCATTTCAGGTGCACATTGAACTAGGCCGCATTCCGTTTCTACTGCACGTTGCTCAGCCTTCTGACCCCAGCAGGAAGGACCCACCTGGCCATGAGAGGAGGCCTGGCAGGACCTGAGAGGTTGATTAAGTCAGTGGGGAAAAGTCACCATTTTGCCTAAAATGTGAAGCTGTGATGATAAAGAAAATGAAGAAGACCCTGCCAGGGTCAGTTCACTCCTCTCAGGACAGAGTCTCTGTCCAGTGCCTCTAAATGGACACACACTGCCCGGCACTGAGCTGACCTCCAGAATATTTGCTGAATTAACAGATGCCTCCATACTGCAGACCTTGTCTTTCAAATCTGTCTTTTGGAGAAATCGGAGACATGAAGAAATTCCATCAGGTGGACCCACCTCAAGCCACTAGGTTCGCCTATGGCCTCCACGTGCCCCCACTGCCACTCAGCTCCCCTGCAAGGGGATTTTATTGAATATGGTTACCATTTCCTCCTTATTTACATCCCACCTGCTTAATCCCATCAAATGTTGACTTATTTCTGGAATAAGTGAGGTTTTGTTAAGGATGGGGGCTTCCCTGATAGCTCAGCTAGTGAAGAAACTGCCTACAACACAGGAGACTCAGGAGACGGAGGCTTGATCCTGGAATCAGGAAGATCCCCTGGAGGAGGGCATGGCAACCCGCTCCAGTATTCTTGCCTGGAGAATCCAATGGACAGAGGAGCCTGGTGGGCTACAGTCCATGGGGTTGCAACGAGTCGGACACAAGTGAGCGACTGAGCACAAGCTACAATCAATTCTGAAAAGTTCTTGAAAAGGTAGTTTACTGTCTGTCTTAACAGATGCTTGACGTCCAGTGTGTGTTTACAGTCAGAGCATCTCTCAGACGAGCCCATTTCAGGTGCCTAGTAGCCACATGGAACTGGAGCTACCTTAATAGCGAAATCAAGACCAGTTCACCAGTTCAGTGAAGAGTCTGATGATGAACCTTGTCCTTCATGTAACCAGCATCTCATAGCTCAGGACAAGGACCATCATTACCTAGTACTAGGGACAGCACACAGTAGGTTCTCTGTGTTTAAATGTGTGGGGGCAGGTTCCGAGGAGGAATAATCAGTCAACACATTAAATCATTATCATTCATATTTTCTGAAGACAGGGACCACAGTTGAACACTTTAAAGAGGCAGTGGCCGTCTTATCTGCCTTCTTTTCTCAAACCCATGTACCTGAACTGTGGACAAGTCCGCTGGCCACAGTGCATCAACTCCCTGCAGAAGGAGCACAGTGGGGACGATTGATTGTACCCCTTCTGCTCTCTGGGCTTCAGAAGGATGAACTCAGGGTTATTTCCCAGCTGAGGGACCTGGTACCCAGGATCCAACTATCAGCTGATGATTGCCATGATCAGTTTAAAGTATTCTAATGCTGTTGTTCAGCCACTAAGTCAAGTTCGACTCTGTGACCCCATGGACTGCAGCATACAGTCTAATGTCACCTCTCTGTTTGTTTTCATCAGTGGTATTTCTTAGTCCCTGTGAGTCCAGAAATCTTTCCTGCAGTCATGGCCCAGGACACAGGGACAGGCTGGAGGTCCAATGAGAGGCTCACGGAGGGGGCTCCATGGGTGACTTGGAACCAAGGACAAAGTCCTTCAGAGTCACGTGGACACAAGGGAGACCTGAGGACTCTGAGGGAAACTCTGGCTTCAAACGGGGTATTTTCCAGATTAAACAGACCTGAGGCCATAAATAGAAAGGGCTGTGGGACTTCAGCTCAGGAGAAAGCCCAGCCTCCAGGTCCCATGCTGATGATCAGTGTGAACACACTTTGGAACAGTTTGGAAAAGTGAGACCACAAAGGAAAATGCCCAACGGGAGACACAGTGAAGGGACCCCGGTGCTCTGTGAGTGTCCCTCCCCCAGCTGTGACTTTCACTGTAAACTTGGGCTCTCCCACAGGGAACTCAGAAAACTCTCCCTGCCCTCTGCTCAGCTGCCCATGTGGACCTTCTCAGTAATTGCCAGGAGTTGTCAGTAGTCCCCAGGCGTGGGTGAGGGTGACGAGCACTGGGCGTAAGATCTGCCCCCTCACTGGAGACGCCCCAGACTCTCCATGCAGACAGTGTCACCTCCGCTCCAGATGACATGATAATGGCTCCTCTGTGGGGACAGCGGGCCCAGGGACCCTGTCCCTATAACTGGGGCCCATCCTGACTGACACTTCCCTGCACAGAGTGTGGAGCCAAGTGCAGGCAGGTGAGTGCTCCCTTGTGTTCAGTCTCAGGGCAGGAAACAGGAGAGCCGGCTCTCAGCAGAGAGGAGCTCAGAGCTGGGCAGGTGGAAGGCGGGAATGTGCTGGGGTGTGTATCTGAGGGGGACCAGAGCCATGAGTTCACTGTAAATCTCCCTCTGAGATTACTTTCACATCAGTGTCCTCCGATTTACTAAGAAGCCCATCAAAGTCAGTCTGGAATTTCTGCGACAGTGTTTTGGTCTCCAGCATTTCTTCCTAATTTAGGATTCCCCTCTCCTGCTCTCGTTGCCCAGCTGTTCTCGCACCTGTCTGCTTTATCCACTAGAGCCCTCAGCACAGTGATCATAGCTGATTTAGGTTCCTGGTCTGACCATCCAACTTTCCTGGCATGTCTGCATCTGATGCTCGCTCTGTGTCTTCAAACTGTTTGGGTTTGGGGGGTCTTTTGTTTGTTTTTGCCTTTCAACGCGCCTAGGAGTTTTTTCTTGTTATCTGGACGCATTGTAGTGGGTAAAGAGAGTGCCTGTTAATAAACCTTTGGTGATGTGGTGGTGAGCTGTGGGGATGACCTCAGAGAGACGGCAGTGAGGGGTTCTGAAAACAGATCTTCGTTCCCTGCCCAGGAATTGAACCTGGGGCGCCTGAATGAAAACCAGGGGTCCTACTTGCCAGAACACCAGGGGCCTGAGGCTAGAAGCAAAGTGACCCTGGTTCTTTCCCCCATTAGAAAGCAAGAATGTCTCAAGAAGGCAAAAACTGTTTGAAAAAAAAACAGGTATAAAGTTCATTATTAGAGACACAGTAAAGCATGTGGGCGAGCACACGGAGAAGAATTTGTTTAAGACATAAGTGGGGCGAGATCCATCCAGAGAAAGGGTGTGGGCGTCCTGAATGAGGAGCACAGGAAGGGGTGATGGAAACCCCTCATTTAGGACCATCCTTCCAGGTCTTTGTCTGACCTTTAGCTTTAGTCCATCAGTCATGTCCAACTCTTTGTGACCCCATGGACTGCAACCCACCAGGCTCCTTGGTCCATGAAATTCTCCAGGCAAGAATACAATGGAGTGGTTGCCATTTCCTTCTCCACGGGATCTTCCCAACCCAGGGATTGAACCTGGGTCTCCTGCATTGCGGGCAGACTCTTTACCATCTGAGCCACCAGGAAGCCCGTGTATAACTATCACCACCATCTATTCCCAAAACTTCATCATCCCAACAGACACTTGCTACTCATTAAACAACCTTCTTCCCCTCAGTAGAGCTGAGGGGTTCTGCTTTCAGGTTCAATGAGTTTGCCTACTCCAAGTAACTATGATAAGTGGAATCATGTTCTGTTTTTCCATCTGTGCCTGACTTGCTTCATTAAGCATGTTTTCAAGGTGCATGTGTGTTGTAGCATATATCAAATATGCTACGTATTTCCTTTTCACAGCTGAATACTATTCCTGTGCGATATAGGATGACATTTTGCCTATCCACTCATCTACTGATGGACCCTTGGGCTGTTTCCACTTACTGGTTACTGTGAACGATGCTGCTGTGAATGGTGGTGTGCACATACGCCATGTGTCTTTAGAAATCCAGTTTCATTGTGAACACAGCTATGCTCACCTGTTAATATATTGTCCGTGGCTGCCTTCCCAGCTGCATAAAGACATGGAGTTGCTCAGTTGCATCTGGACCTACAAAACCTAAAATACCACTATCTGTCCCTTTACAGAAAAAGTTTGCTGATCTTTGGTCTGTATGATGGGATTTCACTCAGAGAAAATGGGATTCAACTATAGTGGAATTTTTCTCTTTGAAAGAAGGAATGATTTCTGAGATTACCAAATGATGGTTTTTACTAGCAAAAAGGACATTTGTCAGTAGGTCTTTAAAAACTCCACAAAAACAAATGAACCAAACTTCTGTTGGTCTAAATTCTAAATAATTGCTGTGGTTACTGTACAATTTCATAATATATACTTAAAATATTGTCTTTGTTTCCCTTTGGCCAATTACCTTGTCTCTTTCTTGACACCTGACTGATTCCTGAACCCTCTGCAACATGCATGGGCAACGTTTTGCTAAGAAGGATCCCACCGCAGAGGCCTGTGGGTGCATGTCCACCCTTATTGTGGGGTGGGGCCCTCCTCCCTTTTCGGCCCCTGGGAAGCTTTCCTGCTCTTGTACAGACAGGGAAGTCTTCCTTGACCTCAGGCGTGGGCACAGTATCTCTTTACCCCAGCAGGACTCAGCTTCTGCCACTAGCTTTGTCTTTGGAGTGTGTGCGTGAGAATAAACCTTCAGTTTTACTCCACTCGATGAACACCAACTGTCCATCCCGGGGGCCCCTCTGTCTCCTCCCTCGGGGAGAAGGGAGGTTCCACCTCTTACGATGAGGTCTCAGTCGGTCCCGGAGCCTGTGCCTCTGGACTGTGAACCCCCTGTTTCTCCATGTTTTTCTCACCCTTGGGTGGGACGGCACAGCTGGAGTGGGTGGGAGCTGGAGATTTCCCTTCCCAGGTGAGTCAGGCTCTGAGCAAACCCTGATGGTTAGGCTCTAGTTAACTACCTTCCCAGGAAAGCAGATTCAGTTAAGAAGAACCCAGTGCTCTGATGTATTTGAAAATGTTTGCTTTCCTCTCCCAGTAATGGAAGCAGAAGGGGATGGATTTCTCTCTGATATCACCTGAAGGAAATATCACCAGACTCATAGGACTGTGGGATGAGTGGTCCTCCTGGAGATTCTAACTGTCAGACTCCTACACACTGAATCCCCATCGATCCATCGTTATGATGAAGGATTTCCTACCCAGGGCTTCTTCCCGAGGGCTTTCTGCTCAGGAATCTCTGCTCCAATATGTCTTGATTCCTTCTCTTCCCCCACTGTCTCTTCCCTAGTGGAGGCAGTGATTCCCCTGTCTCTCACCTCTCTTACTGATCCAAGAATTTTTAGTCTATTCGGTGTTTTCCTTGTTTCTAGGACATAGAGGTGACTCCCAAGCTCCTCACACGAGGATCTAGAAAGTGCAGGTCCACAGCTGATTTTTTAAGTTATACTGTGTGTGGTAATTCTGATGAAATATGAGTTTCAAGTGTGAATAACTGACTCTCCTGCAACTGTGTTTAAATTAGTTGTGCAGTCTTAAAGCTCACCGGCATTGTGCATTTTCCATTTCTTTCTTAATACATGCTTACAATATGCAGGAATGTCTCTAAGGGGTTAGTGTATCTGCTAGTCTGTCTCCTGTCACATCAACATACACTTAGTACAGATTTTGCAACATCTATTGTGCATCACACCATGTTACTGAACAAGTGATGTGGTTCTTAACTTCATGGACCTTACCTGCTGGTGGAGAATAAGGAAATGCCAAAACAATAGAATTAAATATAATCAGAGTGAAACGGAGAAGGCAATGGCACCCCACTCCAGTACCCTTGCCTGGAAAATCCCATGGATGGAGGAGCCTGGTAGGCTGCAGTCCATGGGGTCACTGAGAGTCGGATATGACTGAGCAACTTCACTTTCACTTTCCACTTTCATGCACTGGAGAAGGAAATGGCAACCCACTCCAGAGTTCTTGCCTGGAGAATCCCAGGGGCGGCAGAGCCTGATGGGCTGCTGTCTATGGGGTCGCACAGAGTTGGACATGACTGAAGTGACTTAGCAGCAGCAGCAGCAGAGTGAAAAGTGTAACCGGTATCATGCATGTGTTCTTCAGGTTGAGCCCCTCCTGTGGAGCATGACCGTGTCTCCCTTCTCAGAAGAGGAGAAAGGAATTCTTTCCCAGTGTTGGTTCTGGGGGACGCCTCCTGATGTTGACACCAGCTCAGCCCCCTTTCTACTCCAGGCCACTCTGACGTCTTCTCCATGTCTGTTCATAAAGATGCCCTGAGAAATGCAGGGGAGGCCACTGTGAAAACCATCTTTCTGTTCCAGGTGGTGGTTGGGGCTCTGGGCAATGCCATCCTTTTCTCCCGCAGCATCTCTCCAGTCTTACTGGGCCACAAGCAGAGACCCACACAGATGGTTCTGCCACATTTGGCTGTGGCCAACCTCCTGGTTCTTCTCTCCCCTGGGGTTCCCCACACAATGGCAGCTTTTGTGTCAAGGAAGCCCCTGTCGGGTCTTGGGTGTAAGCTTGTGTATTACGTACAGAGGGTGGCTCGCAGCACCACCCTGTGCTCCACCTGTGTCCTGAGCACCTATCAGTCCTTCACTCTCATCCCCAGGAGAGCGGAGTGGGTGATGCTCAGAGGAAGGGCCCCCAAGGTCATTGGTCCTTCCTGCTGCACCTGCTGGGTGTTCAGTCTCTTGATGTACATCCTTGTTCCTCTGAAAATCACTGGTCCTTGGGATACACACAACTATACTGATACTTGGGGCAAGTGGTTCTGTTCACCCTTAGCTACTAATGCAGGCTTTGTCTACCTGTGGTCTGTCTCGGATGCCGTGTTTCTTACCCTCATGGTCTGGTCCAGTGGCTCCATGGTGCTTCTCCTGCTCAGACACCACCAGAGGGTGCAGTATATTCACACCCCCACTGGGCACCACAGATGCCCCCCAGAGACCAGAGCCGCCCACACCATCCTGATGCTGGTGGTCACCTTTTTCATCGTTTACATACTGAATTCCACTTTTTCTTTTTATATCACTGTTGTTTTAGAGTTTCGTCTGTGGTTGATACAGACTTCTGATGTCTTGGGTTCATGTTTTCCCACTGTTTCCCCCTTTCTTCTGCTCCTAAGGGATCCTAAAACTCCTAGGATCTGCTCTGGAATCAATAGAAATAATGCTTAATGTGATAAATATCCAGTAGATGCCTTCAATAATAACCAATTCTCTTCTTTAAGTATTGAGTGACTATTTTTATTAAAGTATAATAAGTGTGACATTATATCACTTCAGGACTTACAACGTTATGATTGAATATTTGTATACATTACAGAGGATGAGTTCAATAAATCTAGTTAACATCTACCCACTTCCACACAGTACTGTACTGATGGAACCTTTGAAGATTGATTCTCTTACCACTTTTCATCATGTGACACAGTATACTTAACTACTGAATCATGTTGTACATTACATATCTGTGACTTACTTACTTTATAACAACTAGAACTTTATAACTAGAAATGGCTACTGTTGAAGTCAGTGCTGTGCTGTGCTTAGTCGCTCAGTCGTATCCAACTCTGAGACCTCATGGGCTGTAGCTCGTCAGGCTCCTCTGTCCGTGGGGATTCTTCAAGCAAGAATACTGGAGTGGGTTTCCATTTCCTTCTCCAGTGATGGAATATTACACAGCCATAAAAAAGAATGAAATCATGCCATTTGCAGCACCATGGATAGACCTCAAGAGCACTATGCTAATTGAGATAAACTGCACAGAGAAAGACAAGTACTGTGTGACAGCTTCTGTGCGTGGAACCTGAAGAAGCTGAACTCAGGAGCAGAGAGTGAGATAGTGGTTTCCAGGGGCCGGGAGGTCAGGGGAATGAGGAGATGTTGGTCAAAGGGCACTGAGTTCCAGTTATAAAATGAGTAAGTTCTGAGGATCTGATGCACCGCCTGGGGCCGGTACCTACAAGTGCTGCACTATACACTCACCTTATCCTAGAAAGTCAGTGAGAGAATACATCTTCCATGCTGGCACCACCAGCTGGGAGAAAAGTTAATTCTCTGAGGCGATGGAGGTGTCAGCCTTCCTGTGGTAATAATTTCACAGTCTATTCCTGCATCAAAGTACCATGCTATACACCTCACACTCACATATTTTCCATGTCAGTGATATCTCAGTAAAGCTTCCTGAACCAGTCAAGATGCTGGGGCTTCCCCGGTGGCCCAGTGGTTAGGACTTCGCCTTCCATCGCAGGGGGTGCGTGTTCCATCCCCGGTCAGGGAGCTAAGATCCCACATGCCTCTCGGACAAAAGTGAAAAACGTAAGACAGAAGCAATACTGTAAGAAATTCAGTAAGGACTTTAAAAATGGTCCACATTGTGGTGAGGCGGGGGGGGACTCTTTAAAAAGAAATAAAGGCCCTGTGACGTTCTCCGTGCTTCCTGCTAGGGGACACACCACATCTGCCTGTCCCAGCCCTGTCACGGGTGCCTGACAGATGTCTCCATGTTACACGGACCATGGGCCTTGCAATCGGTCAGCGAGTTCTTTGCTGGGAGATGTCCTGAGACTGTCCTAATATGCGGCTGCTCATCCCGGCGCACCTCCTCAGCTCCCACCCCAACGCCCTCCCGAGTCAAAACACGCGCAGTGGTCTCATTTCAGCCTTCAGCATTTACTGGTAGGAGTCTGTTGAAGGAAGAGATTTCCCTTCACCTATGTGTGCGTGCAATCATTCGCTCTTTCCCTCATTCATTTTTACTCAGGCCAGATAAACTCCTAAAGCAGAGGGGCCCCAGCAGCCTCTGAAAGTGTGAGGAGAGACGCAGATGCTGAAGGGCTCTTTGTTTTATTTGGAGGATAATTGCTTTACAATGTTGTGGTGGCTTCTGCCATACATCGACAGGAATCAGCCATAGGTATACACATGTCCCCTCCCTCCCACCTCCCACCCCTTAGGGAGCACTGGGTTGAGCTCCTCGAGTCTTACCTCAAACTCCCACTGGCTCTCTGTTTTACATACGTTAATGTGTATGTTTCAATGCTATTCTCTCAAATCATCCCACTGTCTCCTTGCCCCGCTGTGTCCACAAGCCTGTTTTCTCCATCTGCATCTCTATTCCTGCCCTCCAAATAGGTTCATCAGTTCCATCTTTCTAGATTCCATATATATCTGTTAATATATGATACTTGTCTCTTTCTGACTCACTTCACTCTGTGTAATAGGCTCTAGGTTCAGTCACTCCACTAGAAGTGAATCAATGTGCTCCCTTTATCGCTGAGTAATATCCATTACACACACACACACACACACACACACATTCCACAACTTCATTCACCTCTTGATGGACATACAGGGCTCTTAAAGCTCACTCTGAGTCCAGAGCAGGAGAGGAGAGACGTGTTGAGCAGAGGCTGAAGTGTTCAGCATCCTGGTTGTCAATCAGTTTTCGGCCATTGCTTGTCCTGTGTCATCTGGGGTGGATGACCACAGCCCACACTGAGCCTCCTGGGGGCCTAGCCAGCACCCAGTGAGCATCTGTAGGACTGGGTTGAATTAAGCCAGCTGGCGGTGGGTTTCATCCCCAAGTCACGTAGCAAAGTCACCTTGCTTGCTTAAAAAAGCAAGCACTTTTCTAACTCAATCTACACAAACGTTATGATGATCAACAACTTGTTACTGGGCTTCCCTGGTGGCTCAGTAGTAAAGAACCTGCCTACCAATGCAGGAGACACAGGTTCAATCCCTGGGTCAGGAAGATCCCCTGGAGAAGGAAATGGCAACCCACTCCAGTGTTCTTGCCTGGGAAATCCCATGGGTGGAGGAGCTTGTTGACCTACAGTCCATGTGGTCACAAAAGAGTCGAATACAACTGGCCAACTGAACAACAATAACATGAGTTAGTCATGATTCCTCCAATGAAAAACTGAACCTACCCTTAAAGGTTCATCCTACCCTTAAAGGCTTATCCTACCCTTCCCCTCTTCTGTGCTTATAAATATTTCACCAACAGTGAGAAACCTGGACCACATCCACCTCAGTCTATGTATCATCTGCTCAAAGGTGGCTTCAGATCAAATCAGATCAATCACTCAGTCGTGTCCGACTCTTTGCGACCCCACGAATTGCAGCCCGCCAGGCTTCCCTGACCATCACCAACTCCCGGAGTTCACTCAGACTCACATCCATCGAGTCAGTCATGCCATCCAGCCATCTCATCCTCTGTTGTCCCCTTCTCCTCCTGCCCCCAATACCTCCCAGCATCAGAGTCTTTTCCAGTGAGTCAACTCTTCACATGAGGTGGCCAAATACTGGAGTTTCAGCTTCAGCATCATTCCTTCCAAAGAAATCCCAGGGCTGATCTCCTTCAGAATGGACTGGTTGGATCTCCTTGCAATCCAAGGGACTCTCAAGAGTTTTCTCCAACACCACAGTTCAAAAGCATCAATTCTTCGGCCCTCAGCCTTCTTCACAGTCCAACTCTCGCATCCATACATGACCACAGGAAAAACCATAGCCTTGACTAGACGGACCTTTGTTGAGCAAAGTAATGTCTCTGCTTTTGAATATGCTATCTAGGTTGGTCATAACTTTCCTTCCAAGGAGTAAGCGTCTTTTAATTTCATGGCTGCAGTCACCATCTGCATTGATTTTGGAGCCCCCGAAAATAAAAGTCTGATACTGTTTCCACTGTTTCCCCATCTATTTCCCATGAAGTTTTGGGACCAGATGCCATGATCTTCGTTTTCTGAATGTTGAGCTTTAAGCCAACTTTTTCGCTCTCCTCTTTCACTCTCATCAAGAGGCTTTTTAGTTCCTCTTCCCTTTCTGCCATAAGGGTTGGCTTTAGATGCTTATTAACCCAATGGCTAACCACCCCGCCTATCTTTTTTGCCTATATTGTTGGGTTGGCCAAAAAGTTCATTCAGGTTTTTCCATACATCTTTCAGAAAAACCCAAATGGACTTTTTAGCCAACCCAAGACATAACTGAAGAGAGAAAACAAATACCGTCATGTAAGGAGAAGAGCTGCTGTGAACAGGAAGATTTTGTTCCAATTATACCCATTCATTCTGTATATAAAACGTTTCACCTACTCAGGGTCCAGGTAAGTTTCCCCAAGAAAATTCTGGTTTGGGGAAGAAGTGGAATCACAGAAGTAAAGTGAATGAGCTATTTGCGCCTTTGCAGTAAACGTGAAGAAGATGCCTATAGGGGTGTGGGGTTTGGGGTCCTTGACCTGAAACGTGACAGTGGACAGGACTTGGGTGTTGACAGTTCCTCATCCTAAATGGTGACTTGAGAAGACTCTGAATTAGCCCTAAAAGAAGAATGAAGACGTGAACACAGACCCAGTAGGAAGCAAAAGACAGCAAAAGAGAGCAACTTCGCAGTGGAAAGCCTGTCGGAAGGCCATGGGGATGTGTGGTTGGCCCAGGGCCGGGGCGTTTCGGACCATCACGTGGGGTGGGTGTTGGCCCAGGGCCGGGGCGTTTCGGACCATCACGTGGGGTGGGTGTTGGCCCAGGGCCGGGGCGTTTCGGACCATCACGTGGGGTGGGTGTTGGCCCAGGGCCGGGGCGTTTCGGACCATCACGTGGGGTGGGTGTTGGCCCAGGGCCGGGGCGTTTCGGACCATCACGTGGGGTGGGTGTTGGCCCAGGGCCGGGGCGTTTCGGACCATCACGTGGGGTGGGTGTGGGGCAGTAGAAGCGCTATATACAAGGAGGCGCTTGAGGCAAATCTCTTTAAATATATGTTTATTTTTTTTAATTATGAAAGTATGATGACACACTTACAGGAGACCTGGAAAATACAGAACAAGGTTACATATAGTTCCACTATATATTACAATTATTTTTAAGTGGATAAATTAAGATTTTTTATTTGGAGTTTCAATATCAAAAACTAGTAGAATAAATATATGAAGAAGTAGAAAGAGTAGATCCGAAGAGCACTGCGAACCAATTCAACATAATTAAGATTTACATAATTTTCACACAGCAACAGGGTACCAATTCGATTCAAGTCCCATAGACTGTAAACCAGGAGACACCGGAATACATCCTGGCACATAAAACAAGGTGCCAAAACCTCGTGGTCTGCAGGTGCTGACGTCACACAGAGTCTGTCCTCTTACCACTTGGATTACGTTAGAAACCAACGTCAAAAGATATTTGGAAACAACCCACATATTTGCTGGGGGAAACTGAGGGCAGGAGGAGAAGGGGGCGACAGAGGATGAGGTGGTTGAATGGCCTCAGTGGCTCAATGGGCATGAGTTTGAGCAAATTCCAGGAGATGGTGAGGGACAGGGATGCCTGCTGTGCTGCAGTCCATGGGGTCGCAAAGAGTCAGAGACGACTGACTGACAGGACAACAACACGTATTTTCAAGTGCAGTGTGACATTTACCAAGAGAGATCTTCGACTTGGCCATCAAAAGGCACGTGAGGCAGATTTTTATAAAGCAGCAGCGAGTAGGTGTTTTAGAGTCACGGGCTGCGTGGTCTCTGCCACACCTATCAAGGCCACCTTTGCAGGTAGACGCTGCCCATAGACAATGTGAAAACAGGTGTGACTGCGTCCCTATGAAGCACTCGAATAACTGTCCCAATAAAAGGCACCGTCCTCCCGTGGAGGCCTGGGGGCATTAGGGATCCACAGCATTTTGAGGTGGGAAAGATGCCTTCAAAATGGGCTGCTTTCCAGATTAGAAAAAGAGCTCCGGCTGTAAAGAGCAGGAACCATGGAGTGTGAAGTCACTGGAGCCAGACTCCTGACCGGGATGGAGCTCAGAGCTGTGACGAGATGACGCCGCCCCGAGGAGCACGCCCAGGAGAAAGCGCAGGAAGGAAGTGACTGGTGCACCTTCGCTTGTCCCTTTAACGCCCGATTATGCTTTCTCAGCTTTGATTTTCCACAGAGGACACAGAAGTGTTTTCACCTGTGGTCTGGCTGTTCGGTTAGGATCTTTAATTGCTTAATCACTCGAGAGGGGGATGAACAGCATGGGGGATAAAACCGACTCCTCATGGGACACGCGCCACACTCTCCATGCAGACAGCGTGGCCGACCCAGCCACTGCGGGGGTGGTGGCGTCTGTGGGGACAGCAGGTCTGGGGGCCCTGTCCCTGTAACTGTAGACTCACCAGCCCCTGGCCCACCCTGGTCGACAGTTCCCTGCCCAGAGCTCTGGAGCCAGGTCCGGGCAGGTGTGCGCTGCCTCGTGTTCAGTCTGAGGGCAGAAAACAGACAGGACAGAGGAAGTCTCCAGGGAGAGGACCGTTGAGCTGTGTCTGGGCACCGACCTTGGGTGGGACACGTGTGGACCCTGCTTCACTCTGTGTGTCCACACCAGGGCTCCGGCTGGGCGAGGGGATGACAGGAAGCAGAGAGGGGGGTTTTAAATCTCAACATTCAGAAAACTAAGATCATGTCATCTAGTCCCATCACTTTGTGGCAAATAGATGGGGAAACAGTGGAAACAGTGGCAGACTTTTTTTGAGCTCCAGAATCACTGCAGATGGTGACTGCAGCCTGAAACTAAAAGACGCTTACTCCTTGGAAGGAAAGTTATGATCAACCTAGACAGCATATTAAAAAGCAGAGACATTATTTTGCCAACAAAAGTCCATCTAGTCAAGGCTATGGTTTTTCCAGTGGTCATGTATGGGTGTGAAAGTTGGACTATAAAGAAAGCTGAGCGCAGAAGAATTGATGCTTTTGAACTGTGGTGTTGGAGAAGACTCTTGAGAGTCCCTTGGAATGCAAGGAGATCCAAGCAGTCCATCCTAAAAGAGATCAGTCCTGGGTATTCATTGGAAGGACTGATGCTGAAGCTGAAACTCCCATACTTTGGCCACCTGATGTGAAGAGCTGACTTATTTGATAAAACCCTGATGCTGGGAAAGATTGAAGGTGGGAGGAGAAGGGGACAACAGAAGATAAGATGTTTGGATGGCATCACTGACTCGATGGACATGAGTTTGAGCAAGCTCCAGGAGTTGGTGATGGACAGGGAGGCCTGGCGTGCTGCGGTCCATGGGGTCGAGGAGTCGAACACGACTGAGCGACTGACCTGAACTGAACGGCATAGATTTTTCAGTCGCTGTTGCCAAAAGTGGCCACAAGGCAACAACATTTCTTCTTGCTCCATTGGTTTTTGGAATGTTTTTTTTTAAATTTGGTAATTTTAAAATTTTCTGTAGAAGTAGAGTTTATTTCTGATGTTGTGTTTGTTTTAGGTAAACAGGAGCTTGACTGAATTACACATAGATGTTTATCTATTCTTTTTCAGAGTTTTTTCTGTATACCTTATCACGGTGTGTTCACTTGACTTCCTGTGCTATTCAGTAGGTCTTTTTAAATTATCTCTGATATCAAGCAGTACGTATATGTTAATTGTAACCTCTAACTGTATGTCTCCCCCATAACTTAAAAAAAAAATCATATGCTGGTTTTCCAAGTGTGAAATTCAGTTACTCTTTAGAATTTAGTTCATTTCTATGAAGTTATAGATTCCACCTGTAAGTGATATCTTTAAGCATTTTCTTTCTCTCTCTGACTTCACTTAGTATGATCATCTCTTGGTCCAGCCAGGCTGCTGACAGTGGTATTTTTTTTTTTTTTACTTTTTTTTTTTGATGGCCAAATATATTCCAATGTATAGATGAACCAGCTACTCTTCATTTTTCCGACAGAAAATATAGATGGACATTTGAGTTGAAGCTGCATGTTGGCTATTGTGAACAGCGCCGCCCTAAAAATAGGGGTGCACGTGTTTCAAATTAGGATATTTTTTGGTTCTAGGCCAAGAAGTGAGAGGGCCGGAAAGTGCGGCTTCGCTGTATTTAATGTTTTGAGGAACCTACAGATGTTTTCCACGGTGGCTGACCCACCCACGTCCCTCCCTGCCCACAGCGTAGGACTCCCTGTCCCCCCCGGCCTTGGCAGCGTTTCATCTTTGAGGATCTTTTGGAGGATGGCCATTCTGAGTGGTGTAAGGTGACACCTCAATGTAGTTTTGACTTGCAGTGCAGTTCCTTACTAATTAGTAAGGGCTTCCCAGGTGGTTCAGTGGTAAAGAAAATCCGTCTGCTAACGCAGGAGTCGGAAAAGACCTGGGTTTGATCCCTGGGCTGGGAAGATCCCTTGGAGGAGGAAATCGCAACCCACTCCAGTATTCTTGCCTGGAACATCCCATGAACAGAGGAGCCTGGCAGGCTACAGTCCATGGGGTCACAAAGACCGGGACACAAATGAGCCACTGTGAACATGCACAGCACAGTTAGTGAAGCCGAGTGTCTCTCCACGGACTTTTTCTTTCCTACCTTGTGAGCACAATTTAGGTCTTCAAATAGACTTCTTGAATATTGGCCCTGTGTTGAATTCTCTTCCAGTGATTTACCCCAGGGTAGAGATCCAACCAGTAAATTCTGAAGGAGATCAGCCCTGGGTGTTCTTTGGAAGGAATGATGCTAAAGCTGAAACTCCAGTACTTTGGCCATCTCATGTGAAGAGTTGACTCATTAGAAAAGACTCTGATGCTGGGAGGGATTGGGGGCAGGAGGAGAAGGGGACGACAGAGGATGAGATGGCTGGATGGTATCGCTGACTCGCTGGACGTGAGTCTGAGTGAACTCCGGGAGTTGGTGATGGACAGGGCGGCCTGGCGTGCTGCGATTCATGGGGTCGCAAAGAATCGGACACAACTGAGCGACCGAACTGAACTGAACTGAGAGGGCACTTTGTTGAGGGCTGGTGGGTTTTTTTTTTTTTTCCCTTACGTTCCAGAAGGCTTCAGTTCAGTTCAGTCACTAAGTCATATCCGACTCTGCGACCTCATGGACTGCAGCATGGCAGACCTCCCTGTTCATCACCAACGCCCGGAGCTTGCTCAAACTCATGTCCATCGACTCTGTGATGCCAGCCAACCATTGTGAATATTAAATGCCCATCAGCACAGGTTTTTCTGTTGTTACCAAAAGCGGCCACAAGGCGGCAGCATTTCTTCATGCTCCAATTTTTTTTTTTTCTTTTTCTTTTTTTGGTTATTTAGTTTTTATTATCTAATGGGAGTAGATTTGATTTCCCATATTGTATTTGTTTTGGGTTTACAGGAACTTGATTCATTTATACATAGACATATATCTTTTCTTTTTCGGGGTCTTTTCCCGTATAGATTCTGTCAGTGTGTTCTCTAGACTTCCCTGTGCTATTCAGTGGGTCCTTTTGGATTATCTACCAGGTAACAGTGTGTATATGTTAATCCTAACCTCTTAATGTCTCCCTTCCCCTACTTCTTTTTTTTTTTTTAAATAATCAGAAGTTGCTTTTCCAAGTCTGTGAGTCTGTTCCTGTTTACAAATTTGTTCATTTGTGTGAGTTTATAGATTCCACCTGTACGTGATGAATTCCTCTCAGTATGCTAAATCTCCCGGTCCATTGATGCTGACAGTGGCGTGCTTCAGTTGTTTTTGATGGCTGAGTGTGCTCCAGTGTCTCAATGGACCACTGACTCTTCACTTCTCTGTTGATGAACATTTTGGTTGATGCTGTCTTGGATGTTGTCAATAGCGCTGCCCTGAAAAGAGGGGGTGAACCTGTGATTTTAAATCATGATTTTCTCCGGATCCAAGGCAAGGAGTGGGCTTGCCGGATCACGTGGGAACTCGACAACTGCTGTTTTAGGGGCTCTCCACGCTGTTGTCCTTCTCGCTGCACCCACCTATTTACATCCCCGCCCGCAGTGTGGAGGACTCCATGCCCCTCTCCCCGCCCCAGCAGCACTTAATTTTTGTAGATCTTTGGCGTGATGGCCATTTTGAGTGGGATGAGCTGAGACCGTGGTGCAATTTTGAACTGCGTTTTCCTATAATGGTGATGCTGAGCCAGTCTTCACCGGCTTTATGTCTATCCGGATACCTTCTTGGGAGAAGTTCCCATGTAGGTCTTTGGCCCACTTGCCTATTCAGTTGTTTGTATTCTTTAAATTGAGCTGAAGGAGCAGTTTGCATATTTTGTAGACGGTTTCCTTGTGGACACCCTTATTTGCAAACACTCTCTCCCATGTGTTGGTTGCTTTCTTTTGGTTGTGCATGCATGTTGCGGAAGGCTCAGGGACCAGTCGGGTGAGAAGAACGAGACAAGGTAATTGGCAGAGGCAAACAGAGAGTGGGCAGGACAGTCCTGCCTGAGGGATTTCCACCTCCTCCTCCTGTGCTCCTCATTCAGGACGTCCACACCCTTTCTCTCCGGGCGTATCTCTGCCCCGCTCCCGTCTTAAACAAACTCTCCTCCCCGTGCTCACCCACGTGCTATGCCGTGTCTCCAAAAGCGAACCCCGTACCTGTTTTAACAGGTTTCTGTTTCTTTGAAACATTCATCCTTTCAGCAGGATCACTTGGCTTCTCGCTCCTGCTGGTCCGGCGGCGAGGACTCCTGGTTCTCATCCGGCTCCCCAGGTCCAGTTCCTGACAGGGAACCACGACTGTCTTCAGGACCGCTCACTGCTCTCTCTGTCCGAGATCATGGTCATCGTTTTCGTCACAGAGACTGGAAAGGTAATTTTGATCATATTTTATGGCAGAACGATACTGCCTTTCGTGTCTGTACCCCGTCTTCTTTACGCATAGTCTCTCCTGCACGCAGGTTGCAGCTCTGACTTGTCTACTCTTCCCAGTGCAGTGATCCACGGCGTGCAGTTGTCTAATGTCAGCTTTCCTAGACCTCTGCACAGGCGTGGAGCAGATGGTGTCATAATACTTTCTATATGTCTGTATTTTTAACAATGTGTTTATGTTTCACTTCTGCTTGGCAATATTGTATCAGTTTCTGAATTACCTACAGTCCACACTTAATTTATATTCGGCAGAGCGGATTTCCTATTACGAGGTCTTACTGAGGACGTGAGGAAGGCCTAGTGAAGACCAGATTCACGCCTTATGAGAACGAGAGTCACAGCTTAGAGAAAGAACATTCAGGCTGCAATGTGGATGGGAGTCAGTCCTCAGTGTGGACTATAGTGGGACTGCAGTGTGTGCGGAGTCAGAACTTAGGTGTGGACCGGAGTCAGGCTTCAGTGTGCGGCAGAGTCAGGTTTAGTATGGACCAGAATCAGGCCTGAGGCAGGACCATGGTCAGGCCTCAGCGTGGCCCAGAAGCAGACCTCAGTGTGGACAGGAGTCAGGGGTCAGTGTAGATCAGCAGGCCTCAGTGGGGAACAGTCAGGCCTCATTGTAGACCAGAGTCAGGCCTGAGTCAGGACCACTGTCAGGCCTCAGCGTGGCCCAGGGTTAGGCCTCAGCATGGATCAGAGTCATTCCTCAGTGTAGATAAGGTCAAAACTTAGTGTGGACCCGAGTCAGGCCTTAGAGTGGATGAGAATCAGAACTCAGTGTGGATGAGAGTCAGGCCTCACTGTGGACCAGAGTCAAATCTCAGTGTGGACCGGTGTCAGGCCTTAGAGTGCATGGAGTCACACCTCAGTGTGGACAGGTCAGGCTTCACTGTGGATCGGAGTCAGGCCTGAGTGTGGACCAGAGTCAGGTCTGATTTGAACAAAAGTCAGTCCTCAGTGGGGATCTGAGTCAAACCTCAGTGTGACGAGAGTCAGGCCAGTGTGGACCAGAATCAGACCTGAGTGTGACCAGAATCGGGCCTGAGTGTGACCAGAGTCGGGCCTGAGTGTGGACCAGAGTCGGGCCTGAGTGTGGCCAGAGTCGGGCCTGAGTGTGGACCAGAGTCGGGCCTGAGTGTGACCAGAGTCGGGTGTGAGTGTGGACCAGAGTCGGGCCTGAGTGTGGACCAGAGTCGGGCCTGAGTGTGGACCAGAATCGGGCCTGAGTGTGGACCAGAGTTGGGCGTGAGTGTGGACCAGAGTCGGGCCTCAGTGTGACCAGAGTCGGGCGTGAGTGTGGACCAGAGTCGGGCGTGAGTGTGGACCAGAGACGGGCCTGAGTGTGGACCAGAGTCGGGCCTGAGTGTGGACCAGAGTCGGGCGTGAGTGTGACTGGAGTGGGGCCTAAGTCAGGACCAAACTCTGGGTCTGATCCCCCCACAGAGGCCCATGGGGCATGTCCACACTCATTATGGGGTGGGGTCCCCTCCCTTTTCGGTCTCCAACGAGCCTTCCTGCCCTTGTACAGAGGAGGCTTCTTTAACCGCAGTCACTGGCACCTTATCTCTTGACTCCAGCAGGGCTCAGCTGCTGCCGCTAGCTTTGTCCTTGAGTGTCTGGGGGACAACAAAGCTTCAGCTTCACTCCACTTGACAGACACCAGCTTCCAGCCCAGAGGCCCCTCCATCTCCTTCCTCAAATCCCGCTGAGAGACAAGAACCCCAAACATCTTCACTGGGAGGCTGAGGGCAAAGGTCTGTCTCCTGTAGCTTCTTCAGGCTGGCATGGGGCTGTAGACCCCACCTAGCTGGGCCATGGCACTCTCACCCTGTCTCATTCAGGGGCCCCAGGGTGACTTCTGTTGTTATTCCCGCAGGATCTGTTCTGAGGACTGCCTGGAGTCTCTGCATCACCAGCATCTTGATGTGAAACTGCAGTAATCTGAAAGAGACAAATTTAACAAGTAGGTTTAAAAAGGCAGGGGCCAAAGATCAGTAAAAGAATTACTGTGACCAGGGGCCCCAGCAGGAGTGAGAACCAGGGTACGGTTTTTAGCAAGACTGATCCTGGTCGAGTAGAGTCAGAGCTGGTGCTGCCCTGCCCAAAGGAGTGGGAACTTTCTGTGGTCTCACAGCAAGTTTTTATTAGCTGTGGTTTTATTAGCTCAGAGTGACTGATGAAGGTGTGACAGGCCGCTCCACTTCAGAAGTAGCTGGAGAGGTGACAACCTGAACATTAATATACAAAATGGATCTCCTTTATTTCCAGAAGAATAAGCTTGAATTCCAGTCTACACCTGGTACTTTGAGGAGACTTGCAGGCTTATAGCCAGTCATCTAGTTTAATCTAAGTCGGTTTTAACCTTTGATGTGTTATTAACACGTATACCAAAGCATCTTTCCAGCGTTCCTCTTCTGCAGACCTTCTGTCACCTTCTAGATCTGTATTAATTTGTTCTGTTTCCCCCCACTTATAAATAACCTACTGTAGAACAGATTGTCGTTACTTCTTACAACAAAAACACCTCCAGTCTTTTATATCTTCTTTCGCTGACAACATGTATCTTTACTTGCTTTATGCACTGAAATCTTTTCCTCGTCACTTTAGTAGCTTTGATTCCATATTATAATTTTTAACGTTAAAAAACCTTAACACCTAATTAAAACCAAGAAGAAAGCAATCATGAACTGTTTGTCAGATTGGCATTCTCTGATTAGCAAACTCAGGAACATATTTTAGAACCTCTAAACACAATTTTTTTTCTCAGTGTAATACAAGGCATGTGTCTAGTGAGCCCAAACATCTTTAGGTTTTTCCCTTGTATTTAGAATTGTTTGATTTGTAAGTGCTTTTCTTTAAGCCAGTTAAATAGAGCTCATTTACTAATTAACCTCAACAATATTATCCAAAGACAAAGACCCACACGGGGGCAGACATAAATCCAGGCAGACAGAGATCTGATGTTGTTCAGCTAGTCAGTTGCATCTGACTCTCTGTGACCCCGTGGACTGTAGCCCATCAGGCTCCTCTGTCCATGGGATTCTCTAGGCAAGAATACTGCAGTGGGTTGCCATTTCCTTCTCCAGGGGATCTCACAGTTTTCCACTAAAGATTTATTATAAAATGTCTCTTTGCCCCTTTTCTTTTTCTTGGCTTGAATTTCTACTGAATTACCCAAGTTGAAGTCTCAGGTAAAGTGGGCTGTGTATCTCCCAGTCAAGATGAGTGTTAACTTCAGGCTTTTTTCCTGGCATATTTTTGCTTTCTCAGGGTCAGAATTTTGGGGGGAAAAAAAGATTTCAACAAGCCAGCTTTTGCTAACTGCACATTGGAAAGGAACTGGTTTTGCGATTTCAAAAAAAAGTTTCATTTAACCCATTTAAATGTCTAAAGAATATCATGGCCATCCAGTGTCAAAAAGTGTCACCTCTCCTGGCTGTGGTCATCGCTTCACAGCTAACATGCGGCCCAGACAGTGCTCAGATTGGCCCCAACAGGAGGGGCAGACCGGCTGATAAGGTGCTGTCCCGGGAGGGACTGTCCCTCTGGGAGCTGGGGTCTCAGTCTGATCAGAAGGGTCTGGAGAAGGAAGGGACCCTGCAGGCAGAGGGGAAGCTCGGTTCTTTTCCCAATTTCTTCCCACCCCACCCCCGCCCCAAGAGGAGTTAGGAGTCAGAAGGGGGTTCTTTAGAAAGTTAAGACGGTTTTTCTGATTACAGGAGCCACAGACCAGGAATATGATCAAAGTGGAATAAAGTCCTGAACATATCGGAACCTCAGACCATTTTCCTGTGTCAGTAAAGATGCCCAGTTTTAGGCATGTTTTTCCCCCCCGATCCACCCATTTAAATAAAGGCCAGACACTGTCACAGTAAAAGAAAAAAAAAAGTTTCCAGTTCTTAAGGACACACTCCAGAGGTGTTTCTTTTGGCTCAGAAAGGGATCCCCCCATGTTGAGTGACCTCAACCGAGGACACAGCGTGCTCCTACAGATGTCCCCCAGTGCCCTGGACACATTCAGGAGGTGCCTGGAGGGAATCCGGAGGGTCCCCTGAACTCTGATTTCATGCTTGATGGGGCTTTGAGCATCCTCTCTTCCCCCACCGACTTCTAACCAGAGGTCTCTGGTCGTCCTTGGCACCCCGTGCAAGGCGTCTTCTTTCCAACCCCGGTGAGGACACGCGGGCCGATCTGGAGTGGTTGGCAGGTGTAGGCTTCCCAGACAGCAGATAATGCCTGGGACGCAGACCGTTTGGAAGGGGCCGTCACAGTGTAAGGGCCGCGGTGGCCTGGCACGGGGGGAACTCCTGGAGGAGCTGGAGTGGGCCGCGGTGGAACATGCCAGGGGGTCAGGACCCAGGGCTGCACCTGAGCGGCTGACAATGTGCTTGCAGCAGAGAGGCTGCAGT